>NC_140451.1:24762219-25284719 GCF_963576455.1 Neolamprologus multifasciatus
TCTCACTAAAGTAATCGCTTTCACAGTTGGCCCTCTGGAGTTGCTTCCCTTGGTTTTACTAAGCCTTGCAGCTTTATCTTAACATTTTTTCTTCACCACGAGCATGTTTCTTTGTTTAAACAAGGAGTGAATGGCTTATAGGAAAGTCATATGAGAACTGAATATCAGATTCAGCTCCCATAATCAGCACTGGCTGATTTCAATGGAATAAATTCACTATTGTCTGCTTTGCTTCATTGCAGAAATTACTTAGTCTTTGATTATTTTTAGTCATTATTAGTTCTATTTTTAATGGTGCCCAATGTATCTGTTACTTTTATAGTTTCCATCCTTTGTATTTGTCTGCCCTGCCATCATTTCTTTCACCTATGCTTGATTGTTTCCACTTGCATCTCGTTGTTACCTGTGTTTCGTCACCAATCGCCTCTGTGAGTATATACGGTCCTGTTGACATCTGTGTCTTTGTGTATTGTTATGGATTCTTTGAACACTGCCCTTGGGCCCTCTTTTCTGTTACATCTGCATTGTTAAAATTTTGCATTTAACAGGTTAGTGAAAGATGTTCTGTGGTTCCACAACCCCAAAGCCCTTAGATGAACCTGAGTTTATGCTTGTGCACATATTTACTGGATATAACATCTGTATTTGTCAGCGTTGGAGAGGTTTAAGGCTGCAACAGAAATGCGGTCACTCCCAGATGAGCTAATCATTGAGAAATGACTTGCCTAATATCAACCCCAGATCCAACAGACTTTTCAATCTCAAACAGTAAAATGAAAATGGAAACATTGACATTTCCACACAAAATAATTCCAGGTTTTCTTGCTTTATTTGCATTTTTATAGATTTAGGTTTTTGCATTAGATATCTGACTGCAGCAAATTTGCTAACCAGTCAGTGTCATTGCAATTCTTCAGATACATGAAACATTTGTGTGGCACTGGTACATGAGACATATTTTCCAAATTCCACAGCATATTTCTCTCCGAGGCTTTTTTTTTTTTTTAGCTATTCAGAAGGTTGCAGTGTTTCTACTGGAAATTGTTTATCCTCCAAACAGCCTGCTTAAAATCAATATTTTACCTCCAATCTCCAGTTACTGTTCCACTGCTCCTCTTTGTCTACTTTGTGTGTGTGTGTGTGTGTGTCTGTGTCTGTGTGTGCGCAAAATGTGTGTACAGCTGTGCACAAATGCAAATGATTACAAAGATACCTGACACAGACATTGAAATACCTGCTGATATGCTTAGAGTTGATATGATAGTAGATATCATATGCAGTAACCCTGATATTTACCTTCAGAGTTACATTCTTGACATTGTCATGGATTCTGATAATTCCACAAAGGCTTCGGTTCAGTGACATACAGCATTCTAATCGTTTATGTAAGAAACAGTTACTGTCCTGATGTTTAGTGTGAATAACCTGTGAATCTGTGCTGGAGTGCAACAGCACACATGAAGAGTAAAGCCAACAATCACACATTATTTTGAGGTCCAGATGTCAATAATCACATTAACAGCTGTTACCACTTGCTAATGTTTCGTGTTTGTTTCCTTTTGTTTCAAGTCGCGCAGTGTGGATAAGCAGCATGCTGTCATCAACTACGAGCCTGGGACTGATGAACACAAGGTTAAGGATCTGGGCAGTCTGAATGGGGTGAGTACAAACACCAAAATATGCTAAGGACAGGAGTAAGCATCAAGATAAAAGGACTAGAAGAGGATACGGAGTCAAAAAGCAAAGGGGAAAGGGGGAGAAGATGGATGACAGATGGGGAGGAGTAAGATAATAAAAGGATAGAGAGAAATAGAGAGAGAGAGACCAATAGATACAAAGAAACAAAACATTCAATATAGTCAAGTTAAAAGTAGGAGAGATGGAGATGAGGTTAGAGATTGGTTTATTTCTGGAAGTCATTGGGAACTTCTTTTCTGCTGCTAATCAATCACCTTGTCAATCAAGATTCATATCAAGGCTTGGATCAATTTGAATCTAAACCCAATTATGCAAATTGCTGCTTAAGGGCAAACTGTGATGTGAACATGAATTAAGGAGTCAATTTGCCAATAAAACACATCTTTAGGACCTGTTTTCTTACCTTGATTGATTTAAATAACTCTCCCTAAAGGGTTTATGAGAAGACAATGGAAGAAAAAAAGCTGTCAGTGTTTTCTGATGCTACTTGATATACACATTGTAAACATGTGAGCTGGCAGAAAGAATGCTATTGTGGAAGATGAAATAAAGAGTAAACATTATAAATTTTTCTTATTGCACGAAGTTTTGTGAATTTTTAATAAGTTTGTTGTAGATGCGTAATGTTTTTGGGTATAAGATAAAAGATGTGTGGACAAAAGCATAATTATTTGCATATTTAGGGTAATGGATAGTGATACCCAAGTTGGAATAGATTAAATTGGTTGGTACCAAAATTCGAGCAGTACATTCATCCCAAAATACCACATAACAAACACCATAATTGATGTTAGCATGATGCATGTGAGAATTATGGGGAACACATTTATATTCGTTCGTAATTCTTGGTTTCTCTGTCTCTTTGACTCAGTAAAACCTGGTTACACGCAGCTACCACATGGCGTTAGTCATGTGTAATGATTCGTACTCAGTCACAGCCCACCAGATTAGACACATATGCACAATGCCCTTCACATCCTCTCTAGCTCTCAGACAGGAAGCCAGAGTCAGAGCCGCTTCCTGCTGTGTCATTAACCGTCCAGCTTCTTTGATGGGATTTAGAGGAAGTTTTCTCCTGCTGAGTCAGTGGATATACTGAGGTTTGCCACGGTCTAAAAAGCTATGTTTGGACAGTGTCACCATTTACTGTCTTTCTGAAGTCATTTCATAGCTGTGTTGTTGAAATATTTGGATTTCATCTCACTGGAGAGAAGACAGGAATGTTTTATTACAACAGCAGTGCAAGTGTAATAGATTTTCATTGGCTATCCAGTGAAACCTGATCTTTCCCAGAGCTGTACAGTAGAAAAAAGGGTGAAAGGGTTGTGTGGGGATATGAGAAGGAGAGAAATGGAAAGCAAAACTCCAAACAAAACAAAGAAATACAGGATTTCATTTGCTTTGGCATTTGATCCACGCTATCCAGACCAGTCGTAGTTCCTATATAAAAAGCCCTGTTGACTATATGAAAGTTTATTATTGGTGTTTAAATCTGTCGGATTGGTTTATCCTAGCTTCATAATCCTAAAACTGTAAACTGTTTAGGCTGTTTAGACTAGAGCTGTAATCTTAAGTTGATTATTTTATCACTAGAAAATTAATCTGTTGCTATTTTGCTAATCGGTTAATCATTTTATCCATCCATTAGTTTAACCTCTTAACAAGCTAGGGACATAGATGGCTGAGTGATGTATTTGTTTTTGCAAAAATGCTGAACATCATCTGTTTTTAGCTTACTTTATGAATCTGAAGCTTTGTCATGTCCTGTATTGAATGTTATTAACCTGAATATCTTTACATGTTGAATTGTTGGTTAGACCAAGCAAGCTGTCCCTGCTGAGCTTTTGTGATTTATAATGGCTGTATATATATACAGTGGGGCAAAAAAGTATTTAGTCAGCCACCGATTGTGCAAGTTCCCCCACTTAAAATGATGACAGAGGTCAGTAATTTGCACCAGAGGTACACTTCAACTGTGAGAGACAGAATGTGAAAAAAAAATCCATGAATTCACATGGTAGGATTTGTAAAGAATTTATTCGTAAATCAGGGTGGAAAATAAGTATTTGGTCACCTCAAACAAGGAAAATCCCTGGCTCTCACAGACCTGTAACGTCTTCTGTAAGAAGCTTTTCTGTCCCCCACTCATTACCTGTATGAATGGCACCTGTTTGACCTCATCATCTGTATAAAAGACACCTGTCCACAGCCTCAACCAGTCAGACTCCAAACTCCGCCATGGCCAAGACCAAAGAGCTTTTGAAGGACACCAGGAAAAGAATTGTAGACCTGTACCAGACTGGGAAGAGTGAATCTACAATAGGCAAGCAGCTTGGTGTGAAAAAATCAACTGTGGGAGCAATCATCAGAAAATGGAAGACATACAAGACCACTGATAATCTCCCTCGATCTGGGGCTCCACGCAAGATCTCATCCCGTGGGGTCAAAATGATCATGAGAACGGTGAGCAAAGATCCCAGAACCACACGGGGGGACCTGGTGAATGACCTGCAGAGAGCTGGGACCAAAGTAACAAAGGTCACCATCAGTAACACACTACAACGGCAGGGAATCAAATCCCGCAGTGCCAGACGTGTTCCGCTGCTGAAGCCAGTGCATGTCCAGGCCCGTCTGAAGTTTGCCAGAGAGCACATGGATGATACAGCAGAGGATTGGGAGAATGTCATGTGGTCAGATGAAACCAAAGTAGAACTTTTTGGTATAAACTCAACTCGTCGTGTTTGGAGGAAGAAGAATACTGAGTTGCATCCCAAGAACACCATACCTACTGTGAAGCATGGGGGTGGAAACATCATGCTATGGGGCTGTTTTTCTGCCAAGGGGACAGGACGACTGATCCGTGTTAAGGACAGAATGAATGGGGCCAAGTATCGTGAGATTTTGAGCCAAAACCTCCTTCCATCAGTGAGAACTTTGAAGATGAAACGAGGCTGGGTCTTCCAACATGACAATGATCCAAAACACACCGCCCGGGCAACAAAGGAGTGGCTCCGTAAGAAGCATTTGAAAGTCCTGGAGTGGCCTAGCCAGTCTCCAGACCTCAACCCCATAGAAAATCTGTGGCGGGAGTTGAAAGTCCGTGTTGCTCGGCGACAGCCCCAAAATATCACTGCTCTTGAGAAGATCTGCATGGAGGAATGGGCCAAAATACCAGCTACTGTGTGTGCAAACCTGGTAAAGACCTATAGTAAACGTTTGACCTCTGTTATTGCCAAGTATTGAGTTGTATTTTTGTTATTGACCAAATACTTATTTTCCACCCTGATTTACGAATAAATTCTTTACAAATCCTACCATGTGAATTCATGGATTTTTTTTTCACATTCTGTCTCTCACAGTTGAAGTGTACCTCTGGTGCAAATTACTGACCTCTGTCATCATTTTAAGTGGGGGAACTTGCACAATCGGTGGCTGACTAAATACTTTTTTGCCCCACTGTATATAAAAAAAAAAAAACCTAAGTAAAAAAATTAAACATTAGAATGTTAATTGTTGATGAAAAGGAAATAAATATAAAGAAAGAAAGATGTCAACCATAGTACTTAAAGTACTAAAGCACATGTTTTATTTGGAATTTTGCTGTGACCATTTCTTTAAATAACCGCCTTTTTGTACCCTGTTTCTGCAGACCTTTGTAAATGATGTCCGCATTCAGGAGCAGATGTACATCACTCTAAAGTTAGAGGACAAGCTGAGGTTTGGATATGATATCCTTCACTAATCTGTTCACCCCTCACACAACCAGCAGTAGGTTCACCATATAGAGAACATGCTGAGGAAAATTTTTAATTCTCACCAAGGTGCCAAACTTGTGTTGTGACCTATAAACATAGTTGAATTCACAACTTGCAGTAGTGTATCAGTTCTTAAACAGTTTGTGTCATGCCCCATCACAGAAGCCAAAACAGCTCATGCCTGACACCCCATAACTTTTATCAATCTATAACAATACGTAGGGAATTATGAATAATTTCTTTCAATAAATAAGCATTTTTAGACTATTATTATTATTATTATTTTATAATTAAAATGGGGAAAATATTAGAATCATTTAAATTAGTTTTACTTTGTATTTTTTTAACCTGGTTGTGCAGATCCTTACCTCCTTTGTGCTTCCCCACCTGTGGGCTTGCATTAGTGTCTGTAATTATGTCATAGTTGTGCTATGGTGACCCGTATTTCCTTAACCTTTCTGTTTCACATACCAACCTGTTTACGGTGGTGAGAGGAGAACTCACTGTGCCTGAGGAGGCTCTAAAGGTGAGGACCTTTGTCCTAACATGATCATGTTTTACAGTTGCATTTTACTACATATATGGCTATTCATTTTATGTGTCCATTTCTTCTTCTCCCTTTAGCATGAAAAGTTCACCATTGGCCTCCAACTCAGCAAGAAACCATCGACTGGTGAAACCGCTAGCACCACAGCCACAACCAAATCTCCCAGTAAGACCCCTACAAAGGCACATAGATCCCCCAGCCACACTAAATCAGGGGAGAGTAAAGTCACGGATGGGGTCACTTCCTCCAAAGAGTCATCTGCCAAACCTGTGGACACTCACAAAGCTGAGGAGAGGATAGGAGGTAAGAGACAAAACAGAAGTAAATGTGGAAAAGTAAATTAGTCTGCTGTTTCCTTAAATTTACAAATTTTTCTTATGAATAAAGATATCTTCAGTGGAATTTTAATTTTGTGGGGATCCAAAAGTAGCCCTGGGAATGAAATAACAACAAAAGCAATACAAATGTTTAGTAATGGTTTTATGCTGATATTAACAAGTAGACAATGTTTGTTCTGGTATATAGTTCTGCAAATACTCTCTAAAACCTCTAGATGTAATACCACAGTTTCAAAAGCAGTTCACTGAATTTTTCACTTTCTACAACCCTGAGAGAGCAGGCTTTATATTCGCATTCAGGCTTCACATTCATGTCATCATTTAGTGCAGGGGTGGGGGAACTCCAGGCCTCAAGGGCCAGTGTCCTGCAGGTTTTAGGTGTGTCCTTGATCCAAAACAGCTGATCTAAACAGCTGAATTACCTCCTCAACATGTCTTGAAGTTCTCCAGAGGACTTGTAATGAAATAATCATTTGATTCAGGTGTGTTGACCCAGGGTGATATCTAAAACCTGCAGGACAGCGGCCCTTGAGGCCTGGAGTTCCCCACCCCTGGTTTAGTGTTTGTGTCTTTTTTTTTGTTGTCGTTGTTATTGTGGGGTTTTTTTTGTTGATGGTTTTTTCCCAAATAAGGAAACCTTTTTTAAAATAAGAATATTGTGTAATTTAAGTGTGGTAGGGTTAGGCCAGTAGGGGGTGGACATGGTCACAGAAAAAATTGCTGCCCGGCGCTGAGTATTATCATGAAGACGGCTTACATTTGAGGGTGTCCCTAATAAGTGACATCAGTGGGCATGTTGGGGTGCTAGCAGTGTTTCTGGTTAATCTCCAGATGTTAAAACAAGGCCATAGAGGGCTTGGGTTTACAGACAGCTTAAGCTGTAATAGGGTCAGATTGAATGAATAATGCAAACCAACATCCCAGCTCTGCTGTCTATAAAATGCAGTAAGATACACAGACACAGACATAAATTTGGACCTAAACAGGCAATGATATACACTCAGCTTTGCATGTTGCCTGATCTTCCACTCAGTTTTTAAATAACACTCATGCTGTTTTTCATCAGGATGCAATCTCAGTCTTATTGCTTCAGTCCCAGACCTCACCCACATATTATAATTTACAGTAAACATACGTTCAGTAGTTTTTATATAGATTAGCCCTACTTACTGTACCCAATTTGGCACTGAGGATCTATAATTATCTGGATATACTGTGTTTAAACTAACACGTTGCCGGGTGAAGGGTACTAAAATGGTGGGGGGGGCATACGATGAGGAAAGAATGCAAAGAACTTGACGAGATGTCCTCTGATACAGCACTCAGTGATGTTTCCTCTCATTTCCTTACTCAGTTTAAGAGTTACCACTGGAGCATAGTACCTTTTCTTATAGTCTGATAGGAACAGGGAGGCAAATGGAAAGCTTGTCTTTCATAGCCACCATTTATTTCTGAAAGAGAAAGAACCCAAAACATTGAATGTTCACATGCGTGTTCGACCAAGCTGGCTAAAGTTTTGAAAATAGGTCAGTGTTGCAAGACCCAACTAGGGGGAATTAAAGCACAAACACAGACATACGCAAGGAGCAGCTGGGTTAATTTTGGTGCAACGTGATTCAGTGAACTGTTTATCTAGATACGACCTGAGTATGTAAAGTCAGTAATAAACACTCGCCTTCACAGAGTAACACGTAGACTCACTGCAAGGCTTTGTTAAAATGTTTTTGTGTGAACATTTGCCCCAGGGGATATTACAGCACTGCCTCGTGGGACCCCCCTGTATGGCCAACCGTCTTGGTGGGGGGATGGGGACGCAGATGATGAGAATTCTTTCAAACAGGAAAACAGGACATCCACAAAAAAGCATGACAGCTCCACCTCAGGTAGGAGGCTGTGAGATTTTGAATTATTTTACACTTTCAGAGATCAAACACAAACATGTGCTTTCTTGGGTTATACACAGCAAGCATGTACAATGTGCATGTACAATGACAGTGTTACATTTTCAAAACATAGTTGTAAGAATGCCAAATAATTTCCACATATTATAATAAAGTTTGTGTAGTTGTGATTGGTTTGTAAAAGGTGTTTTTACTGTTAGCACTTGGTAACTGCTTTACAAATAGACATGACGTAGAAGTTCAATTTCATACTCTATAATAGGATGCACTTTCAGTAATTTAAATGAAGCTTCTATTTGCTTTAGTTCAAGCAAAAAATTTAAAATAAAAGTGTTTTATTGTTTGCAGTGTATAGTTACAATGTACTGTGAATAGAAACTTTGCTGTTAAATAGCTAACACATTAAAGATGCTATGTTAAGTTGAATCAGTAGCTTAAGTCATCCTAATGTCCTCCAGCTCCGTTTAGTTGCTTTCTTTGTGTTGAAGGGGTGATGTCCAACTAGCCTGTGTTTTTGTATTTGTGACAGTCCAAGTGCACACAAAGGCCTTTTTCATAGCATGTATGTCTGTTTGCCTGCACTATGCGATTAGACAGTGACCATTGGACTGAGGGGGGAATAACGTTAACGAGAAGCCGATAGTCAGAGTAACAGGATTAGAGGAATAGTGGAACAGCTCAGTGATACAAAAAAATCAGTCTGTGCCAGGCTGGTTTAGTGTGGACCAGAAGGAGTGGGGGGAGGTTAACCAAACACAAAAAAAACACTGGAGCAGACTGAAGCATCCTCAAATCTCTCCTTACATCTGGATGGATAGTCTGGCAGCATCTTTGCCAGTCGGTAAAAGAAGACTGTTTTTTTGTGTTGTTTTTTTTGATTGTTTGTTTTTTTTGTTTTACCTCTTTTAACAGTCAGTTATAGGTGCTTTCTGTTCTCTACGATTCTCATCACTCTGTGGATTTTAGTGTTGTATTTTTGTGGTGAAGTGAGATTAGAAAAGCTTGTCAGTTTGGAGTAAATCTGCGAAAGTGTGAAGGGTTGATTTGAAACCAAACGGAAAAAAAACGTTTCCAGAAGATCAGCCAAATGGGATTGGCTACTTCAGTTATGGAAGCGGGTGAGTAAAAGGCATTTACCCTCCCCAGCATCGGCTTTTAAAAGATGAATGTTGAAACGTTGGATTGTGAAGCGGCGTGCATATTTATCAGTATGTTATCAGTGGACATTTAATTTTAAGTGGTGTTGCTTTACCTCCATGTGTATTTCCTCTAATAGATCATTTGTTTCAGATAGGTGACAGTTAGGAGGAAGTGAAAGCGAGAAAGAGAGGTTTGGGGATAGGAAGCGATTCTGTTTGGTTGTGTGCTTTGTAGCATGTATGTGTACTTCAGTTAAATTTAGTGTGTGTCTTTTTATGTTTGCCTCTGAATAGGCTGTGCTGTCAGAGTCCCCTACCCTCCCCTCCTCATGTATTGTTGCTCAAGCTGATTGGGTTACACCATTGCACCAGCTCCCCCCTTTCCTCCCAACACACACACACACACACACACTCACTCACTCACTCACTCACTCACTCACTCACTCACTCACTCACTCACTCTCACACACACACACACACACACACACACACACACACACACACACACACACACACACACACACACACACACACACTTTAGTCCAAACAGACCACACTAAGTGTACACTGCAGCAATCATTAGCCAACCACGCTCTAATTCTTTGGTAAGTATCACTTTCTCATCCATACACTTTGAGTAATGGAGCTGGTAAAATGCTTTCAGTTTGGGTCAGCTTTGTATTTATTTAATATTTTACCTTGCACTTGATTGCCAGCAGCTCATTGAAGAGCTGTCCGGTCAGTGAAATCTCTTCAACTCTCAAGTCTATGAAATGAGAAGGGGTTTGGTGTTGTACTGTTAGGCCAACAGAAATCCTGGAACACATTCAGCAGTTAGTTTTAACCTAGTGGTTAAATAACATTAAAATTATTATTGGAGTTCTTTACTTTGCAGAAGTGACTAATGTAAGTGATTCTCAGATGACTTATGTTCACACTAACTCACTCCTTACATGAGTGGGATAGAGGAAGTTTTCTGAGTTCATCAGAATTTTAAAGGAAGAACTATTGCTGTTTATATTGTTTTGTCTCTTTTTAAAACTTTGTTTTAACACCAGAAGGCCCCGAAAGGTAAGAGATCACAGAGAAGAAATGTGAACAGTGTAGTAGTACTGCTGTTTGAAAGTTGAACCATGTGTTCTGTCTTAGTTAAATGGTATTACATTGTTCTCATAGTCATTGAATCTTAAGCATCATTGCACATATTTGATCTAAAGTACATCATATTTGCTCTCAGTCTTAATCTGTGTTGTAAATCTTTCCAAAACTGCTGAGCCGCTTATGCTGGCAGCCACTGATAGTTTCAAAAAGATTTAAAAAAAATCAACTAAACTGAGCTGAGGGAAGTAAAGTGAAGTGGAAAGTGCTTTTAACTAAGAGATTGTACCTTTTGGAATGTCCTGTTTTCTGTCCTAAGTCATTAAGCAGCTCTGTGATATATTTAAAATAAATATTTTATTAGAAATGTGTTCACTGTTGCTCACTCTTGTATTGTGCAGACAGTTTCTGTTTCTTGTTTCTTTTTGTCAATTGCCATATGTTCCTACGTTTGCTCCCCAACATGAAGCAGATGGCCCTTCTAATTTCTGAAAGTATCATTTGTCATATTCAGATCTCACAGAGGGTCTGTTTGCTAATATGGACAAATGAGAAAAAAAGTGCTCCATATTGCCAGTCCCCCGAAATCAGGTTTTAAAGAGCTATGCCAGCACTACTTCTTTTTTTTTTTTAGGGTGACAGAAAGTGAAAATGAGAAACAGAAAGTTGATGTGAAGAACAAACCCTGAGTGGATTGATCTGTGTCTTGAATGGCTTGATTTTCAATATTTTCGCTTTCATATCCTTTGAAAATTAAATCTAGTATTCATCTGTGTCGACTAAGTAATGTATTCCTGTGATCCACATAGAAGCTGAGAATATGGAGTCTTTAGGCAACATACAAAATTTTTAGTAGCTTTGAATGTGTGCAGAGCAAAAGCACATTAGCTGGAACAGTGCTGTGCTGTGTCCACAAGCTGGTAACACAACACAACCCCAAAATAAAATCTCACCATCTAATTTTGGCTAAGATTTTCACAGGTTGGTTGGTTGGTTGGTTGGTTGGTTGGTTGGTTGGGTGGTTTTATTTTAATCCACTGATGTCAAATATTTATTGCCTACCCAAATTTGATCTATTTTCGAATACATCTTTTGGTATTTTCTGAACTTAGAAAGCAAAGAGGCACATCGAGGGGAGAAAGCTAAAGAGGGTGGTCTTCATGCACCCACTGCCCATGATTCCAGTTACTTTGAGATTCCCACCATGGAGGGTCACATGGCCAGTAACGGCATCCATGAGATTCCTACCAAGGACACTGAGGGCACAGCCAGTCACATCACTACAGGTAAAGTGAAGTATATGTTTAATTCTTTTTGATATGTCTTGATAAAAGCAGGTGTATTTATGTTTTGTATTCTTCATGTTATTCATGTTGAACTTTTGAGAAATCTTTTATGGCACAAATAAGAGATCAATGAGTATCTAGTGCAGACAAAGTAGCAGTTATTCTGCTAGAGACACTGGCTTATTTGAGTATATTTTAGCAAATCTCCATGCACTACTGTATAATTACACAATCTGGTTATATGCATTTTTTCTTTTAGAAAAGTGCTTCAGTAGTAGCAAACTTATATTTAGTACTGACTGACACAGTAGCATGTCTGCTCCACAGCTCAAGGTCACGCCTCCTTTACCATAGAGTTTGACAACACGTCTCCAGGAAAAGTCACCATTAAAGACCACGTGTCAAAGTTCACACCCGATCACCACAGATCTCGCTCCAAGAAGAGTGGAGCAGGAAGTGGAGGCGCAGGAGGAAGGGACTTGAGTACCCTACAGGCTGCTATGATGGCATCTGAGAGCAAAGTAGCTGATTGGCTAGCCCAGAATGACCCCACTCTTGTGCGCAGCGAGTCGACAGAGGATGACAGCAAGAGCAGCAAGAGCATCAAGAGCGATGTGCCAGTTCATCTGAAAAGACTGAAAGGTAGATTGCGTTTACTATTTGTATGTCTGTAGTTTGTGTGTTTTGTTGTGCCTCTTTTTGGTTTCCCTGATTATTTCTCCTTGCTCTAAAAAAAGAATCCCATTTAGTCCCTGCAATAATCCTTATTTGTGAGTTATCAGTTAGTTCACCAGAAAAGTCATTCTAATTTCACTTTCTTAGTGTAATAGTTCAATATTTAACACACTGTCATTTGCCATACTATGTGAAGTTGGAGTTGATTCTTTGCCAGAGGTTGTTGGCAGTGGTAGCCAAGCAGGGGAGATTAGCAGCTAGCATGCCTACTCCTCTGCTGCTGTATAGCTCAGCCCCTTTTTTCCTGTTTGCAGAAAAGAGTACTCATACTCACATGCATGCATAGAATACATCCTGCCATTTAAAGCCTGATTGCATGATCAGAAAAATGTTTTTCTTCTTTTGTGTTATGTGTGGGGTAAGGTTTGAAAAATACTATTGCTGTAGATTTCTTGGTTCTCTGTGTTTCTTTGTCCCCATTACCTGCAAGCAGCCAGCTGCTGAGTCGGCTCCTGCTGCTATGGGTTTTTATGAGAATTGATTAAACCAAGCAAGGTTAAGCTTTGTGCTCTCTCCCTCTAAAGAGAGTTTAGGTTTGATGCTACGCTAGGCCATGCACATGTCTTGAGTCAATTAAATGAAGGCCAATTTATGATAGTGCTGGCATGTGTAAGGGAAGGGCCAGCAGATGCGAGCTGATGAAAATGGAAATCTATTAGCAGAAGTGAAAGGGAGAGAAGGTAATTCATTAGATGGAGTTAGTACAACACACATGTTAATTGGCTGTCAGAATGGCTCAGCTATGGGACTATTATTTTAATAAGAGTTTTGGGTTGCTGGACGCTGCAGTCTTTTCAAAATGTGGCTGAAGAGCAAGGAGATAGAGGGTAAGTGGACAGCTGGATGAAAAGCTATCTGCAGACAGGTACAGAGGGAAGGTAGGAAGAAGCAGGATGAGAGAGCAGTATTTGCAGTAACTGCAGCCAAGGTGACTAAACAAAGAGAAGCAAGACAGAGAGAGAGAGACAGAGAGACTTGTGTACACTGCAGTAGAAGCGGAAAGGGAGGCAGCAAAGGAAGGGAGCATTTTTTTTTTGAGTTAGTTGTTATAGTAACAGTGATGCAAATGATGGCAGGGAAGGCGAGCGTTCAGACGAGCGTTCAGACATGAACTAGGTGAGCACTAGTGCTGAACATCTGTCTGTGTGTCTGTGTGTGAAGGCTGCAGCGGCATGTGTGAGACATGCGTTTCAGTGCTGATGAGTGCGAAGCATGCGCTGCTTACACGTTCATTTGTGTTGCTGAAATTCGCCAGGTCTGCGTCTGCTGCATGTGTGTGCTGGAATCATGCTCTGCACTGATCTGCAGACAAGCAGTGCGGCATGTGTGAGAGGAGGCTTGTGAGATGTGCTCAGGGTGTGTCATAGAGGTGCTAGGCAGAGAGGGTGGCAGAGGTTCAGCAAGAAAATTGAGAAGAAGCAACTGAGGTTTTGATTTCTAACCATCAAGGTAAGTCTTTCTTTTCTCACTGTAGGAAATAGTCTACATGGTATATCTTTATACTGTTGGTTATTTAGAATATGAACTGCCATGTGTGCATGAAAATTTAAGTATTTCGTTGCACGCTTATCAGCATATTGCCAAATATGTGTGATTTTAGATGTTATTAAAAATACAAAATTCATTTTCTTATTAATGATGAGTGTTTCATGTGAAATGTAATTAATTTGCCCTAATAGTTAAAGCCTATCACATACTCAGGACTTTAAATTCAATTGTATGTGTTGTACTTGCAGTGTATCCTTACATACAGTACAATTCTGTGTATGTTTGAGGTTGTGTGTTTGCTTGCCTGCTTGTGTGAGTGTGTCTACATGTAAAGTAAGTACTTTCTTGTATCAAATGCTGAGCTTTGTATGTCTATGTGTCTGTTTACGTGTGTGTGTGTGTGTGTGTGTGTGTGTGTGTGTGTGCGGGTGCGGGTGCGGGCAGAGGCCAGCTCCACTGTGAGTCATAGTGGGGCGAGTGGGACAGAGCACTGGACTCTCACAGACATCTCTGTTCTCTTCTGGCCCTACCAAGGGCTTCTTTGTCTCGGACACACAGCATGAAAGACCTGCCTCTCGTTGTCTGCTTATCTGCTGATCTCTTCAAGCTACTGTTTTCTTTTTTTCTTCTTGTTAATGAAATAGATGCTTTAATAAATGCTTTAATAAACTACAGTTTGGAAAGATGGAACATTTCAAGGACGTGGCCGGTGGAATGTGACAAATGAGCCACAGACTCTGAATTATGCCCTAGGCAGCAGAATCATTGTGATATCCCAGTGTGGAAAAAGTACTTACAGGGGTGCTCTGCAATTTAATATTGTACTTGAATGAAGGTTGGTGCCCTGTGAAAGGCAGATTTAAAAAAAAAAAAGTGCCACAGTCTGGCTCATAAACTATAGCAAGGAATAAGACACAACTAGATGTAGAAACGTAGAAAACAATATGATCAACTTAAAAGAACTTGCATTTATCAAACAGTCAGCATTATAATGCATGCATGCGTGGCTGGCAGCATGTATGAAAAGTAAAATAATTAAATTAAAAGAGTTCACTGTAGCATAGCCAGTCAGTCTGCAGGAAGGAGGGAGCTGTTAAAGCTGGGCATACTGGGACCAGGTGTAGCTCATCCAGCTATCCACCAAAGCACAACAAGACCAAAGCAAAACAGAGACACCTAGTGTTGGGATGGCATAGAGGTCATCTCAAAAGGTGTATTGTTGTTTAGATCTCCAGCTCTCACATTTTTTTAAACAGACTTTCTTAGACTTGACAAAACAAACAAAAGTAATAGATTCAAGTAGTAGAAGTAATTAGAAAACTAAAGCGTGTCATATGTGGAGCTTCTGTAAGTACACATGTCACTGTTGACATAAATAATGCGTTATACTGATACGGCACTAATGTTTACCGGCTTTCCAGTTTTAATTCAGTACTGTCCATAACTTGACTCTCAGTCCTGATTACAATGAAATAAATCTAGAAAGTTATAGGTGAAGTCACGTTTAGCATTAACAGATTCAAAGGAACAGTCTGTGCACAGTGAACCTGCCAAGCCATTGAAGACCACTCAGCATGTATGCATCTTTTGGGCTCTTTGTCCTCTTTTCTCACAGAGGGCAGTTCAGTAGCACTACTTGCACATTGTGTCTGAAGTGAAAAACAGCCTAAAAACAAGCTTTTGGGGCCTGTATTATTTTGGAGAAAGTATTAACTATATCACAGAGCTTTGGGTTTATACAATGTGTGTGATCATGTGCAGCACCAGTCCTGTGGTGTTTCCTTCCCTTCGCTTCTCCCATATCCTGATGGACTGACTGCCAGCTAGTTAAATTCCAGTGACTGGTTAGGCCTTTGATTGTGTGACATTCTCTTAGCTCTAATGACAATGCGTTCCGTATCCTGAGCATTCTTCAGTCTCTGTTTTTTCCTTTTTGTCACACTTAATCCGTTTTCATTCCTTGCCCCTCCACCCTCCTCATTTTCCACATCCCCCAATCTTCCTCTCTGTTCACCCTTCCCTTTTCTTTCCCCTTTTACTTCCCCTCCTTCTTCAGCCTGAACCCCCTCTACACACATACACACGTACGCACACACTCTAGTCCAGCCTTCTTCTACTTCGCTTCCCTCTCCATGCTTTCCTCCTCCCCTCCCCCTCGCCTCTCGTGCTGTCAGTGGAGTAGGCAAGGATAGTGGTGGGTGTGGGTGGCATGTCTGGATTAGCGTGGACGTGATGATTTGACCCAGACTGATCCAAATGTAGAATAACTCGAGTAATGCGGTAGGTTGTGAATTTAGGGTATGTTTTATCTGTTAAATGTTTGTGTCACAACTGAAAGTTCATAGTTCATTTAGACTACGAATGTGGTTTTAGGTGGATGTGGTTCTGTGTGCCTGGCTCTTGTTTTAACTGCTTGTTGTCAGAACGTGCCGCACATGCTGCTGTATGCACAGCATTGCTATATTGCATCTTTTTACATAAGCTGTGGTCTGTTGCTGTGGAATTATTCTGCATATATGTTGTGATGTAAATGTAAGATCTTTTGCTTGAGAATATGTGGACGGTCAATATAGTCAATTAAAATAATTCTTTTTTTTTCTTCTTCTTTTTTTGTCCCTTTAGGCAGCAAACATGAGGATGGCACCCAGAGCGACTCAGAGAATGGGCTGGGGCTGCGTTTTGCCAACAGACGGCATGCTTTAGAAGAACGCCTAAAAGCGTCACACAGCCACGTGGGGGCAGGAGGATCTGGAGAAACAGGAGGGGGCAACATAACAGTCAGTGGGACCAGAACAACTGGGACTCGTACTGCTTTTATGATCGAGTTCTATGATGAGGAAAATCCTCGCAAGCGCCGGTCATATTCATTTTCCCAGACCGCACCCCTGCTGGGAGCAGGAGTTGGTGGAGAGGGACTCTGTCCTCAGCCTCCTTCTCACCCCAAGGTGTTTAGCATTTCCACCTCGGCCACAACAGCCTCAGACTCAGGTAATAAAACTCAGATTTAATGTATTTTTACACTCTTTGTATGACCAGATTTTGTTTGTCTTTCCCAAAGTAAATGTTTAAAACTATACCCATTAAATATAATAAGACATACTGGGAGTTTAGCTATTTAAGTAAAGGAAGGACACAAAGGCACTATTTATCCTCTGAAAAGCATTTTATGTATGTGTGACCATTATTTTTTTTAACCGCTGTATTTCTGTGCTCTGTGTGTGTACCTTTCAGGTAAGGTCCCAGCCCCAATACCAGCTACAGTGACTGTAGGTGCCCCTACAGCTGCCCGAGTGCTTCTTAAACAGAGGTCAGAGGACCCAAGTATTGGTCGGAGCTCGGCCAGTACCGGGCTGGCGACAGGTAGCCCCACCACCCCCAGTGAGGACACATCAATTGTGGGCAGAGGTGCAAGTACAGCTGGTGTGGAGGCAGAAGACGACCACAGTGATAAAGGTACCTACACCATCGAACTGGAAAACAAGAACCCGGAGGAAGAGGAGGCCAGGCGAATGATAGACAAGGTAGTGTGGAAACATGTCTGTTATTCTGCCCCAGCTTTCACAACTTTCAACTTGAAATGAGGTGTATTTAGGATCCCACATTTTTGGGCCATAAACATCACCACTAGTTCGTGATTAAAAAGATATTTTCCAGAAACTAAATCCTAAACTCTACATAACAAACTGAAACAATCTGTAAGTCTGTAAAGCCTTAAATACCTAGATTGAAATCTTTTTTCACCTGAGATGCGCTGTGTAAATAGTACACAATAAATTACAATAGTAAATTTAAATGTGGGTTATTTAAAGAACATTTGTTGCATTTTGTTGTTTGAGTCTTAATGTTTTATGTTCTGATCCCTCCAAAGTCACAAGAAAACAAAAATTATGTGTGTTGTTGCTTTTTGTTTCCAAACTTTGACCATAAAAGTAGCAGTTAGAATGACAAGCATCATTTAAAGTCTCTCTGCAGTAACTGCAGAAAGTAACTGAGCCAACATAAACAGGCCAGAGCAAGGTTAATAGTCTGTTTATTACCTGCTTCATTGGCAGTTTTAGGGGTAGTGAGTCCTATGAGAGTACTTGGCGTTGTTGACATTAAAACAAAGCTTTCCCCTTTCTGTTGCCTTTTTTGACCACCACCCATCTTCTCTGTCCCATTGGTAAAGCTAATGCTTCTGTAGTTGCCTGGAGAGACTTACTCCATCAAGGACTGTCCTGCTTTATTAAACAATGCTCCAGGGAGGCTGCGCCACCATCATCAATTTCCTACTGCTGCCACTGGCCTTATGCCATAGAGCTTTTTCATGGTCACTGAAAACATACTGGAAATAGGCAAGAAATGCACTTAGAGAGATGACTGAGAGTTAAATTTACAGAGACAATTTTACTTGCTAAGGTTAGAAAGTTGTAGAAAGGAAAGTTTGCAACTCTAACAATGGCCAGTATTTTTATTTGTCACCTAACCGATTCAGAAGTTGGGATTGGCTGCACATAAACCTTTTTTAGGAAGTCAGGTTGTTGCTGTGGGTTATTAAATTACGAGGTTGTCACACAGGCCTGATTTTAACTTTACTAAATGACATCTTAGTGTGGCACTTGTCCCTTCAAGTGTTGCATGCAGGTGTTATCTTAGGAGGAGCTGTGATATAATTAGTGGGGTGTATTTCGAGGTAGTGGTAGTCTGGGCACATTACATTCAAAACTGGAAGTGTTGTTATGCTAATTCCTGTAATTAGCTGACACACTAATTGGCATACTGCTCACAGTCTGTCCGCCTTTCGCTCTCTTTTCCTTTGTAAATAGTGCATGTGTGTCTGTGTGTGTGTCTGTGTGATGTGTGACTGATATTTTTTTATGTCGCCATGGTACTCAACTAACCAGACCCAATTAATGCTTTATTTCAACAGCACTTACTTCTGTTTAGTTTACTTTTGTTCAGTAGGAGAACTGTTGAATGATATGTTTATAAAATATATTATGGAGGTATTTCATTTTCATTCCAAAGACTACCATTATTCTGTTGCATACAAAATGTGCATATTGTCTAAAGATTAACTGTACTTGAGCAAAAAATTTTTGTATTCTTCTTTTTTTTTTTCTTACATATTTTTAGGTGTTTGGTGTGCAGCAAAACAAAGACTCATCGATTCTGTCAGACCTGAAAGGAGAAGGAAAAGGAAAGGAGGCAGGACAGAGTGGAAAAGAGGTAGAAAACAGAACTTGAACTGGTTATTTGTTTTTGCTTTGTTACTTTTTTATGCCCCTTATAGTATTTTTCTTCCTTTTTCTGTCTTTGATTAGCTTTTTTATGTTCACCTATAGATTAGCATGTGTTGTTAAAGTACTGACAATAGCCTCTTAGTCCAGTGTCATATAACAGACTTAAGATTCATGACTAAGCTTCATATTGTGTGTCAGAATAACTCTGATGGCACTTACTCCCTAAGCCTGTTCGTGGGAGTAGGCAAGTCCTCCCTACGAGTGACCTAGATCATACTAAGATGAGGAGAGACATGCTCGGCCCTTTAGGCAGTTTTACAAGAGGGAGGGGACAGCGTGTATGTGCAATGACAGCCTTTCTGTCTGTTCTTCTGTCTTTTATGCCCCCCTGTCTGGGTGATTTATATGTATTTAAATAACACACAGACCATATAGCAAACTCTTATTTTTTTAATATCAAATAAAAATGTAGTGAAATATCTTCATCCTTACAGTCTAACTCAGTTCTCTCATCATTTATTATACATTTGCTTTAGTGGCTTTTAGGTATAGCGATTGTCATGATCTCCTGGGTATTTTTTGTGCCACCATTAAGTTAAGTGAGCTCTATTGTAATTTTCTCAATCCTGTTTTCTTCTCTGTGTCCTCCTAGGCTCTTCCTGGTGATTCTAGCTGGGTCTCTCAGTGGGCCAGCATAGCAGCCAATCACACAAGAACAGACCCAGAGGGTTCAGGAGCAGAAACAGGCAGCTTCCTGCACAAAGAGAGAGGTAGATACTATTTTAAACACAATATGTTTTCATTTTTAAAACCTTGATATGCTAATTATTTCAAAGTAGAACTAGGACTGAAATTTTTTTTTTTTTTAAATTTCATGCAAACAAATGAAAAAAAGAAAAGAATCACAATTAAGTTGGTTTTTCTTCTAGGTGCTAATACCGTTGAGTCTGGTGCCTCCCTCAGCAGAGGCGAATCCTCCTCCAGTCTGACTGACCGTAAGCGTAGGACCCTCCCTCAGCTCCCTGTGGATGACTCCCGGGCTAAATCCGCTACCCAGACTCTGAGGTCAGAGATTGGGGAAAAGCAGGATACTGAACCTCAGGAGAAAGAGAACAAGGGAGACGGGGAGTCCCCGACTCCCATGGAGAACAGCGAAATGACTAGTAAACGGAAACAAAGTTCCACCTCCTCTCCATCTAAGGGTTCTCTCCGGACCTCTGGAAGCACTGAGAGGAAGAAGAAGTCAGAGGAGAGGAAAGGAGGAGCAGGAGGAGCAGGAGAAGGAAGTGAGAAGTCTGGAAAGCCTCTAGTCCGCCAGGGCAGTTTCACAATTGAGAAGCCCAGTGCCAGCGTCCCTGCCGAGCTCATCCCACGTATAAACAGAGGCTGCAATGGGCGTGAACGCAGTGATTCTGTAGGCAGCATGGATACTGCAACTCTCCTGAAGGACACTGAAGCTGTCATGGCTTTCCTAGAGGCCAAACTAAGAGATGAAAACAAACTAGATCAGAAAAGTAGTAAAGCTGGCATCACTGCTCAGGGTTCAAGTTCAGCCCTCCTCCCTCGGACTGACTCTATCTCTCCTGAATCAGATGTGGACACAGCCAGCACAGCTAGTCATGTGGCTGAATCGGCAGATAAGAAAGCAGCGACCAGTGTACAAAAACGGCGTTCCCTCAGCAGCATGCACCGGGAGAAAAGCAATATGAGCACAGCTTCCAAAACCAGCATCACAAATCCCAGTGCTCGTGAACGGTTGGAGAGAAAGACTAGAAGCAGGCCAGTCGAGGCAACGACCCGGACTGATGCACGTCGCTCTGTTCAGCCATCTTCTGCCTCCTCCAGAGCACGGCAGCCCTCTGCAGATCTCACTGATGACGACCAGACTTCATCCTTTCCCATCTCCGACATCCTCTCCTCAGACCAGGAGACCTACTCTGGACCTCTGGGGCACTCAACACACGGACGCGGCTCAGATGATGTCTTGCAATCCAAACTTGATAGGTCTGCAAAGACATCTGCCAGTGGTTCTTCCAAAACCAGCCGGACTCTTCATGCAGCCACAGCCTCCTCCTTGAGCAAGCAAGCCTCACTGCCTCAGCCACGGCCCACAAGAGCTTCTCTTCTCCGTCGTGCTCGACTGGGAGACACATCTGACACGGATCTAGCTGATGCAGACAGGGTGTCTGTGGCTTCTGAGGTGTCCACCACCAGCTCCACCTCAAAACCGCCATCGGGCCGGAAAGGGATGTCACGGCTGGATTTGCTGGCGCAGCCGCGAAGAAACCGTCTGGGCTCCATCTCAGCCCGCAGTGACTCTGAGTGTACAGTGAACCGAAGCTCCACCTCTTCACCCCGGCTATCGTCTGAGACTGCTCTGCGTCTGGGCTTGCGCTCATCAACACCCACGGAGAACAAGCTGACACCCAGAATGAGAGCCAACAGCGTGTCCAAACTGAATGAAGCCAAAACCAAGACCACTACAGCGGGGTACTGCTCGCCCACAGGTGAATACATCTACTCCATCACTGTTGTCTGATTGATTCAGATTTCTTAGTTGCACAGAGAAAGGAAAAAGTAGAATTCTAGTTTTAGCTGTTCATTTTATTTTTGTTTTGACCTAATTATCAGTTTCTTTATAAAAAGTATGACAAAGTCTAATTACATCTACATCATTGCATACCTCACATGTCAGTGTGTAAACATCTGTGTCCAAACATTTCCACCGTGTTGTGATGATTTGGTGCATTGGTTTTCATTATCCAGAGAGCTTTCAACCCGAACCTCCAGGTGGTGATACAGAGGAGGAGCTAATGGGTACTGTACCAGGACTATAGAACCTAACTAGACTGTGTGTGTGTGTGTCTAGTGTGTACAAGTGTGTGTCAGACCTGGGTCACAGGAATAGAAGGTTGAGCTCCACAGGATCTGAACTGTGTTACTGCAGCAACTCAGTTTTAAAAATGGCACTGCTTGCATTTAAAAGTCAAATGAAAACAATGTATGTACGTTGAGTAGCTTCTTTGGCAAAAATTGCCACATACAAAAATGCAAAGGCTTAGTAAATCACCAGTAAATGTCAAAGTAAACTACAATGACCCAGCTCTAGCATATTTGTATTGTTAACATCTCCTACCTAAAATCTGCTGTGATGAGGACTTGAATGCTCTACCCATACTCTTACGCTTGACTTTTTGTACTGCAAATCTGTAGTTTGGCCCTATATCCCATGCTACATGCAGCCTGAGGTGCACCTTTTCGGAGGTTTCCTAGTTCTGTTTTTGTAGTAGTATGTTGTACTGTATGTAATTATTAATTAGCACGAGGTTAAAACCGCCGTGATACAAATGGTAACAGGATTTGTTTGTATCTAGATTGGTTACTGTGCTGATGCAGTAGCTAGATTTTTACAAGTTTACCATGTTTTTTAAATGTTTTTATAGATTCAGTGAATTCAATCATATTCAATTCCAATATGATCAGCCGAGTGTCACTCCTGATAGCAAATCAATACAGTCGTATCAGCTCTGTAAAGTATACAAACTTTTTTTTATAGCAGGTATAAATGCTAACAGCGATGTATTCAACGCAGTATTAAAGATTAAGCTTCACTTCTATCCAAAGATCTGATATTTGATCTCCAACTCTGTGATTATGTGGTCCTGGCTCCACCTTGTGGAGAATTTTCATGTAGAGCAGGGGTCTCGGACCACGTACAGTCCACTTTGTGGCAAAAAAGACATCTGTCAGCACGACTCTGCGCTCAAGTTATAAGACGTGCAGAATTACAGAAGAGGTTCTGGTAGGTCATTGACCAGGCTGTCCCTTAGTTTTAAAACAAAAGGTTTTTTGACCATTTATTTTAGTCCTATTGTAAAAAAAAAAAAAAAACTGAAAGTTTTATAGTTGATAGTGAAAAACATGGAAATTTTCTTTCATTTAACTGTTGAGCAAATACCTAATTACTTTGGTGTTGTTTATGCCTTCCTTTACTTGGTCCTGAATTAGAGTCTTTGCTGGGCTGATTCTAGCCCTCTGGCCTTATGTTTGACACCCCTGATCTAGACGCTTCCGCTCTGAGAAAACTGGAAGAGCACTCTGTGTCATCTCATCATGGCACAGTTACAGTACATTAATGGCTCTGGCGTGTGACCATTTTGAAGCAGGTTAACATACACTAACATGGCTCTAACAAGATTTGTTAACTTGTTGGATGCTTTTGTTGGCAGCATGGGCCGAGAGCTTTTCAATAAACTCAACTAGTGTTTCTTTTTTTGTTGTTGTTGCTTTTAATTATGTTTTTTTTTAACTCCAAACATTGCTGCATCAGTCCATACAACAACTAAACAAAGTTACAATAATGATAGTATTCCTGAAATACTTGGCACCACTAACGCTTCTTATTCTCCCATCGTTTTTTATTCAAGCTCGGCAAGGCAGTTCAGTTCAGTAATCAAGCTTATCGTCGTTGCCTTTGAGAAATATCTGTGTTTGTCAACAAACAAGGAAGCATCCATTCTCCTCTGCTTAACATTCATATTTTGTCGGACTAGAGCAGAATTGGCTGCTGGCTTCCTCAGAAACAAAGCGTCTCAACTTTACAAGCACATTTATCTGTTTTATGAATAACTGATATTGGAAATGAATAAATACAATATTTTTGACTGAAAGATGACATTTCTCATGCACTTCTATCATAGTGTCCAGCAGCAGCAGGTGGAGACGTCTGCCACCAGAGTACGGTTCCACCTCGGAGGAAGAATTCGGCTCCAATCGCAATTCTCCGAAACGGCCCCACGTGCGGCCTCATCACATCGTCCCACACCGCAACTCCAGACTCAGCACCACTGTGAGCCCAGTTGGGGTGACGGGCCCAGGTGGAGTGGGGATCAAACACCGCATGAAAGAGCAAGAGGAGTACATCAGGGACTGGACAGCACACAGCGAGGAGATAGCCAGGTACTGATCCACACTGAGTGAAACTGAGCTTTAATGGTTTAACGGTTTTGTATATGCTGTTCTGTGTATGCAGGTTTCATGTGTTTATGTGGCTGTTTATCCTAAAGAACCCCGTCTGATGGTTAACAGGTTATTCCCCTGTGTGCGCAGGATCAGCCAGGACCTGGCTAAGGACTTGGCCATCTTGGCTCGTGAAATCCACGATGTTGCCGGCGAGATTGACTCAGTCAGCTCATCCGGCACAGCACCCAGCACCACAGTCAGCACCGCTGCCACCACTCCAGGATCGGCCATTGACACTCGGGAAGAGGTAGGCCCTGCACGTCCCACGCAGCCGGATATACAGGACAGCATGAAAAAGGTGCCAATTTTCTTCTTCTTCTTGCCTTACTGCATGTGTTTCCATTGCACTCTTCCATCTTAATGTTTTGCTTTCATTTAAAAAATGCCTCTCTGCTGCTTCTTGATCTCACCTGCTGTGTGGTATTCACGTATTACAGTCCCATGCACTCCACTTTCATTTGTTTATCCTTATTTTGACCAAGAGAGTATTTTTTTATTATTTTTCTACTATAAGACTAAAAACCGACTTTCTTTGGGTAAACAGTTAAAAAGCTTCAGAGCTGCTTAGCTTTTACTGATATTCTTCTTTCATTTCCCATGAATTCTCATATATTAACTATGTTAAACTAAAGTAGAACAACACCGAAGTTCTACTTTCGGTTCAAAACTTTGACATCCTTCTTCTCTCCCTGCTTCTTCTCTCCCCCTCTTTGCCTAGTTGGTTGATCGGGTGTTTGATGAGAGCCTCAACTTCAGGAAGATCCCACCTGTGATTTCAACTAGTAAGCCACCAGAGATAAACGGTAAACCAGCAGAGCTCCGGCCCCGTGCTCCTGACAACTTGGAGCCTCGAGCTTTAAGAAGACGCACCTGGAATAGAGAGGAGGTGAGAGGCAAACAAGAACATATGACACCAAATTTCTGGAAGCTGCATTGCATTCAGCAGTCAGCTTAACAGTCAGTTTCTTCTTCTGTGTGCAAGCAGGCCGTGTTAGACAGCCTGCTGCTCCATTCAGTTTCCCAGCTGTCCACCAAGATCAGGCACTCCATTGACAAAACTGCAGGAAAAATAAGGTGATTATACTTGTTAATATAAGTACCATTAGCATTTAACAACATATCTACAGTGCTTAACTCTAACCCATTGATCCTGAATACAAACGTGACCTGTTGTACAATGTTTGCTTCCAGGATTTTGTTTAAGGATAAGGACAGGAACTGGGATGAAATTGAGAGTAAACTAAGATCAGAGAGTGAAGTACCACTCCTTAAAACTTCCAACAAGGTGCGTAAATTCATCTGTCTGAATCATATCGAGTGACAAACAATTCCCAGTGTTAAGTGAATCCAATCGTTTTACTTCCTAATCATTTTATTTCCATCCATTCACAGGAAATTTCTGGTATTCTGCTTGAACTGAAGAGAGTCGAAAAGCAACTTCAAGGTAAATTATAAATGTGAACTCGCTCAGAGTCGTAGACATTTTCCTGCATCTCCACTCTGTTTATTTGTATTTAAAAGTTGAGAAGCACCTTAATACTAAGGGAAAAGAAATTAAAATGATGGATTTCGTTCAAATGCTAAAAATTCATCATCCTCCAAAATGGGACGGACACATATGTAGGAAACGGAGGTGTCAGAAAGAGCTTGTGAGCTGATTCTCTGCAAATCTAAAATGTTTTTCTTTTTCTACACTTGTGAATGTGGCTTTTAAAGCAAGACCAGATCAAAAACTATATTTTACAATAGAAAATATACACTGGCTTTTACATGAAGCCTTTCATACACTGACCCTCTTTCTATTTCTGTGATAGTGATTAATGTGATGGTAGACCCAGATGGGACTCTGGATGCCTTGGCCAGCCTCAGCCTGACCAGCCCCACAACCCCTACAAAGCCCCAAGCCGCCAAAACAACTCCCTCCTCTGCTACCAGCCCTGGGTCGGCACCCCCCAGCCAAAGAATCACTGCCGGAGATACTTCCAGGGTCTGGAGGTTCAGCAGCAGCCTCCGCCAGGGTTCAGACTTCTTCTGCCAGCACGGAGGAGAAAGCACGCGACACCAGCATGGGTTTGGGTAAATCGGCAGTCGGAGGTCTTAGCTTCAGCCGGATCCGGCCGAGCGGAGAGGAGGCCATCGCCCAGAAGTAAAGTTTGGTTTATGTGAACAACAAATGGATTGGAGTGCCAGCGGCTGGTGATCCATGTAGAAACATTCAAACTGTTTTGTTTGTTTATTTGTTTATGACAGAACAATGGCCATTCTGAGACTATACCAGTCTAGGATTATAGCATAATATAAAAAAAAAAGATCTCCTCACCAATTGAAGTGCTTCATCTGACGTTTAGACTCCCCTCTCTGACCCTCAGCTGATACATCATGAGTTAACCATGAACAGAAATTGACCCATGAATGAAAGACTGACATTTCAACTTTGACCTGTTCAAGCTGGCCGGCTGACATGACGGTCCTGGTCGGGTGCTCTCTCAGTGGACAGATTTCTGTGGGCGTACAGTCTCCTCCAGTCCTCTTGCCTTCTCCGTGTGTCTGGACCCCTTCTACACTAAGGACATGCCTTAAAACATAACCTCCATAGTAGCAGCATGACCCCGTATCCCTTCTACTTCAAAGACTTTTAACATTTTCATGACAGACTGCATTGTAACATAACACTTGCAAAACATGTTCTATTTACACTAGAACAAAATACAACACACTGCAATAATTTATTAGCTCCACACCAGTGCAAAGAATATTTCAGCAGCCTTAAATAACCACCCCGACAAACCACAGTCATAAATAGACATGCTTTATGCCAGGAACTGCCAAATTGCAGATGTTTTATATATTTCCGAATTGTAACCGTCCATGGAGCCGTCTCTCAAACTGATTTGCAGTGCCTCCCCATCTGTCGGTTCGCCTATTTCTTGTTCGCCTGTTATGTTCCCCTCTGTCCTCCCCATTTTTTCCTCCTTGTAGCTGGAAACATGTTTGTCAGAGCAGTAGCACATGCATGAGAGAGCCGAGTGTTTTCTCCCTGCAAGCTAGCGCCTGGGTTGCTCTCAACAATACTGAATAGTGGTTTTACTCAGTAGTAACAGCCTAAGGGAAACCAATGATAATCACTTACCAAAGCGAGTATGTTTTCAAACGGTAAAAAGTCACCAACAGATATTGCAGTTCATCTTAACGTGATCTGGTCTGCAGTTCACCCACCTCTCTGAATGTCAAAACCCAGTCTCTGTTAGCAAATCAAGGATTCAAGAAGATTATTTATTATAACGAATCATTATTTTAATAATTGCAAACAGATATTTCCGGCCCCTGTGAGAATCTATGTCTAAGTGTCTTTATGATTTCCAATTGGCTTTTTCTCTGCTTTGTTTTTTCAAGTCACAGATTGACTTCTGTTTCAAGTAGCAACAAAGAAGGTCACTGTTTAAACCACTGTTTTATATTTAGACGCTTTTTTTTTTGTGATTTGACTTGTTCGTTTTCTTTGTGCATACAAAAATCTGAACTTGAAAAAAGCTGCTGGGTTAGTTTCAATTAATGTGCTGTCAAAAGAATATGGGCACCCACAGAAGCCTTTTTTATGGTTTAAAATATCGAGTCGTTGAATTGATTAGATAATTACAAATAAGCTCCCGTCTGTGAAGATTTAATGAATTTTGCTTGTGTATATACAGAAGGTGCATTGTTATCTTACTGATACTGTGGGAATTTCAGTATAATTAACCTCTTAACTCATTGACTTTGCTGCTTTTGTAGTTACTTTATGGGGACTAACCATTTTCTGAATCTCTCTCCAGCTTATAGTCTGTGTACTAGAGTAAGACAACTTAAAGGCAAGTGTATTAGTAGATGCTCATGGAATAGTGAATTAGGTACCACAATACATGTTCATTTCCTTCTCTATACCGTACTGTACAATGTTTTTCAATGCCTCAAAGTGCCCGTTTTGAAGCTGGGGGGGGGGCATTGATTACAAGAAGAAAAAAAGACTAGTAGTTCTAAGAAGATTATCTGGTTTTGCACATCAGATTGTGGTGTTTTTTCATGCAGAAGTAGTCAAAGGCTGCATCAGATGAGCGATGTCACTTAGCCTGATATCAGACGTGACTGCCTTGCCTCTCTGGAACTATTCTGCCTGTACAAAAAAATGAAGAAGAAGAAGCCTCTAATTGTGTTTTTATTTTTTATTTTCTCCCATTTTATCAGAAAAAATAGAAATTGGGGGACTGTGAATGCTAGGTACAGGCTTATTTTTTAAAACTCTACATGTGTCATCTGCTCAGTGTTCTTTGTATTTTTTTTTCTTGTTATTTTTGTAAAGAAAAAAAACATTTTATTTATTTTAATTTTTTTTGTTTTAATATGTTGTGGATGTTTCATGCATTTTATATTTGTTCAGTTATCTGCATTGGTTCTTACTGTTAATAAAAAAAGAGCCATACACTTGTCTGTCCAATTTCATTTGACTAGGCAGTGAAAAAAAAACCACTCACCAGTCACTACATTAGGTACACCTTGCTAGTACTGCACTTTTGCCTTCAAAACAAGGTGCTGGAAACAATTCTCAGAGATTTGAACTCATTGTGAACCCATTTTCATGATCAAGAAACTGGTTTGAGTTTTGTGACAGGATGAGTTATCTTACTGGAAGTGGCCATCGGGAGATGGGCACACTGTGGTGACACAGGGATAGATGCAGTCATCAACAATGTTCAGGCAGGCTGTGATGTCAAGAAAATATCCCCCACACATTACACCAACACAAGGCACATTCTTATGTTTAGTCCAAATTCTGATCCTACCATCCCGATGTCTCACACTAAATTGAGATTCATCCGACCAGGCCACATTTTTCCAGTCTTTTGTTGAGCCCGTGAGAACTGTTTTCGTAGTTCCTGTCCTGCACTGACCGCACCTAGTTCAGTCTTTTGCATGTGCATACAGAGATGCTCTTCTCCAAATGCACAACCTTGGTTGTAATGAGAAACTACTTGACTTAATATTGTTTTCCTATCAGCTTGAAGCAATCAGGCATTTCTCCACTGACTTCTGACATAAAAAAAAAAGGGATTTTCACCCAGAAAACTCCCACCGCTGGATATTGTTTTTGGATCATTCTCTGTAAACCTTAGAGATGGTTGTGGTTATGTGGGGAAAATCCCAGTAAATCAGCAGTTTTTTTGAAATACTCAGAAAAGCCCATGTGGCACCAAATGCCATCTTCAAAGTCACTTAAATCACCTTTATTCCCTATTCTGATTCACACCTGGATCGTGTGAGTGTATATAAACAAGTCCCTTTTTAACATAAACCTGGCTTATCCCACACTCTTAACCACAAAGAACAGGAAATGCATCTCCAGTAACAACTGAGAAACATCCCATGACTGTTGGAAGGTGAGCCTAGGAAGCCTGGAACTCAAAAAGTGATGTGACAAAAAGCAGTAAAGAAAAAACAGGTTGTTATTTAAAGGATTAAACTCTAACTTGCTTTTATCCTCACTGTATTTACATTTGGAGCTCATGCTCATGTTTCAGCCGTTTTAGTAACCCGTCTCAAATATCCCACTTTTACTCTTTGGGGTTTAGTTAACCTGCATAACCTGCACAGAAGTAACGTGAGCACTACTGATTAATGAGGAACCTGTTGTTATTCCTCCTTAAAAAGGGAACTCCTTTACAGTCAGTTGAACTATCATTTTTACTGAGTAGAATTGCCATTAATAGTGCGTCAACTGAAAATGCAAATGATACAACTACTCGCTTTGTGATGCCTGAACAGTTAGACATTTGCATGTTCAGCTGTTGTAATCTACAAGAACTATATTCAAACTACAATACATCAGTTTTTTTTTACATGGTACCTGGCATCTAATTCTATTTAATTGATGTGGGAAGTTATACAATTTATCCCACTAATAAATTCAGAATTCTCACATCTCTCCTCAGACTTGTCAGGTTTGTGGCTGAGGTCATTTGGATGGGTACCTCTTATATTTTGGCTAAATGTTGTTCTCTTATTAATGGATTCCAAGCCTCTTACCCCTATTAATCTTACAACCAAGCTCCAAACACTAAACATAACACAAAATTATTTTCTTAACCTTGAAACCAGTCAGGGCACGCTTTATTTTGGCCCAAAGATATAATCACTCTATTGATCTAAAACTCAGACTGGTTCTCATATTTTTATTTTTTCCCTTTGTTTTCTTGTGACAGATGACTTTTACTCATGTGTCTGGGAAAGTGGTTTATAAGAAAGCTGAAACCCCCACTCTAACCGTCCACAGTCCCATTTTGAGCAGGAACGATCCCTCATCCTTTCAGCTGCATCCTTTCAACCACAAGAGCTACAGTTGTGGTCAGGTTTGCATACACTCCCTCATGGGCGTCATCATTTTTAATGATTTCTTTGAATTTGTTTTGTTTTTCCCCAGGGTGGAGCGATTGTACAGCATACATCTTTAATGACTTTAAAGAACAAGAATTGGATGCACGAGTCCACACAGGGTCAAAAGTATACACAGAAGCTCAAATACGCTCCCGCTAATTTGTGGACAAATGTCCCTTAGCAACTTGAACCTTGGCTAGGAGCTTTTGGCAGCCATTAATAAGCTTCTGGCATAATTCCAGCCAGATATTTGACCACTCTTGGGTAAATTTGGTGATTTCCTGACACAGACTGGGCTTATAAGTGTAGACTTCAGAAGGCCATTTCAGAAGTGTAATGTTAGTCCATAAAATCCATTTAAAAAACCAGTTTGGGATCATTCTCCTGTTAGAAAACCTAACTGTGTCCAACCTTCTACCTGTTGATTTAAGGTGAAGAGCTCCAAACCATGATGCTACCACCACCATGCTTGACTGGTACAGTACTCTTAAGTTTAAAAGGCTCACCTTTACTCCTCCAAACACACCTTTTGTCATTGTGGCCACATATCTTAATCTTTGTCTCATCTGACTATAAAACATTTCTCCAGAAGGTATTTGGCTTGTCCATGTGGGCAGCTGCGTATTTCAGTTGAGCTTGAAGGTGTCAATTTTGAGGCAGGGGCTTTTTACTTGATCAGCATCCTCTCAAGACAGTAATACTGGTGTTCCAGTAATTTCCAGTTTATGGAAGACCTGGGTCCAATCTAATGAGTGCTGTAAAACAATTCCTTTAATGCTCGCAAAGACAAACTACTATTTGTAATCAGTCATGATCACTTTGGAATCTTAGCATTAACAAGTTAAAGGACAGTGCAGAACCTTCAGCACCACTTTAGGATTGTGTATGTATCTATTTGAGCCTGTCAGTGCAGTTTTGACTTTGTGTAGATTAGAGAAAATCCAGTATGCTGTACAATCATTCAATCCCTGGAAAAAGAACAATACAAAGGAATCATTAAGTTACCATCATGACTATATGCAGACTTCTGACCGCAACTGCTCGTCTTTCAGTTAAAGGCTTGTAAATGACATTACTGCTAACCCCACTGAAGAACACGATCAAGCTTTCTATTAAAAAAAATGTCCGGTTTAAGAATAAAGACAAGAGAGCACGAGTGGTGTTGTGATGTGCCTTTTATTTCCACAGATATATTTTGGCTCGATCAGATTTAACAGCACTGGTAATCAGACAACAGATGTGAACATGCATGGCTGGATGGTGGGTGCTGGAAGCTGAGCGTTAGCCAGGGGGCCACCCCATGCTGCGCCCACCGAGAACGTGGATGTGGATGTGGTACACCGACTGGCCTCCGTCCGGCCCATCATTGATGATAATCCTGTAGCCTTTGGACAGGCCGGCATCTTGAGCACACTTCTTTGCAACAATCAGCATGTGGCCCAACAACTAAGAGACACACAGCAAGAATGAGTTGAAAATACACCCTGCATTAAAGTATTAAAAAGGCAAATAGTTCCCCCTAGTGGTCACTGATAGAAATATGCCAGGGAAATGATTGTGTGAGATTGTTTATAGTTTATTTCACAAGCAAAAGTCATTACAATGATACTTACCGCAGCATCATCATCCTCGGCTTGAGAGAGCTGAACAATTGGCTTTTTTGGGACGACTAGGATGTGAGTGGGAGCCTGAGGTGAGACATCAGGGAAGGCTACACACTGACAGCCAAAGCAAGAAATTAGAAAACAGAATTAGACTGTGCACAATCAAAATTGGAAATAACTGAAAGTTAGCTGAAAACAAAAAATAAAAATATCATTTAAAAAAATGATAATAACTTCAGTCTTAACAGTACTTACATAGTTTTATGTATTTATGCACACCCCAGTATTTGGAGTTAAACACATTAAGGCTCAAAAATCATAGTCATGAATATTTGGTCAATACTGAAAATTTTAAACACACATTTTGGAAAAACAGATTTATTGAACTTAAAAAAAAAACAAAACAGGAATAAAATTGTATTTTTTAGGCTAATTTCCATCAAGTCTAATTGTAATTTCAGCTCTAAATGAGATGATCATGAGTCACTCTCATTTTCTTCACCACAGCAGATAACCTGCCACCACCCTATTCCAAGCATCCTCCTCTGTCACACCAACCCTCTGCATGTTCTTCTTTATTAAATCTCATTTCTGTACCTCCTCATCACTCCCAATGAAAAACCTCATCTGCACCTCTAGCTCTGCTTCCTGCCTTTTTGTCAGTGCCACTGTCTACGAACACTACATCACAGCAGGCCTCACAATCATCTTGTAAACCTTCCCTTTCAATCTTGCTGCTATCTTTCTGTCACAAATATCTGAAACACATCAAAGAAAGCAGAATGGGGCACAACAACAAATGTATGTCGGCTTCGACAAAATTGCAACTAAAATTCAACTAGTGGCACAACCCAAGCCTTAATGTGACACAATGTTTACATGTTTTTGTTGCATTTAAGGCATACAAAAATGTGGAATCTGTAAATATGACAGATATAAATTATCTGTAGTTATCAACTATAGCTCTTTACACTGGGGAATACAAAGCAGTTCCAAAACTTAGAAATAAAAATAAATATTGCTTTTTTTTAACGCTCTGATTCGCCATTTCACTAATGTCTGCTGCAAATCACTTGATGTTGCTTGGTTGCTTTATTGTAGGAACCTCACCTTTTAATTTTCCTTGTCTTGCTCTAGCCCACAGCGGCTACATGTTTGACAAGTCGTCTGTGAAGGTTCTCAGTTTAACAAGTCTGCAAACAGCACTGGAGTGAACTAGGGCTGCCACGATTAGTCGACTAGTCACGTCGACGACTATCAAAATCGTCGATGACTAATTTAATAGTCGACACGTCGTTTGAAGCTTTGTAAGATCCCAAAAGACGCAGGAATAGGTAGTAGGATTTAAGAGTGTAATAACGGACTGAAACAGAAGATGGCAGCACTGCATGTACAAGGATGCCAGCTGCTGTTAAACCCCGACAAAGAAGCTGTGTCCCAGAATTCATAGCGCAGCCCAGCTCAGTTTACAACAATGGCGGCAGCTAGTTAGTTTTAATATTACTCTTATTATTCTTTCTGGGTCACAAAATAAACTTTTAACATATTTTCAGGTAAGAATGTAGCTGTGTAAACCTCAAATATCTGCTCAGTTTATCAAGACACCACATATTTTCAAAAGCGCTCCGACGTTTTCGGAGACGTCTGTTACCCACTAGCTCGTTAGCTAGCCGGGGACAAGGCTCACTAGAGCCCGTGAGAACACCGGACTCCTGGCAAATCGTTTTCAAACCCACCACCGTCTTTCGCTACTCAGGTTAAACATATAAGTCACTTAGATAACTTAAAAAATTATATTGTTTGGCTCTTTTTAGTATTTCATCTGTTCCTGATTAAATCGGTTTGGCTGAGATTAAAGTTATCGTTTTTACACAGTTGAATAAACATCAAGCAGGCAACTGATTATCAGAAGTGTGAGATGCTCGAGAATATACTCCGGTGTCCCGTTATATTTTAGATAGCAAGGAGCAGACGGCTGAGTTTATTAAACTCCACTGAAACATTCTTCACATTTCATTAAAATTTAATAAACTATCATCTTGTCTTTATTTTTAGTTAGCACATACCTTAAACACTTAAAGCTATAAGCTAATGATAGTTATATAAGAGCAGATGCATGCTGGTGCAATAAGCTGTACATTTTACGACTAATGGATGCACGATCTGATTAGTCAACTAATCGCAAAAATAATCGGTGACTAGTCGACTATCAAAATAATTGTTTGTGGCAGCCCTAGAGTGAACCCTGTCACTTCTTGGTGCAAAGCCAACTGTCTGTAACTTCGGACTCTGTGTTGCAGCAAATATGACAAGAGCAACGACACATGATGGCATGCAGAACGAAACCAAAAGCGTGCATAAGAAGCCTGTCGAAATATTTTATAAACTTGCAGATTCTTCTGATGCATTACATGATTTCTGCAAGCTCTGCTGCAGCATTTTTTTTAAAATGCAAGTAGGCACAAAAACAGCGTTTCTGCAACGTTGAGTTAGCATTAGCTGAACGCCTCCTGCAGGCAGTTGCGGAGCCACGATGAGAAACATTCAGACTTTAAACGCCCTCGTGAATCAAAGTGATGAACGCATACCTGATCGTCTTCATAGATTAGTTTGGCAGGAATCTCTTTGCGTACAATTTTTCCAAATATAGTATCTCCGCCTGGCTTGGCGGTCTGCGCTTTCGCTGTTTCATCAGCCATGTTGACGCAGATGAGCCACGGCTCCCCCACGCAGATTCCAGTGTCACTAAAATCAGAGCCGATCTATGATGAGAGCTACTCCAATTCCTGTTAATGCCACTGTACAGAAACCGGCTGCAGTTCAGACAGAGGGGCAGCAGAGGGCGCACGTCCCCCAGTGGATAAGCGTGGACGAAGCTAAATGGTAAAAGTAATTATTTACACCTACTTCCAGATTTAAAAACTTACTACGTTATTTATTTTTCGCAAACACGGTTTCGATAATACACCCGACTTAAAATAAAAACGAGATTCGTGTCCTTTATTCTTTAGTACAATGAAAAACATCGTTGTGCTAGTGAAACGTTAATAAATGCTAGCTTTTACGAGTGCACAAATCCATAGACGTTAGAGGAGCAGTTACACCACACCAAAAAACAATACAAAACGTGTGTATAATAAGAAACAGCTGCGACTGCTATCAGGCCGCCGCTGTTAGAAGTTTTCTCTAGCTGCTAGCTTCACTCCCCTATTCAAGACGGCAGTAGCCATAAAAGTGACTCATGGTGCCGTCAATACTTCCAGAAAGTTTTTTTTACTCCAACAGAAACCTGTAAAATAGATGGATTATATACACCACAACATTTGCACTTTTGTGTCCGAAGGGAGCTCTCAGCACAAAACACAGCTCACTAGTGCCCCCCATAAAATGGGAAATCTAGAGAGAGGGCGTTCTCAATTGAATTAGTAGCTCAGTGAAACTACTCTGAGCCCTCATTGGCTACAATCACAGCTTCATTTCCAGCGTCGGCTCTGATTGGGCTCTGACATATGTGACGTCTCCCTACATCGGAAGTGAACACAAGAAGGCAACATGGGCACTCGTTTGAAGGTTAGTATGGGATATTATCGTCTTTTTAAATAGCTTTATTGCAACATTGCTTGCATGTTACTTGAAATTGCAGGTGACTGGTAGCATCATTCACAGCTGTTATAAAAGCTGCCTGTTTGTGAATACAGGTTCTGGGCGTTTTTAAAACGCTACACAGGACCAGGATGGCTGTGTTCAAAGATGATGACCGAGCACTGACAGGTGAGTCTGTGAGCAGTATCTTGGACTGATAATTGATGCTTATCAAACAGGAGATGAGTGAACACATGCTCAGCATTCATCAAATGGGTCATTCCTAATGTTCGGTGTCATATGAGCCCCATGAGCGTGTCTTATATCATTAACCCCTCTCTACCATAAATTTATATATATATATATATATATATATATATATATATACCTAAAATTATTTATTTTTTCAGCTGGACAAACAGCCTAAAATGCCATGTCCCCAGACGTCTTTGTTCAAGTTCAATTACCAGTTTAAGTTATAAAAGTCAAAATAATTTGAGTGTGTTCATATCAGATGCACAGCATTTTAATATTCTCCACCAAATTCTATTTTTGTTATTAATATTTTTTTAAATACTTAAAGATTTTTTTTTTTTTTACAAATAAATTGTGCTCCTGAATGGCCTTCCTCTTTTGAAGATCCTTCTGAATAGGTTTCCCTCACTGTTCCTCTGGCTTCATGACTTACACCAACGAGATATATATATATATATATATATATATATATATATATATATATATATATATATATATATATATATATATATTTGGAGGGAAATCATGTAAACGAACCTCTTTCATCAACTCCAAAAAGTTGATTCTTTTCAGCTGGATGTAGCATTTTCATTGTTAGAAACGTTTCATCACTCAATGATGAATGTACTCTCACCCATGAGTACAATTTGCAGAGTGGCTGCAATCACAGCAAAGAAAGATGTCGCCATAGGGCTTCTCACATAAATCCATGACTTTCCATTAAAACCAGCGTTCCACTCTGTCCAGATTGTATACATCCTCATCATTGAAAGAGTGTCCAATGGCCTATAGGTGTAAATAGACCTCATAGTTTGTTTCGATACTCATGACACATAAGAGAAAACCCTTAGTGATCCCTTAGGCAGCATTTGTCCTTCTTCCCTCCTGGATAGCCTGGAGCTTTCTTTAGGTGCTTTCCCAACTTTGACATATGTCCAGCTGGGATAACCACATTTACAGGGCTTTTTTAAATGTGATGTTCTTCTGTTTGTGTGGCCGCTATGTCTGAGGGAATGAGTGACAAAACAATTCTCCTACTGAAGACGTTATGTCCAGATCAACTTTTTGGCATTTCCTTACCTGAATGATTGAGGATGAATCAAGACTTTTTTTAAAGCATAAAACGTCCACCCTCTTGTTCTTATTTACAGTGTAAACTGATATTTGATGTAATTTTGCATTGTATGGTTGATAAACATGTGAAAATCATCTGGATTACATCAGTAATGAGGGCCGTGTGTAATAGCAGCATGTACACAGAGTAATAGAAAGGCTGCATTGGAGAGATTTATTTTCATCTAATGAGTGTAAATGAAACCTTTTTTCTGAGCCTTTTGCTGTGAAGTCAAATTAGAATTGCAGAATTGCTCAGGTGACTCAAAATATGTTTGTTTTTCTTCTACAAAGCTGCACGATTAAAGATCAATGAGGAGTTTCGGAAAAACAAAACTGAAACGTCAGAAGAAAACATCCAGAAGGTACAGTGTCTGTTATTATTGATGTGAGTTTCACAGTCTTTTAACGCCTCTTTTCTCATCTCGGGGTTGCAGGTATTCAGAAACATTATCTGAATTTAATTTAATTGCGTTCATCATAAGAGCATAAAACTTCATGTCAGTCAGAGCTGATCCAAAACGGTTTCATACTTTCCGAGTCCGACTCTTTGCATCTTCTTGTTTCCCACTGGGATGAATAACCGTGAAAAGGGGGGGGGGGGGGGGTGTAAGACTTGGGCTGCTACTTCTGCATTTAAAGGAAATGTTTTAGATTGAGATCTGTGGATTCTTTTAAAAAGCATCTAAAGGCTCTTTAAACTTGTTTTGATTTTCTAGCATTTTTACTGTGAAGCATTTTGATATTTGAAAATAAAATTTACTTTATTTCCCTTCTACTTCTTTTACCTTTTTTATAGCTGATTAAAATGGGCTCAGACGTGGACATCGTCCTTCGACAGGGTGTGGTGCAAATGGAACACGTAGAAGAAAATAAGCTGTGTATGACATGATTTGTCTTTTTTTTTAAATTTTTTTTTTTTATATTAAGGAAGTGGAATGTGCATGCAAAGATTACTCATACATCAGGGATCATAATGTATATACTTGCTAATGATTTTTTTTCCTCTAATGATACAATTGTGTTTTTGGTTTTTTTTTCTCCTCACTCTCAGTGCTTCGGCCCAGAAATGACCTTCTGCTAGAAAACATCCCCTATTGTGACAAACCAAGGGAAAAGTCGTGACAAACCATTTGATAACTTCACGATCACCAGGAAAGAGACTATATATCATTTGTTGCCTTTTCATCTTCAGTTTGACTTTATAGAAGGAGCATTAAAAAATAATAAAATATAAGATCATCTCCGCACTTTTGATTCAGCAAGGATCTACTTCGTTCTGTTTCGAGGAATCTGTGCTGGGAAAACTGGATCGTGTCATTTTGTGTACAGCATGTTATCAAATGGAATTGAAACATTATCTGCTGGCTTCTTCATATGATTGAATCAAACAAGGGGAAAATATTAATTTGCTGGTACTGTAAAAAAAATGTTAACTGTTATCTGATTAACTACAAGTATTTCCAGACTTAATTTGCTGTTACAACCACAGACAACAAGAATCAGCTCTGCTTTAAAGCCACAAAAGAATTATCTTTGAAAACCTTTGTAAAAACCTCTGTGTGAAATATATCTGTAATAAAGGGTACCTTAATTTAAAACATTGTTGGCATATAGCAGATTGTAGATATGAAAATATGGAAATGTATTTTACAAGCTTATAGTCTGTCTGCGTAAAACTACATATCCCAGAATGCCCATTACAAACATAAGATGGTTACGTCAACAAAACGCGCTGTTGCTTTGGCAACGTTTATAACGGTTAGCCTTCCTATTAGCTGTGTAACCTTCGCTAACCATCGATCTCGATGCCAAAAATAAGGTGAGAATTACTTTATTTTGTCATTATAACTGTTTACTGTGATAACAGTAATAATAATATCTGTCGACCGACTCGTCCCGTTCGTCTCGTATGGGTCAGCTCGGACACATTATGGGAGCTGGCTGCGGCGGAGGTCCACAGCCGGGAGAGCGGAGGTGCAGAGGACAGAGACGGTGGAGAAGCTGTGAACGAGCGGACGGTGCTTCTGATGGGGAGCAAAGCTGGGGTGTGTGTGTGTGTGTGTGTGTGTCACTGATTTCACACGGAAGCGCTTGTATCTTGTTACTGTACTGAGTAAACTCACATCCGTTTATTTTTTTTAGGGCAAAACGTCCATTCTCCTCAGGTGCTTGGACAGGTTGGTATGATGATGCCCGGCCAGACTAGAGTGCTCTAAACCCCTCTTCATATTTACTATTCAGACCCATTGCAGGGGCAGTTTACACCATGCAAAGTGAAACAGGCCTGGATCACGAAAGCTAAAGCTGATCTTTTTACAGTCAATATTTGGCAAAGCTTTTATATGGCTGAAGTGTTTAGGGAGATTGCCAAGAAAGTATTTGGTGTATCCTATTGACATAAGAAATGGGATGATGGGAGTGCTGGCAATTATTCAAAGGGAGGGGTTAACAAATAAAAATTTGGGAAAGCATGTAGATCTGCCTCACATAAGGAAAGGCTTATGTGAGGCTCAGCACTAAGGAAAGAAAATTAGCTTGGCTGCAAGATTGAGCTGGAAGGAAGTGTACTAATGAATGATGAGAGGCTGTTGAGAAGATGAAGTAGTTTGAAGAGCTAATGAATGAAGAAAATGAGAGAGAGGAGGACAGTTTAGTAAGCAGGAAGTGATGGCAGCTGTGAGCTAAGAGTGGGCTCTTGGAGAGTGAGAGGATGCCAGAGGAATGGAAAAGAAGTGTAGTGATTTTCAAGAACAAGCGTGATGTGCAGAGCTGTAGTGACAACAGAGGGATAGAGTTGTTAAGACATACCATGAAGATATGGGAAATAGTTTAAGCTTTATTTGGGAAACGGGGTGATGATTGGTGAGCAGCAGTGTGGCTCATGTCTAGAACGTCCTCTACAGATGTACTGTTTGCTTTGAGAGTGTTAATGGAGAAATATAGAGAAGGCCAGAAGGAAGTGTAGTGTGTCTCTGCTGATCTAGAGAAAACGCACGAATGAGGTACTGTAAAATATTTAACCAAAAGCACAAGTTAGTTTCATGACATCATACTTTGTATAAACACACTTTTTTTTCTCTACTAGAGATGAACTATCCAAACCAACTCTGGCCTTGGAGTACACTTTTGGCAGACGAGCACGAGGACACAACACGGTAAGTAAATCCTTTAGTCTTGGAAACTTTGCTTTAGTCTCTTAAAAATGAGAAGACAAATGTGGTTATACACCTTATGCTGTATATGTTTTATTTGCGTTAGTAGGAAGGAACTTCCTTCCAGTATTTCAGCACACTGACCACATTAGAGAGTACGTTTAGTGTACTTATGTGGCAGGATGTGCTCATTATGCAAGTAAATATTTTAGTTCTTGGTATTAAATGCTGCTGAAATGTGGAACAAGCCATAGAGGGTTAGGGTTGCACTAGATGTTTATGTAACTTCAAGATAAAACTGTTGTATACTTCTTTCAGCCTAAAGACATAGCCCATCTATGGGAGCTGGGAGGAGGGACCTCTTTGTCAGACCTCGTCCAGATCCCCATCACTCCTGTCACCATCAGGTAGGTCTCTTACAAACATCCTGCTTTTGAATAGGGGTCAGTATTTGACACATTCACAGTGTGAATTATGTTATTTATCTTTTCTGTTCAGATTATTATTTGTATCTTTAAAATCTGAATCTCCTGAACAGCAATGTCATGCCAGTAGAGAAGAAGAATGTTTTCTTGGTCTGAACCTCAGAGGAAAACCATCTTTCCTTTCCTGTCTTGTTCAGCTCTCTCTCAGTCATCCTCGTCCTGGACCTGTCTAAACCCAACGCTCTGTGGGGAACAATGGAGAAGCTACTGCAGGCTGCACAGGCTCACCTAGAGAGAACCTCCTCCCAAGTACAGAAATCCAAACCCGGAGTCAAACACCAGACTCCCAGCCACTCAGCAGCACGTGTCTTACCTAAAGACTATCCTGTAAGACCTTGTCTCATTACACACACAATTTTATTACAGCAATTTTATAGCTGTGTTACAATTTCTAAATCCACGACTCAAAGGAACTCAACATGTGAGATGAAGCAAATTTCTTTAACCATTTATTATCTAATAATTCTAATATCGTTAGACTAAATTAATGTAACCAAGAACAGGATCACAAGTAACTTCCATCTCAGCTAATAATAGATAACATAATAGACTGTAAAAAGCACTGAGGGAAAAGGCAGCTCTGCCTCCTCAGGGTTTATGTTGATACAGGTGAGCCTCTACAGTCGATCAGCACAAGGGATGCAGCACAAAGAGAATGCAGATTAACAAGGATGATAAAAAAACAGTTATCAATGGGTAAATGTGATGGTGCACTGAGGCATCCGTAACAAGTTGCATATTTAAAGTGTTTACATGAACTACTCATGCCTCTGGCTTTTTAAACACTCAAATGTCACAAAGTAAAATGGGCATCGACCTGACAAATGCAACCAAGATGTGTAAAAGTGTGTAAGGCTGGTGCTGTTTCCAGAGTTAACTGTGATTCTGTCAGCAGGACAGAGAGTTAATCAGTCCCTTTCCTGTTCCTCTGCTCATCATCGGCAGCAAGTATGACATCTTCCAGGTAAAACACACTATTTGTACTCTTTTTAAACGATTTATTAAAAAAAGACACGTACACAGAATTATTATTAGATCATAAATTTCAGTAATATTTGTATATAAGATTTCCAGTTTTCCCATCTGCTTTTCAGGAATTTGACTCTGACAAGAAGAAAGTTGTCAGTAAAACACTGCGTTTTATTGCTCATTACTACGCGGCCTCTCTCGTTGTAAGAATGTTTTTAATGCTCCTGCAGCACATTTGTATTTAACAAATAATTTTGCACTTTTTCATATATTTCTTATAGTTTGTTGTCTCTAACCACCGCTTTGTATTTGTGTTTGTGTCTCCTAATGCTTTGATTAGTTCACTAGCATCAAATCAGAGAGCCTTATATCAAAAACCAAGAGCTTCTTCTTGCACCTGGCTTTCGGTTTGGAGAGAGGGTGAGGAGGATAAAGCAACATTGAACACAAAGCAGTAATGGGCATGGGCTTTCATTTTAGATTATAGTTTCAATAGAGTTACTTTAATGTTACCGCTAATGCTTGATAATACTAGATTTCACAGTCTCATTGCAGATTTATTTACATGTTTGTACTGTATAAAAATTGTATGATATAGAACAGGTTTTCATAAACAGTGTGAGCTTAGGATATTCACTTTAGTTATATAATTATGTGATGGGACAGCTCCAGATAGATACACACACTCAGAAGTCTAGAATCTTTACCTTTGTTTAAGATGGAGCTATTAGATATTGCATTTAAAGGAGCATGGCTGCTACTTACAAACAACTGTCATTGTTTCTTGAAGGGAAAATGTGTGTTGCTCTCATTGAGAATTTAAAAAAAAAAGTAAAATGCTGTCTATGTTAGGGGTCTGTTGGTTAATGTTTTAGCTGTAATACTGTTTTTCTTGTTCTTTTTTCTGTAATCAGGAAAACTGTTTCCTCTGACCCCCTCAAGCCGCTCATCATTCCGGCAGGCTCTGATTCCTTCGGTCAAATAGGTGAGCACAGCGCCCCCCAGTAGCCAAAAGTAGAAATGTCTTCAAGTTTTGAATAAACTACAAAACTCTGTGATGAAACAAAGCATCTCCTTTAAATCCACCCTCCTTTATTTAACATTTGGTGTGATATTTTATTTAAAATCTGTTAATATAGGTTCCCCACCTACTGTCGATGTGGATATAACGTCTCTCCATGCTAAAAATCCAAAAGACCTCTGGAAGAAAGTGTATGAGCGTGTCTTCCCCCCAGAGGTAGTTAAGCTTCTGGCAACATGTTTGTCTTCTGCAAAATCCAACTTATGTAGACAAACTACTTTTTCTTTTGCATGATTTAAAAGCATCTGTTCGTCTAACCAACTTTGTCATTGCAGAGTACAAATGAGCAGAGAGAGCTAAAGGATCCAGCCAAAGATCCCCAGTACAGTGAGCCTCAGATTGATGCCATGAGAGCCCAGAAAGACCAGGTAATACATTATATACGTGTTTGCATTGCATTTATTTTGACAGACCTACTGCAGTCAAGTCTCTTGACTCATGAGTTGGCAGTACGGTGGTTAATCAGTGGTAATCAGAATTCCCATTCACTTATCTCAGATTCGTGACCCTGACTTTTGCCCTCCTTTTGAGGGGTAGCAAGTATTTAGGAAGACAATAAATCACTAAAGCATTTAACGCAAAATGAAGAAGATAAGTTTCTGTGACATAGCACAGTTTCATTTGATAAAGAGATTAGACATAATGGCAGCCCAGATAAAAGAGGCTGTTAAGATATGTGTGTTTATAAAATAATAACCCTGCTTAAAATGACAAGCTCGTGGGATACAAAGTTACAAAAGCTAATTAATATATAATATATTAATAGTCAGAATAAAAATATATTGTATATTTCTTTTTTTAAACACTATTAAGGGCAGTCTGAAATTGCAAGGTCGAAATGACAGAAGAACTTCAGTCTCTGGATCCAAAGTAACCCTTTGTCCTTCAGTAGTCTGTTTCTAGTAGTGATTCTGTCTTGAAATGAACAGGCTGTAACTTTATATCCTGTGGTGATAAACTTAGAGATTAGCTGTCTTCATTCCTGCCTGCAATAGTGCCACTCTGGAACTTGAACTGCAATAACCCGATGGAGTCACAAACCCAAATCACCGGCTGTTATCGCTGACTGACTTTCACCTGGCGCTCGTCGTTTCACTCAGCCATTGTGTGGTCTGAGAACTCAATAGAAAAACAGGCTAAAGGTTAATTCCAAATAAGTCTTGAGAAACTCCTTTCTAGACAGCACCCTCTAGTCTGGATTTAAAAAAAGGAATCTCAGCAGATCATGGTAGTCAGAAATGACCTCTTTATTTGAGAGACAACACAATGAATTTAGAGATAGGTTTGCGAAGTAAAAATGTATAAATGCATAGTTCAGTACGAATACAAATAAAGACCAATCTTAAGAGTTTTAAGCTAATTAACTATAGTTCTATTTTCCCCTAGTTAATGTGTATTTGTTGTAGTTTAGTGGCTTCAGTGTCTTGTGGTTATTTACACTGATATAAAAAAAGAAAGTTTCACAGTACTGCTCTGAGGTGTGAGCGCCTCTGTAGACGTAGAGGTTTTGGCATTTTCAAAGTGTGGAGCATTCAGGTGTGTGCCAGTCGTCCCTGGAGTCAAACGAGGTCAGACGTGCAATGTTCAGCTGGGAAAAAACCAGAGGGCTGCATCTCAAACTCGATACGCCAAAGTTGGCATGTTATATGTTAAAATTTATAACAGTAAAATTAGAACAAGATTGAAAACGTTTGCCTTTGGTGGAACCTTCCTTCATCTGCATCATCAGATTTAGTCTCGAGTATTTCTTCACAGTAGCGTGTGTTTTTGCATTTACCTGCACTGTTTTGATTTTCTTGTATTGCCTCAGTAATATGTGAAAAGTGTTACATCTGTCTGTTTTTCAGGAGTTGGAGCAGTATAAAAGGAATGCAGCGAAATCATGGAAAGGTCTAGAGCTGGAGACATGAGATCTTCTACTTTATTACACACATACGACATGTTATAATGTACATAGGGTATATATATTCTATTTGTTTACTTTTGTGTTATATTTTCTGTTGTACTTTTCTATAATTACATAAATAAATGCTGACATTTTAATCAAGAAAAATATAGTTTTAGCTTACCAATAATAATGTTTGTTCTTCCAAACAAAGCAAACAAATTTATGTTTTTTTTTCTTCCCGGCCATCAGTGGTTCTAGGATTAAGGTTACCACAAGAAACTGTACATGCCATAAACATGCTCGTTTTTCAGGTAACATGTTTCGAGTAGCTTACAGAACATCTGCAGTTATTTAAGTGTTTTAATGTGCATGGCTTCATCCCAGTGAACAGAGATAAACCGTGCTGTACTACATTGTGTGCATCAAGTGTAAACATTTAAACTTATTCTAAGGGCTTATACTACCACTTTATTAGGTACACCTGTTAAAGTGCTTTAACACAAATGTTTAATCTGATAATCACGTGGTAACAATGTTAGACATTGAAATTCAAAGCGTGCATTTGAAAGAAAGACGATTTAAGTGACTTTGATCATGACATAGATGTTGGTGCCAGATAGGCAGGTTGAAGCGTTTCTAAAACTGCTGATCTACTAGGATTTTCCTGTGCAACCATTTCTTGGGTTTAAGGAGAATGTTCTGAAAAAGAAAATATGGCTTTTTGATTGTCAGAATGCCTCAAACTGATAGGAAAGCAACAGTAACTCAAAAAGCGCTCGTTATGATAAGCAGAAGTGCATCTCTGAATGCATAACACGTCAAACCTTGAAGCAGTTGGGCTTCAGTGGCATCATGTGCCACTCCAGTCAGCTTAGAAAAGAGAAACCGAGGGTACAAATCACACAAACTCACCAAAAGTCTGGATTTCTGCTATGACATTTGCATGGTAGGGTCAACATTTGGCATAATCAGCAACAAAAACTAAACATGAATCCTGTCTTATATCAGTGGTTGAGTTTGTTGTTGGTGGTGTAATTTATTTTCCTAGCACACTTTGGGCTGCTACCAGGTGGCCATCATTTAAACAGTCTGTTGAGTATTGCTGAAAATGTCCATCCCTTTATTATCGAGAAAGCAAAAAGGGTACGGTGTACCTAATACAGTGGTGGGTGTAGGTCATCTCTGAATAGTGAATTTCATAACAAATGCTTTATAAGCTTAACTTAAAAAGAAGATTTTACCCACAAAGCCGTGTTTGTGGGCTTAGTGACGCACAACCTTGTCCCTGATCTTAAAGCTAATTATGCCTAGCAGCAGCAGAGCAGGCAGGAAAGCGTAGAGGAGAACAAAGTCTAGTGTGTATCGAGACAATGCGCCAGGATAACCCTCCTCAATGATCTGATTGCCATGGGTGACCACACAAGCTCCCGGCAAAGATGTGGAATTATCTATAATCACAAAAACACAAAAGATATTAAGAGATTTCATCTTCTGAAAGCGCCTTTTAGTCTAAATGACTGTAAGTGCTGCTGAGTGACTTTGACCACTGATCCTGAACCCATCCTTTATAAATCAGTCTTAAAAGGACCAATAGCAGAAAGATCAAATGTAAGACAGATAATTGAATTCAGTTATTTCTAATGATCTTTCCTGCTTTATCCTCTACACTACTCGCAGAATCACTGATGATATTGGCCAATGCCAGTGTTCTTAGTAATACAATGTAAATTAACAAAATAGCATTCCCTCTAGAATAGGATGATCCCATGTTAAAAATGAACTTACTGCATGTGAACTGGAGACCATGAAACTCCGTGACTATGAGCAGCTCACAGCTGTACTTCTGGAAAGTCAGGTAACTGAGCCACTGAAAGACCTGTGGCATCTGCTGGGTGCTCCTGTTGCAAAGAAGAGGAGAGGAAAGTGAGCATATGTCCTGAGAGTTAGCATTATTATACCTTCATTTTCAATAAATTCTAAATCAGTTTTCTAATCATAAAGTTAAGCATATTTGGGATTTTACCTTAGAAAGCCAGATCCCACCACTATCCCTGCAATATTGAGTAGAGCCACTCCAGTGTTGACCATGTTAGGGTCTTGGACCACACCTAGTAGCACCACAGTCAGCAACTCACCTGATGAGAGTGGAAAAAAACAAACAAACATATGAATATGTGCAGCTAAAAGATAAAGAAAGTGGAAACATGGCTATTAAATGCATTTAACCCATTTGTGCCCCCCAAAATAGCACTTTACCCTTGGCTCACCTATAACATGCGGCACCAGAACTACAGCAGTGAAACACAGGAAGCGCAAACCTTCCGGATGCATCCCCACTGTCCTGAGAGCAAAGCAAGGCAGAGACAAACACACAGGAGAGACATTGATGACTAATCCTTGAGTGGATAAATGTGCTTCTTCCACCGCCAACACAAAAACACATCAAGTTTATGACCAACCAGTAAAGGAAGGAGGTGAAGATGAAGACACTCAGGATGCTGAGGGGCAGGATGTGGAAGATGTAGGCTAAGAACATTTGCCATTTAGTGTAGAGTCCATCCTGACTCTCCTGATCACCGATGGCTCGCAATGCTGGGACTGTGAGTATAAAAACAGAAGGGGTGCAAAAAAAAGATAAAAGTGACTTCTGGTCCATTCCATATAAAATCAACCAAATCTGGAAAAAAAAAAAAACAAACCTTTATTTTTTTAAAGAATAACTTTAATATATTTAATAGATATAAATAAGATAAATGAATACTGTCAAATATTGATGCCTGTCAAATCTGAGACTGATTATTCAAGGAATATGATAATGCTGAGCGATTGTGCACATGTATGTATAAAAGGCTTAATGTTGTTTTGATTGCAGTTTTTAAATCTGCATTAAACTTGGAAAAATATGATGATTTCAAGAGTGCAAAACCCAGAAAAATTTCTTAAGTGGAGTTTTACCTTTTTCATATTTCATTCAGTTCCAGTACTTTAAAATCTGCATATTATAATGAACAGTCCATTCTGTTCTATTGTCTCATAACTGAAAGCATGCATATGAAAACAAAATATATCAAAAGGGCTTTCCTTTAATTTCCCCCGTAACAGGATAATGGCGATTATGAATATTTGCGATCGCTCCATATTTCAGGTGTTCTTGGTTTTATGCCAAGAATTTACCAAGACAACTTGATGGGCCTGTTTCTTTTAAAAAAATAAGCTTTTCGTTGAATCCTATCAGTTGTTATCTCCGAGACTGAAGATCACAATGATATCCCCAAGCACAACCTCTAATTGTTTGGGTGTTTACAGAGGCTGACTTCAGCTCAGCCCAATCGTTTATCACATCTATTCTCCTCAGTGTCTGTGAGGGCTGGAGACCGGAAGCTAAGATTTTAGACTATGTTGATACAGTCATAGGAAAGAGAAAGTATACTCTCTTAGGTTTTATATATCAAGACATAATAAAAATCATCTGGTCCTCCAAATTAGGTAAATACAAGCACAGATTAAAAACAACAGATGACATATTGCACAATGTTATTAATTAAACCAAAATGCAGAAGCAGTACATGAAAAACTAAGTACATCTTTACTTCTGCCAAAGGAATTAAGGAGGTAAGTAGCAGGTAGGTGCTGATAATCAAATGCACACAGTTAATTAAACATCAGCATGTCCAATCATCCCTATCTATGCCAAACAATAAAGATGTTAGATATAATCTTTAAGAAGTAATTATTATAGGCTTATAAAGACATCATTCTACAGTGAGAAAGAGTTCAAAACAGTTGGCAGCCTTCCCAAGAGTGGACGTCGGAGCAAATTTACTTTCTATTCTCATGGAAACTGCAAAAAAACCCACAGCTGCAATTCAGACTCTACTGAGCCCGGTTAGCATAAAATAGTTAAAAGTTTACGTTCAAGACAGCACACACAGACACACACACACACACACACAAAGAAAAGTAGACTGATCAAGCATGGCTTGTTTAAAAAGGGTTTCCAGGGGGAAATCTCTTCTCTCTACATGGCAGCACAGTGTACTGTAGGTTTAAAGTTGCAGCTGAAGACATCTGGAACAATGTCCTTTGTGGAGATGTTTGGCTGTAAGGCACAGTGTCACATTCTGAGAAATCCAAACACAACATATCCACACAAACACCTATTAACTGTCAGCTGTGGGAGTGGAGGGCATTTGATTTGGTTTGAGTCAGACTGACAGTCTTACAGCTACAGCTTGGCTAACAGGATAATAGGACAATGATCCCAAAGCTCAGCAGCAAATCTCCAACAGAATGGCTCTCTAGAGACAAATGCCTGCAAACCTCAATGAACTGAAGCAATGCTGTAAAGAAGAGTGTTCAAAAGTCCCTCCATGTGAGAGACTGATGTAGTAAAGGTGGTTTTACAAGCTACTGAATCATGGTGTACTCAATTTTTCACAAAGTGCTTCTGCTTTCTGGCCTATATGGTGACACTGTGTGATATGTCAAGTGTTTTTCATCTGAGGTTCATCTCTACTTGTCAGATCTGGCAAGAACTGGAACATTTTTATTATGTTTTGATAAAACCTTGTAAATGACAAAGGGTGTGACCGACAGTAAGGAAATACAGCCAAGATGATTCATTCATCCATTCCTATCACTGAAACACACATTCCAATAGAGCCTTTTTGGAAATAGTTGTATTTTATTTTGTCTATTGATTGTTGTCCTTTTCTTAACCTTACTTTTTCACTCATTAAATAAGTCTCCCAGATATTGAACAAAGCCACTAACGACCAAATTATTTGTTAAACCACAAATAAAAATCATAAATCTCTCTGACATTAAAAATAAAGTGGGTTAAAAGGCAGTACAAGTCCTCTATAAAAGACACTGCTGTGGTTGTAGTTTATAAAATGCTGACAGGAGACTTAGTGCAGATTTTTCTCTCCCTGTATTTGATGTTATCTTAAGTCAAAGCACGCAATATAAAAAAACCCCATAAAACTGTTAATCATGGAAATCTATGTGCACACAATATTGTACTGTATTGTATGTTCTCTAAGTTTGTAGGTAAAAGGGCACTCGGGCTCATTGAGCTCTGAAGAGATTAAAGGTCATGAACACCCAATGATCATTTCAAATATGTAAACTGAAGGATCTCCTCAGCAACTAAAGTATTACTTCATGCACGGTCTTCTAATGGACATTTTTTCTTTCATGTATTCTTATCTCCAATAGTCTACATACCTTTAACATCCAAGATTAAGCTAGACTTTACACAGTTATGCCAAAGGTGACAAAAGTCAGTAAGAAATTAAAGTGATTTTACAATTGAATCAGGGGGAAGTGGCCTCTCACACAGCTGCGATAAACATGCTTCATATCCATTTCTCAGAACTAACAAGTATCCACCTCATGTGGATTAAGCGTTGTTAGAAACATGCACAGAGATGTGCTGTAACGTCACATAGTTTAAGTGAATGTATGGACAACAAAGTCGACATTCATATTTTGTCTTTTGTCTTGTCTAATTATTATTTTCAGCATTTTATACAGTTAAGTCCATACATTTTCAAACAGTGATGCATTTTTTGTGATTTTGTTTCGGTACACCAAAACAGTGGTCAAACAGTGCAATTCAGTCAAGATGTCATTGAAGTGCAGATATTCAGCTTTAATTTAAGGGTTTGAACAAGAGTATTGCATTTAGCTGATTAGGAATTAAAGTCAATTTGAGATATTTTCAGAAGTTCAAAATTAATTGATACCTAATCCCTCTGTGTGTGTGTGTGTGTGTTTTTTCTATAAGCGGATAAAGGAATCTGGAGTTGATTCCAAGTGTTGAAACTGCATTTATTAGCTCTTCATCAGTCTTTGAATAAGAAAAAATCATGTTTTCAAGTTATTGACTCAAAGTTTTTATCCAGCTTCCTCTTCTTTTTTTTTTTTATAAAACTGTCAGGCAGCATCTTGGTGTTTGGGACGTACAAATGTAAATGTACTAATTCATCCTGGTGAGCAGATGTTTGGTGTTGGCGGAACTCACAGAGAGCGACGGCGTTCAGCATGCCCGTGTATGGTGAAGCACCGATGCTCTGATAGATTATGCCGATGCGGTCCTGCACAGCACCCTTAGTGACGTCGATGTCTAAATGTATGACGAAGAAGGCCACAAACAGACCATAAATCAGGTTCTGGGATAGACGCATCAGAACACCCATCCTGTCTCTGGACAGGTTTCTTACTGTGCGCCTGCACACAGAACACAGAAGGGCAAAATTAATGAGCAAATTTTTTACCTACTGATACCCTACGAAGAAATCATCATGATGCATGGAAGTAATCTGTATATGTTACATGTCTTTTATAAAGCAGCACACTAAGTGACATTTGTAATTTGTACCTGGAATATTGTGATCATATTTCAGTTTTTAATAGTGATTTATGGGTGGTGTGTACAAGCACACTGACCTGAGGAGAACTCCAAGTTTGGCAGCACCGCTGGGTGACTCTTTGCTCTTAAAGGGTATGGCGGGCTTGTCTGATCTCTGCAAGCTCTGCTCCATTTTTTCCAGCATGCTCTGGTAGATGGTAGACCTCTGATAGGCTGACGTGATTTCATGCATGCGAGTGAATGTGGCTGCCTCCCTCTCGCTGCTGCGTGTGTCCACTGAGGTGAAGTCAACTGTTTGACATCAAGTTGAAATTTTAATGTTCATGCTATGGAAAAATCATCTTCTTTAAAAAAAAAATTATGACTTATAATAAAAACACAACACCGTGCAGTGTGCTGGGTCATATCATACTGTACCATAGATGTCAAAGGGGTTGCAGTACTCTGGACACTCATATCCACATTGGCTGAAGAAATCCACCATCTCTTCTGTTTGTCCACAAAATACTAGCTCCCCACGACTCATTATAGCTATCCTGTTGAACACCTTGGAGGTAGACACACACAAAGAAACAATATTATTCCATCAGCATGTCTGTGAAGGTTCTCAGTCATCCAGGTCATTGTAGTCAAAGGAGCTTGCAAAGAAAAGCGTCTGGACTTCTTTAAGTTACTTGAAGACGTTTCACCTCTCATCCGAGAAGCTTCTTCAGTTCTAAGGTCAAATGGCGGAGAGTCCCAGATTTAAACCCAGTGGGAGTATCCCCCCCAAAGAGGGACAAAAGGACCCCCTGATGATCCTCTAATCATCTGAGCCAAGGTGTGAAAATGGTTGTGGGTCCCAATCAGCCAGGGTTTCAGGTGAGCTCATTGTGAAACCTGGCCCCTGACCTTCACAAGGAAGGTGTCCCACTCAGACCCATAGTCAGTAGCATAAACCCAGCCACTTATAACATTGCAAAACACCTTGCTACCATCCTTGCACCTCTCGTGGGGAACACCCCACACCACATCAAGAACTCCACCGACTTCACCGACAAGGTTCAGAAACTTACCCTGGATCCAGATGAAACCATGGTGTCCTTTGATGTAGTCTCTCTCTTCACTTGCATACCCACCACGGCGGCCGTGGAGACTGTCAGAAAACGACTACAAGAAGACAGCTCCTTAGAAGACAGGACCAACTTCAAACCCGATCAGATCTGCACACTGTTAGACCTCTGCCTTACCACAACATACTTCAAATACAACGAAGGCTTCTACAGACAAAAACATGGCTGTGCCATGGGCTCCCCCGTGTCACCTATTGTAGCCAACCTTTACATGGAGGAAGTGGAAAGGAAGGATCTTGGCTCTTTCAAAGGAAGAGTACCCAGCCACTGGTACAGATATGTAGACGACACCTGGGTCAAAATCAAGACACAAGAAGTGGAATCCTTCACTGCGCACATTACCGCTGTGGATAAAAACATCAAGTTCACCAGAGAAGACACAAAGGACAACTGTTTGCCTTTCCTGGACTGCGCTGTGCACATTGAAGAGAATGGCAACCTCAACATCGAAGTTTACCAGAAGCCAACACACATGGACCAGTACCTCCTCTTTGACTCCCATCACCCTCTGGAACACAAACTTGGAGTGATTAGGACCCTACACCACCGGGCAGAACACGAAGGAAAAAAGAAGGAACACACACATGTAAAGGAAGCACTCAAAACATGCGGTTACCTAACTCAGAAACCAGTCTTACTTGTTATCATCTATCGTCCACCTGGGCCTTACACAGAGTTTCTGTCTGATTTCTCAGACTTTATATCTAATTTAGTTCAGAGCTCAGATAAAATAATTATTGTGGGTGATTTTAACATCCATGTAGATGCTAAAAATGACAGCCTCAACATGGCATTTAATCTGTTGTTAGACTCAATTGGTTTCTCTCAAAATGTAAAAGAACCCACCCACCACTTTAATCACACTCTAGATCTTGTTTTAACATATGGCATAGAAACTGAACATTTAACAGTGTTTCCTGAAAACCCTCTCCTGTCTGATCATTTCTTGATAACATTTACATTTACAATAATTGATTACGCAGCAGTGGAGAGTGGACTTTATCAAAGTAGATGTCTTTCTGAAAGCGCTGTAACTAAGTTTAAGAATATAATCCAGCCACTGTTATCATCGTCAATGCCCTGTACCAACACAGAGCAGAGCAGCTATCTGAACGCTACCCCAACAGAGGTCGATTATCTTGTTAATAATTTCACCTCCTCACTACGTACGACTCTGGATACTGTAGCTCCAGTGAAAACTAAGGTCTCTAATCAGAAGTACCTGACCCCGTGGTATAATTCTCAAACACGTACCCTAAAGCAGATGACTCGTAATCTGGAGAGGAAATGGCGTGTCACAAATTTAGAGGATCATCATTTAGCCTGGAGAAATAGTTTGTTGCTTTATAAGAAAGCCCTCCGCAAAGCCAGAACAGCTTACTACTCATCACTGATTGAAGAAAATAAGAACAACCCCAGGTTTCTCTTCAGCACTGTAGCCAGGCTGACAAAAAGTCAGAGCTCTGTTGAGCCAACCATCCCTTTAACGTTAACTAGTGATGACTTCATGAACTTCTTCACAAATAAAATTTTTATCATTAGAGAAAAAATTACCAATAATCATCCCACAGATGTAATATTATCTACAGCTACTCTTAGTTCCATTGATGTTAAGTTAGACTCTTTTTTTCCAATCGATCTTTCTGAGTTAACTTCAATAATTACTTCCTCCAAACCATCAACGTGTCTTTTAGACCCCATTCCTACAAAACTGCTCAAAGAAGTCCTGCCATTGATTAATTCTTCGATCTTATATATGATCAACCTATCTCTAATAATCGGCTATGTACCACAGGCCTTCAAGGTGGCTGCAGTTAAACCTTTACTCAAAAAGCCATCTCTAGACCCAGCAGTCTTAGCTAATTATAGGCCAATCTCCAACCTTCCTTTCATATCAAAAATCCTTGAAAGAGTAGTTGTCAAACAGCTAACAGATCATCTGCAGAGGAATGGTTTATTTGAAGAGTTTCAGTCAGGTTTCAGAGTTCATCACAGCACAGAAACAGCTTTATTGAAGGTTACAAATGATCTTCTTATGGCCTCTGACAGTGGACTCATCTCTGTGCTTGTCCTTCTTGACCTTAGTGCAGCATTCGATACTGTTGACCATAATATTCTATTAGAGCGATTAGAACATGCTGTAGGTATTACAGGTATTGCACTGCAATGGTTTGTATCATATCTATCTAATAGACTCCAATTTGTGCATGTAAATGGAGAGTCCTCTTCACACACTGAGGTTAATTATGGAGTTCCACAGGGTTCGGTGCTAGGACCAATTCTGTTTACATTATACATGCTTCCCCTAGGCAGCATCATTAGAAGACATAGCATACATTTTCACTGCTATGCAGATGACACCCAGCTCTATCTGTCCATGAAGCCAGATAACACACACCAATTAGTTAAACTGCAGGAATGTCTTAAAGACATAAAGACTTGGATGGCCACTAACTTTCTGCTTCTTAACTCAGATAAAACTGAGGTCATTGTACTCGGCACTGAAAAGCTTAGAAATATGGTATCTAACCAGATTCTTACTCTGGATGGCATTACCTTGGCCTCCAGTAACACTGTGAGGAACCTTGGAGTCATTTTTGACCAGGATATGTCCTTCAACGCACATATTAAACAAATATGTAAGACTGCGTTCTTCCATTTGCGCAACATCTCTAAAATTAGAAATATCCTGTCTCAGAGTGACGCTGAAAAACTAGTTCATGCATTTATTACTTCCAGGCTAGACTACTGCAATTCATTATTATCAGGATGTCCAAAAAACTCACTGAAAAGCCTTCAGTTAATCCAAAATGCTGCAGCAAGAGTACTGACAGGGACTAGAAAGAGAGAGCATATTTCTCCTGTTTTGGCTTCCCTTCATTGGCTTCCTGTTAAATCCAGAATTGAATTCAAAATCCTGCTCCTCACATACAAGGTCTTAAATAATCAGGCCCCATCTTATCTTAATGACCTTGTAGTACCATATCACCCTATTAGAGCACTTCGCTCTCGCTCTGCAGGCCTACTTGTTGTTCCTAGAGTATTTAAAAGTAGAATGGGAGGGAGAGCCTTCAGTTTTCAGGCCCCTCTTCTGTGGAACCAGCTTCCAGTTTGGATTCAGGAGACAGACACTATCTCTACTTTTAAGATTAGGCTTAAAACCTTCCTTTTTGCTAAAGCATATAGTTAGGGCTGGACCAGGTGACCCTGAATCCTCCCTTAGTTATGCTGCAATAGATGTAGGCTGCCGGGGGATTCCCATGATGCATTGAGTTTTTCCTTTCCAGTCACCTTTCTCACTCACTATGTATTAACAGACCTCTCTGTATTGAATCGTATCTGTTATTAATCTCTGTCTCTCTTCCACAGCATATCCTGTCTTCCTTCTCTCACCCCAACCGGTCGCAGCAGATGGCCGCCCCTCCCTGAGCCTGGTTCTGCCGGAGGTTTCTTCCTGTTAAAAGGGAGTTTTTCCTTCCCACTGTCGCCAAAGTGCTTGCTCATAGGGGGTCATATGATTGTTGGGCTTTTCTCTGTATCTATGAAGCGCCTTGAGGCGACATTTGTTGTGATTTGGCGCTATATAAATAAAATTGAATTGAATTGAAATCCTAATTGGGCATTCATAAAGTCAGCAAAGAGGCACAGAAAAGAAGATCAGACACCAGTGAGGGAGGATAAGAAAGACAGACGCAACAACATTGTCATCCCCTATGTAGCCAGTGTATCAGAGAAACTCAGGAGGGTTTTCTCCAAGCATGACATCCCGGTGCATTTCAGACCCAGCAACACACTCAGACAAAAACTGGTTCACCCGAAAGACAAAACTCCAAAACACAGACTTAACAATGTGGTGTATGCTGTACAGTGTAGTGAGAAATGCCCAGACCTCTACACTGGAGAGACCAAACAGCCACGTCACAGGCGTATGGCACAACATAGAAGAGCCACCTCCACAGGACAAGAGTCAGCAGTCCATCTGCATCTTAAGGATGTCTACCATCTATAATCCAGTTTTGAGTTCCCTTCCCAGACGCCTTAACGCCCACTCACATCCTGGGCCATCTGACCTCAGGAAATCGCGTGATAAGGTGGGGCCAGGTTTCACAATGAGCTCACCTGAAACCTTGGCTGATTGGGACCCACACCCATTTTCACACCTTGGCTCAGATGATTAGAGGATCATCAGGGGGTTTAAATCTGGGACTCTCCGCCATTTGACCTTAGAACTGAAGAAGCTTCTCAGATGAGAGGTGAAACGTCTTCAAGCAACTTAAAGAAGTCCAGACGCTTTTCTTTGTAAGCTCCTTTGATTCCATCAGCATGTGACTTTTCACAAAACATTCACTATCAAAGGATCAAAGACTCTGATGCAAAGATGTGTACAGTGTAACCAAAATGTTTTCTTAATATGTGTCTAATATATGAAGTGGTGTAATTCTGATTAAAAAAAACAAATTCTTTAGCTGTGAGTTAGATAAATGTAGCTGATGTTGGCACATACGTGTGAAAAATGCAATTGCATCCTTCCTTAAAGGAGGTTTGACTCTACAAGCCATTCATTGTCTTTTTCACCAGTTCTTCTCAAAAACCCACCCTGAAGAGCTCAGAGCGTGGTTGGTGGATAGTTACTATGACGATACGGTCTCTCTTGGCCAGCTCTGCCAACAGCACTACAATCTGATTGGCCGTCATGCTGTCCAGACCAGTGGTCGGCTCATCCAATAGGATCACCCCTGAAACGACAGCATCCCAATGACATCACTGCTGTCACTGCAGGTTTGTCATGCAGTGAAACACTGAGAATAAGTGAAAGGCAGGACAATAACTTTTTCCTTCTAAGTAAAAACTCTCAGATGTACTTTTTATTAAGTGGCACATTGCAGGACTCTCTGTGGGGCCGACTTAACTTGCGGAGATAAGTGAGTTCTCTTTTTTTTTAGTTAATTACTCTAATTAGGACAATTAAAAGATTGGCTCTTCGCATTATGAAAGCAGAGTGGAATTAGCAGATACTTTAATTGTGAGATTAATTCATTTCCTGGTTGATTGGAGAGTCACCGAATGGGAACTCCTCATTACTCTGTGTGTGACTCTGTGTGTGTGTGAGTGTGTTCATGGGCATTTTAATCCTGAATGAGGACTGAGACCCTCCATCCTCCCTAGAGGACTGAAGTCCTGATAAACTACACCTGGGATACACACACACACACACACACTGAAGTGGGCTTCTGCTCATTCCCCTTGCGGTGTGATAACCCAGTCCTTTATTACTCTTCTCCATCTCTCCCTCTGTCCCTTTTCTCTGTCTCTTCTTACTCCTGTCTCACTTAGATCCTTTTGTTTTTCTCCAGTGTGGACTTCAAAACTCTTCTGGGGAGAGACAGGTTATGTGGTGAACTTTCCACTGTTCTCATGCTTCTGATCCTTCAGCCTCCCTCTGCTGCATTCTCCCACAGTCGTGGGAAAAAAAGAAAGTTTTCACGGGACTATATGCAGTCCTGTTTTGGCAGTTTGCTAGTCTGACAAACAAGCAGCAGCAAATCTACAACAGAATGACTGAAAAAGAAAATAATCAAGGTGGTGCAATGGCCCAGTCAAAGTTCAGACACAACCTCATTGAAACTTTCTTTTTCACGACTCCACCAAAGACATATTTTGAAACATTTTATGAAAGCATATTATATATAATCATTTTCTTTTATCTGCCAAAGTCTTTGAAAATCACTTCTAATCCCTCTTATTATCTATTTTACATCCATTAAAAGTGAAGATTTGAGTGATTAATGACTTTTACTCTGCGTCACCTCATTATTTTGATTTAAACCGACAGCAAATGTTTGCTTTGGAGGAAACAGGTTGGTCACAGATGAACTTGTGTAAATCTCCTCAGGTGTATCTGAGGTGCACTGGTACTCACTTGGGTCCTGAAGTAACTGACTGGCAATGGAGACCCTTCGGCGCTCACCCCCGGAGATCCCAGGGAAAACCTGACCTCCAATAACACTGTGGGCCACGTGACTAAGGCTCAGCTCAGCCATCACTGCTGACACCTACATGGGAGCCAGAGGTCAAGGTTCAGGCGAGACAAGAGTTACGACTATTAGCAAATCTACTAAAAAAGGGCCTGCAGGAGATATCATACATTGATCAGCTAAAACATTGGAATAAAATCCCCTCATTATTATGAAAAGATTTGCTGTGAACTCTTCAGATAATCACCCTGCTCATGGGAACAATACTCAGAAAATTGCTCAGGGGTTTGAGTCTGACCCCAGCAACAATCTACACAGTCTAAAAAAAATAATGTTCAAAAGAACAAGAAAGAAAAAACTAGAAGTAACCAGCACCAGAAAAAAACTCATCTTGTTTCCACTTTAAACTTACAGGATCCAAAGGACCCACTGCTGGTGCCAAGCACCACATGAGCTTCATTAGACCCTGATGAGTGTATTTGATAGCTCCGCAAGATTAGGAGAAGCAATATTTTCCTGTTTTTACAGTTTGGAAATATTTCAGAGCGAGGGACTCAAACAAAAATATTAGGCTGAGAACAACTGACCTTAAATGTCAGGTCAGGTACTCTTTTTTTTAAAAAAATGGGCATTTGCAGCATTTATGTGCTGTAAGCAAAGAGATCTGTAACAAAATGTAACACATTCTCAGTCATCTTGATGCTGCACATGACTCTCTGTGAAGCAATAACTCAGCCATACTTAACTAACCTAAAATATAAAACAACACAGCGATGCACCTTCTAAGATTAAGCTGATCATCCAAATAAGCACTGAAACTGTTTGTGTGTTGACATCTTAGTGGATACTGATATCCATCAGCCTGTAATTTATTTATTTATTTATTGGGATATGTTCTGTAGCAGGCAGAGATGCCAGGTTTAAGAAAATAATGAAAGAAATGCCCAGACGCAGCTCTAAAGTCACCTTTTTCTTGATAGCTTCAGCCGAGCGTTTCCGCAGGGCCAGCTGAGCTGTGTAGGTCAGAGTCTCCTCCACTGTCAGATAACTCAGCAAGTTATCGCTCTGGAAAAGAATGGCAGAAAGAGGAAACAGGGCATTAACAGAAAAGAAACTAGACACAAAAAACCACTGTAAATTGTGATTTGGCAACCTTAAAACTAGAAACTACCACCTCTATTCCTCAAGGAGATGAATTAAGAAAACATCTCAGTATTTCTCTTGAGTGGTCATCAGTAAACAAATGGAAGTATATGTTTGGACTGGATACTTTTATGTCACGCTCTCTCCATCTATAGCATCTTTGTAGCACATCCCCGTACAGTGAGCATATATCCTCACAAACGTCTATGTTCATATATGCCAGTGCGACCCATCTGTAATATACCTTTGCCTCGGATGTGTGCACACACACAGGCACAGGCGCATGACTTAAACCAGCTGAACCTGCTGCCTGCTTCAATTAACACATGGCGCCTCCCAATCCCACTTCTCCTTATTCTCTCATCTGAATGACTTTAATATGAGGAGCTCATATCACCTCCTCATCTACAGCTTAGCAGCGGAAGTTAATGACGAGGCTTAGAGAGCAGAAGGGGGAGCTATCAGCTAGAGGGGAGAGATGATTTGAAAAGAAGCAAGGCTGGTTTTAAACCAGTGTTTTTAATTCAGGCTTTGGATACACTTGAGCACCTCTCATTGCGAGATTACATATATGAGGAGGCTATCAGGGGTCTTAAGTTAATTTCATACGGAGGCCAGGGCAGCTTTTCAGGAGTTACTGCAGAATGTTCATTGAGTTTGTGGCGGTTTGTACAACCACAGGCAAAACTAAATACATACAGGCTATGTGCATGAGGCCAGCTGCTTTTGAAACTGTAGTGGAAAGTTTAATGAGTGTTTGTGTGAACTACAGGAAAGTGAAATGTGCATGAACTTATTTGCTAATTACTTTAAACTCTGTTCAGTCTCCCATTAATCAGTCCACTGCTGGGTTTGACAATTATGAATTGGGAATACATTTTCCTTTATTAGAAGTCATGTAATTTCAACTGCTTTGACTTTTTGTTTGTTATCCATCTGATTGTTAGCAGGATTGCTCAAAAAGCCACGTGTCATTACATTTTCTTACCAGTGGTTGGGATTGGGCCCATCTTTTAAATTTCATTTGGGTTTCAATCCATGAATTCTTTACCATTGTGAAGGTATGTCTAACTACTATGCACACACTGACACACTAATGGATGCACTGGAGTCAGTTTGGGGTTCAGTATCTGTAATGTTTGGTGAATGCCTGTGGAGCCTCTTTCGACTTGTGTAGATGTAGCTGGAAATTACTGTATTTATTTTTTTGTGAAAAAAAAATGTTTAGAGGCTTTTTGGACGTTACTAAGGATTCAGTTTATCAAACTGATATTTTATTTTAGCCTTACCCTTTGATTAATGCCATCCACTCGTGTGAAGCGGTCACTAGCTAGCATGCTTTAAATGGATTGAAACCTATCTGGTGGATATCTGAGGGTGTGCGAGATTATGCAACTTAATAAATGTAATAATAATTAATAATAAACTTGAACAGTAATAGAGGAAGTTTTTTTTTGAACCGTTCCTCATTCAGGTGTGCAGTGATTTTAAACCAGGGTTCAGTATTTACACTATGACACTTATATTGACTTATATGACACAAATATTGAACGTGAGGATCCAGTGATCGAACCACTTGAACTCCTGACCCCCAAAAAACTGATGTTGTGAAAGGATTAGAATCCGAAATTTGAGCAAAGTATGGAGGTCATGCAGTCTTAGACCGCTTTTCTTTTGTTTCTGTGTATATTATTACCATTTAAATGTGCTTTTTATGCAGCTGTTTAAAATTACACAGTAAATTGTTTATAAATGTACATGTTTTTTGTAATAAAGCAACAGAAAAGCGTATGACGAGTTTAAAAATGTCAAAATTGATATGGTAGTTAAGGATATTAAGCACCCCAAGGCTTTTATTAACTTAAACAGAGAAACAATTTTCTTATAAGTGTAAATAAAAATCTGTTAATATAACTTAAACACAATTGTTGTGTTATTTTAACATTTATTGTACCTAATAGTTATTAACACATAATATTTTATATGTTTATAATATTAACACATATAACACTACGTAATATTAACAATAATATTACTTTTAATTATTCATGAATGCTTATTATATCAATATTGTATCGATAGAAATGCAGTACTGGGATAATAAGTAAAAGCTATGAGTTAAATCTTGATGTGTGGACGTTTCTTTGTCTTACCTGCAGCACATAGGAGAAGCAGTCCTGATACTGCTCTTGCTTCAGTTTTCTACCATTAACAAAGACTTCTCCCAGCAGCGTGCCCTGGTTCCCAATCCGCCCTGAGATGGCATCCAGCAATGTGGTTTTTCCTGAGCCTTTATAATGAAAAGTGCAGATAAAGACACATATGCATAAAAACACTCATGATTTAACTGATTTTTAACGCTTCCTGATAAAAATGTTGTATTTCTTTTTCACTTTAAACATTTGGCTCTTGGATTGAACTGAACCTCGAACCTGAGTTGCCCAGTATGCCCATGATCTGCCCACTATCAACATGAAAGGAGACATCATTCAGGATCTGACGAGTCCATCGGTTCCTGTAGGAGGGTAAGTCCCACCACGGACCCACACGTTCACTGTGAAACACATGTATATATGCACACATGCATAAGGACAAAGACTATTTTATTTTTTTCAACACGATGTCTATCTCGGCTGTGGGAAAAATCAGCTCTTTATGAACAATCAGATATCAGACAATCACAGTCAAGTAATAATGAGTAAATTAAGTCAAATTCTCTGAGTCTGTTTTTTACTCGTGTTGGTTGTCAGCAGCACTTACCTGACTGTGTAGGAGATCTTTCTGACACTTAGAGAACAGGTGGGCTCTGATTGCTCCTCTCTGCTGTCTCTCCACACATCTTTCTTCACCTCCGCCACAAACCTGAAGGACTCTTTTACTTTCCCGTTCTGCGGCTCCTCCATCTGCATTGAATAAAATCTGTTCATGTCTCCCCCAGGTCTGTATCAAATCTGTTTCACATCAGATTGTTCATATTGTTTCAGTCCCAGACTTTGTCTTCTGCGCCTGTTGCCTGCACACAGCAGAAATGCGAGATCAGTAGTGACTCTCTGGAAGCGTGAGCGCAGCAAATGTCATGTTATCTCAGAGAACTTTGATCAAAGGTTGTATAATGAAGACAAAAAGCACACATGCTAAGTCAGTTCACAGCCCTTCAGTCTGGACTCAGTCCTCGTATTGTCGGCTGCGTCCCAAAAAAGCTGTGACTGACAGGATAAAGCAGAGGGCGAACTGACATGACATGAACTCGGATGCTTCAAGAAGAAAGAATTGTGAACTAGCAGGGAGAAGATCTTCAGGAGGACGTGAACAACTGGCGACACAAAGCAGCAGACAGAGAGGAAAAGAGGAGTATTGACCTCTCTAACCTGCAAATTATAACCATGGACAATGGCAGTGACCTTATACACACAAACGACTACTCACAGGTTTGTCAGGTCAAAATATGCAAAGTTTAGATCTCCTAAAGAAAATGACCAATCCAGGTCTTAACTTTGTGCTGTTTTACTTTATTTATAGCCCTGAACTCCCTGAACTCTTTGACTGAGTATAACATGGGATTTTATTAACTGATCTGAAGTAACCTAAATCAATTTATGATCAGTAGTGTGCTCAACCAGTACTAGAAACTTTACTTTATGTGGGTTTTTGTTTTTTCTTTAAAAAAACAAACTTATTTATAATCTTGAAGAAAATAATTTGATTGATTTCCTAATATATCATTTTAACATTTTGCTGAAAAACTGGAGTTTTTCCCTGAATGCACTTAAGTGCAAATTAATTTAGAAAAAAACTGTCATTTCAAATAGAAAATGTTGAATTGGATAATTGGTTGGAAAAACACATGGATGGATCGATGGTTTAGCAACCTCTGTTTTTCCTCCTATTTCAGTTTCTGCATCTGGCATGTTCTGGTTGCATAGGCAGGATCAGCAGTGACAACATTTCCAAACTCTATGATGCATTTTGTCGAGATAAATATCATTATAAATGCGACCAGAATGCTCTGAAATCTGGATGTTTATGCAATGAGAACCCAAATGAACCATTTAACGTTATTTGTAAAATTAAACTATTTAACTCATTAAGTCCAGAGTAGACTGCTTCAGTACATGAAGTCTGGTAGGCACTAAGGTCATGATCACACCGGGTACCTTTTGCCTTTCCTGGTGTCATTACACTGGCTTCCTGTTCAGTTATTATTGCTTAGCTATAACATGTCTACTGCTGGGTTTCGTTTACTCAAGCATAAAAAAATGTTTTTCTATCAAATGGCCAGAAATGCATAAACTTCTGTTAAGTAAGGCAACGCAGACTCACTGCTTAAATATGCTAACCCCAGCAAACCCAAGTTGTTTGCTTGCCAGCAGCTTTTACCAGTTTCAGACCAAGCTTTCCCAGTTACAGCACTGAAATCCAGGTCCTTTTTCCATCCAGTGTTCAAATCAGGATTTGTAACATATTTTTGTCTCATTGTAATTATCAGATCGTGCCCAGTTAAGTGTCTCATTAATTAATACATTCAGTAAAATATCAAATTATTTTTCACTCATTTGTTTAATGGCTGAATTTGGTTGTAAATGTATTAATTGCGTTCTTTGTTTTATTACGTTCACGACTCACATTTTCACATCTATCTGATGTCCGACTGCGTTTTGCTATACAATGAAAAAAAATCTGTAAAAAAAAAAAAAAATGTATTTGTTCTTTTCAGCCAGTACATTATTATTTTATAGAAGCTTCCATGAGTGATAAATGATCAAATTTGATGTGTGGCTAAAAAAGTCGTTAATTTTAAAACAGAACTGTTATAATCTACAGCATGTAAACTAGATTAAGTGGCAGCATGCTGTTAATCTCAACTTGAACATTTGTATTTTTTTTCTTCTGCAACTGAACTATTGGGTTTCTTTTAAATTGGACTCTGGTCACACAGGCAGATATTTGCACATACAGTACAAACAAACACAAGCAGGTCGACAATCAAACACACAAGTTAATGCGTGTAACAATTTTTTTCCATAAAAGACTAAATGACAAAAGACAAAATCACATTTTCTAATCACATCCAACACATCCAACTAATATGTGGCCACAGGTTTATTATCTACTGTGCTGTTTGTTGTTACTACCTAAACGAAATTAGTTTGTAAAATCAGCAAATCTGTAATTCTGATTTGAAACTTTGAAATAAGAACATCTTGTTTCTCATAGTTTTTAAGGTATATATAGGTCAATATATATAAAAACATTTAGTACATGTATCTTGGTCTGTATGAAACGTATTGACTTGCTTGCTTCGCATTAACAGCATCAAGACAGAGAGTTATTCTCATCTGAGGAGGACAGCAGTCTCTACTTCACCTACAGCGGAGGCTGCAATGTCCTGGAGGTCAAAAACCTTTGCTATGAGGTAACTATAGGTCACCTGCTCTTTTCTTACATGAGTTTTCTCAAGCTCCTGACTGGTTCATGTGTATACATGCTGCAGGTGTTCATCGTGTACATGTGTTTATGTTCACAGGTGGATACAGCAGCTCAGATCCCGTGGTACGAGAGGCTGTCAGAGTTCAAAATGCCGTGGGAAATTAAAGGAAATAAGCAGACAGCCATCAACAAGCTGAGCCTCACTGTCCACAGCGGACAGATGCTGGCCCTTATTGGCAGCTCAGGTGACGTACAAAGATTTGAAGTATAGCTTTATTAAATAAAGTAATAGATATGCTTTGTTCCACCAGAACAGTAAAGAAAAAACTGCATTTTCTTGAAGAATAAATGTGTGTTAAGTAAAAATAAGTAGAAAATCTGCTAATTTGGAAGACTCATAGATGCATTCCTCCTGTTCTATATTGCTTATGGTTTGTTTTTTTGAACATAAGCAAAGATGAGAATGTCTTGAATTCAATATGTTTTCAGGTTGTGGTAAAACGTCTCTGCTGGACATAATAACTTGTCGGGATGAAGGAGGCATCACGAAGTCTGGTGAGATTCTAATTAATGGGAAGCGCAACACGCCCCACCTCGTCAAGAAAAGCATTGCTCACGTCCGCCAAGACGATCGGCTTTTTCCTCACCTCACCGTCCGAGAGACTCTCTCCTTTGTTGCCAAACTGAGGTTGCCCACTCACTTCACACAGGCTCAAAGGGACCAGAGGGTAAGATTAAGACTGGTCAATAAATGGGACTCAAACTATTTCCATAACAGTATTTGCATGATTGTTTGGATTGGGAGGTTCTTGTTTATCCATTTTATAATAGAGCCGTTGTCAGCATGTTTATCACATTCTCGTTAAGGCATGCCCTTTTAAACTCTTCGGAGTTTTTGTTGAACAAACACGTGTTAAATGATAAGAATGCTTGTATGTGTCCAGATAACAATGACTAACAGTGTCTCTGGTTGCTGTCTGTCACAGGTGGATGATGTTATCGCAGAACTGCGGTTGCGGCAGTGTGCACACACCAGGGTGGGAAACAACTACATCAGGGGGGTTTCTGGTGGAGAGAGGAGGAGAGTCAGCATAGCTGTCCAGCTTCTCTGGAACCCCGGTGAGAGATATTAACACAGACATTAATTAATGTGGTCCCCTGAACTGTCATTTATGTTGTTAAGACAGGGCAATGACTCAAACTGAAGTCCCAATCCAAGCAGCAGCTTTTATATATGGCACACTATTTTAATTGTGTCCTCTACAAGCCACTTTGCAACCCACCTCCAGTGCCTCCTTTCCATTTAGCATCTGACTGTAATCAGTGTCATATATGTTGTCTTTATTTCAACTTCTACAGTTACTATAGATGGATATAACATTTTTAACCCTTGTGTTTATGCGAGTTTTAAATGTTTCAGCTCTAAACAGGGTCTTTCACGCCCTTTCTGAACATCTATAAACTACTGCGAAGTGACACGAGTGTAACAGTTTTTCCTGTGAATAACAAACACATTTGACTAATTACTGACTTTAACAATCACGATTCCTCTATTATTTTCGAGCTCATACTGTTAAGATCTGTTATATAAAGAACAGGGTTTATCAGAGGTGATAGATTGGTCTATTTCCCCTCTCAGGTATTTTGATCCTGGATGAACCCACATCAGGTTTAGACAGCTTTACAGCTCACAACTTGGTGATCACACTGTCCCGTCTGGCTCGGGGAAATCGTCTGGTCCTGCTTTCAGTCCACCAGCCTCGATCAGATATCTTTCAGCTCTTCGACCTCGTCGTCCTGATGTCTTCAGGTTCAGCTGTTTACTGCGGTGCAGCTCGTGAGATGGTGCCTTACTTCACTGCTCTGGGACACCCCTGCCCACGATACTGCAACCCCTCTGACTACTACGGTTAGTAAGTGTGTCAAAAGAGAATTAAGATGTGCTTCTTCCCAGCATGCAATAACATCTTCTTACCAACCCCATGCTCACTGGTAACTTAAGGAAAGCTGGGACCCAACAATTTTCCACTAAGTTTCCAAAAGAAGCATTTGTTTTCATCTTAATGATAAATACTACATCTCTTTGTGTTTTTCATTCTTTTAAACCTATTCAAGCCTCATGTTGTTGGTGTCCTGTGTCTTTTATGTGTGTGTGTGTATCCAGTTGATCTGATCAGTATAGACCGGCGCAGTCCAGAGCAAGAAGCCGAGTGTTTGGAGAGGGCCAGAGTTCTGGCTGAGCAGTTCATGGAAAAGGTCCGTGATACTGACGACCACATGTGGAAAGCTGCTGGGACAGATGTAGCGCAAACCGACAGGTGATCATGTTTTTGTGTTAAAGTTTGGCTTTTTTTAAATTTTATTTTAATTGTTCATTCAATAATAAAACAGTAAGTAGTGATAATAAACCAGCATTTATCTAATAAAGCATAAGATTTTCTGTATTTTTTGTAAGAAATAACACCACAATATCTCTGCTTACAGCTTTCCAGATATAGGGATTTGCTGTTTTTTGTGATTACCTGTTGTAGATGCTTAAAAATCCTTTATGGTCATGCTTAAGCTGTGGACCAAACCTTTAAAACCCAGACTAACCCATCCATTCCTCTTTTTCCCACACACAGCAGCCCTCAGCAGCCAAGCAGGAGAAAAGAAGATGAAGTAATAACTATTTCCAGGCATGAAAACAGACTGCCAGGCAAACTACACCAGTTTAACACCCTCATCAAGTACGAGCATGAATGTTTTGGAGCACTCAAATCTATGTGACTGAATATGAACACTGACCTCTCTCCTCTTGTTCATCAGGCGTCACATGTATAATGACTTCAGAGACCTGGTCACCATATTAGTTCACGGCTTCGAGGCCCTCCTCATGTCGCTGCTGGTCGGCTCTCTCTACTACGGGGCAGGAGAAACCCGCCTGTCCATTCAGGACACCGTGTCTCTTCTCTACATGATCGGAGCTCTCACCCCATTTGCTGTGGTGCTGGACGTCATAGCTAAATGTGAGTAATAAAGCAGTTTGAAAGGATAAAGCCAGTAATTAGTGTCACTGGGGCTGCGTTTTGATTTCTCTATGCATTTACTTTAAATTATTTAAGTGTTTTATGTTATAAATGTTCACATGTAATGAGTATCATAAAAAAATTCTGTTTAAAATAAAGCAAAAATCACTGAAGACATTTCAAGTTGTGACCTCTGCATTTGCAGATGTCCACAATTTCATTGTACATGCGCAATGACAAAAGGGCTATTCTATTCTATTCTATTCTATTCTATTCTATTCTTTGAATTAATGATGAACACTTTAACAGAGCAGGTAAAGGTAGGATGGTTCAGAATGAAAAGATTATCAGAGTTATCAGACAGATTTGTGTTCTTTAACCCTGAGTTTTATGACATCCAGCCACATATACAGTGTAGAGGTGTAGCCATAACCATAAAAACTCAAGTTAAATTCAGGTCAAGGTCAGAAGACACCAAAAGATAGAAAAATGATGCCAGGCTCACTTAGAATTAAATACTGTGACTATAACTGCAGAGAGAGAAAAAAATCTCTGAAACTGCTTTTTATCCAGTATCATAAAACAAATACAACATTTATGTAGTTTGGGAGAATCTACAACTTGTGTCATTTGATTAAGGTAGCGTGTTGTCACCATATATGCATAATGTATTCTCTTTAAATAAATATCTTGTCCTGTTTATTCTGAAAGAGACATTGTGCTATATATTCATGTCCTAACCTAATACAACTCTTTGACATCTTAGTTTTTAAGAAAAAAACAAACTGCCTGGCTGAGGCTAAATACAGCTCATAAAGCTGATCCTGCTGCATGTATTGTGACTGAGTGCTTTCTGCAGGTCACACAGAGAGAGCCATGCTTTACCACGAGCTGCAGGACGGCATGTACTCTGTGACCTCCTACTTCTTTGCCAAGGTAAAGTCCAGTGATAAAACTGAATCTCCAGCAGGGGCCAGTCTTGTTCCATGCTGGAGTCACTGTATGCTGAATAGTACTGCAAGTGTGTTTTATGCATTCTTGACTGTCGTGCATTTTTGAATATATGCTTTTTCTCCATTTTCAGGTTTTGGGGGAGTTACCAGAACACTGTGTGTTCACATTAGTCTATGGTCTGCCCATCTATTGGCTGGCAGGACTTAACAAGGCGCCAGACCGTTTCCTTCTGAACTTCTTGTTAGTGTGGCTGATGGTTTACTGCAGCCGGGCCATGGCTCTGTTTGTAGCTGCTTTGCTTCCCACCCTGCAGACTTCTGCCTTCATGGGCAATTCTTTGTTCACTGTCTTCTACTTGACTGCAGGCTATGTTATCAACCTGGAGAATTTGTGGCTTGGTGAGGAATTATTTGCGTTATAAACCATAAACAACAGGCGACAGCTTCGGAAAGAAAAATGAGCTGGTCAGCATTTAATGTTTGTTCATGTTTTTTGTCTCCACAGTGGCATCGTGGCTCTCTTATGCCTCATTCATGCGCTGGGGTTTTGAGGGCATGCTGCAGGTGCAGTTCAGAGGCAACGAGTATTCCTTCACCATTGCAAACATGTCTATCAATGTTGATGGCATACACGTGAGTTAAACGCTATCATTTCAACTAAAGTTATGATTTGTTTACACATAACTGTTAGGTTTGCTATTATCTTATCAGATATTAAATCTTTAAGATTTATAGGACTAAACAAATCAGACCATAAGAGATTTATCAGGACTTAATGTTTTTAAGGACCTGCTTTAATGCACAAACCCATTTGATGAACATTTTTCTCCTCTAATCCTTTCTGTATGTCATTCAGGTGGTGGAGGCCCTGCACATGAACCAGTACCCGCTGTACTCTTGCTACTTGGTCCTACTTGGAGTCTGTCTGGGCTTCATGGTGCTCTATTTCCTGTCCCTAAAATTCATCAAGCAGAAGTCCAGTCAAGACTGGTGAACAACCAAACACCCTCTGACATCATCAGGGTTTTTATTTTGCATAAGTGGCAGGGAGGTTCTAGTTCGGCTGGTTTCGATACCAAAATTTCCATTTTATTCCTCTTTAGACATTTAATTCAAATGCTATAAAAGTAAAATACATGCATGATTAAAATGTTTAGATTTTTGTAATTTCAGCATCACAAACTTTACCCCTGTAATGGGAAAAATTTTCATAAAATACTATATTTACTCATCTAAAATATTTCAAAATGCTTCCATCGTTTACTGTTTTAATCTGCCAACAGAAAAAGATTTACAGAAGAAAAAGTTGAGCGTGGTGATGAAACAGTTTGGAGTTGCAGTGCCGCTGCCTGCTGCTGGATGGCAGCAGAGGACTGTCGTAACATTGATTTGAAAATAATGAACTTTTCTCTCGTTCGCCCTCTTTTTCCCAGGCATGGCAGATGATTAGAGCGCTACTTTAGCAGATATCAATCTGCAGCTTTTGCTTGTTCCATTTTCGATCTTCCTTCTCAGCGTTATCGTTTTTGTTTTTTTTTTGTATATGTAAAGTTATTAAGCATATTATTAAGACAGAATACTGAGCACTGAAGAAAGATGACCAAGAGAAATTTAGTAGGCCAACTCACACTCGGAAAAAACTTCTTGTGTAGACTGAATGCTATGTAAGCTGTGAGTTTTTGCACTGGTGCAAAAGCCTCTTAAATCTTTTTTTCTAACGTGGTTTGAGCCCAAATTAGTAAAGTATCGTCTCAAAACGCCTCACTTCTGCGTGTTTATGTTTGGTTTGTGCACTCATCCTCAGCCTTCACATTCACTTACACGATGGAGTTCACTGGAGCTCTGCAGCAGCTTGAAAATTAAACTGGTAGTGTGATTTTTCTTTCTTTTTTTGTGTGTATCCTTCGCATCACGGCTATTTTGGCAACACACAATGCTCCTTTATTAGGGGGATATTAAGTTTATATATCACCATAACTTAGAAAACATGCTGGTTTAAATCAGAAGTTCCTTCTTCTGTGCCTTAATTTGTTTTCCAAATGAGCTCCGCTGACCTCAACAAACCCGCAATCTTCTTGGGGAAAAACCAGTGAGTGTTATCTAAGACCTGGCTCTGAGAGGGCTGCGGGCATTGCATTACATGAATATCTAGGGAATATCCGAGGCCAGCACAGAGTTCAATGTCGAGTAGAGGAGAGCTGCAGAGAGCTGGGGTTAGACAGCATAAGGTCATCTATCAGTCAAGCAAAATGTCTCCCAGATCAGATCAATGGCTACATGTCTTGCATGAAAATGTATCTACACATGCAGGAGCTTTCTGAGAAGACTGTGTAGGATGGCGTGTTTGAGCCTATTTTATTGTTTCATGGCTTCAAGACTGTCACAGGTACAGTAATTGTGGGGTTGCCAATCACTTGAACAAAAAAAGGAAGAAAAAATAGCAGGTCAGGACCCCAGTATTTGCCCTTGACCTTGCACAAGCTGGTTGTTATTGATACCTTTGTAATATTTTTCTAGAAAAGCACTACATAAATACATTTTACTTAGAGTATGTACATGAAGTATGCATGAAGCTTTCTTCACAGATGACAATGAAAGTCTAAATTTTCTCTATGCTCACTCAAAATTCAGACTTACAGACCTGGACCTGCTAGATTTCTGAATTCACAAACATATGGTAGCTAATTATGTGCGATGGGAAAACCTGGAGCCTTCAGTGCACAAACACTGAAAATATAGTATGTAAGCCACACCTTAAACTTAAGACCAAAAAAAGCATTTCAGTGTTTGAAATATAATTTTAATATTGCAAAAACAGTCAAACATACATTAATATAATTGTGAGCTTCAACACTTCTTTGAAAAGGACCTTTAATAACATAAATTTCCAAATTGTGTTGGTTTCTAGCCTGCCGCTGGAAATGACCTTACATAAAAAAGGAGGAAAAAGCCCACCATTAGATTAATTATGACCTTTGACTCAAAATTAGTCATATATCCATCCATTCAACTCATTTCTTCAGCTTCACATTGTTGCTTGGGTATATAGATTATAATGTACAAAACCTATTCACTCATGTGCATTTGTATGTTTTTACACATGCTTTAAAACAGGTATTACATTTAATTATGTGTTTAACTTGTGCAGAGGCCCTCAAAAAGTTCAAGTCAGAAACTTGAGCGTTGGTGATGTAATGCTCATGCAACACATGACTCCAGTGATTTTGGAGATCCACCTGAAACATGATGAAGAATTTATAGGTTTTTTGGCTATAACTTAATTCTGTAAAGTAAAAGATGCAGTACTTTGAAAAGTGTTGTTCTTGAGTAAATGCATTTTGTCCCCTGAGCTGCACCCGATTAAGACATAAAACATCACCCAAGGTGGGCTGGGTATTTTGAAAATATTTTTTTTGAAATTGCACAAAAACCTCACGCACTCGATCTGGGTTCCTACCATCGTTTATTAGCATAAATACTTCTGTACATTCGCAACATGTTCAACAATATTGATATCGCAGTGGACAGAATCAGCATCCAAAAGTTACAACACTCAACATTTCAGATTGAACAACTCATATAAAAAAAGAAAGAAAGGAAGAAAACTATGGGTTTTGCAATGAGGTATGAGGAGAGGATGATTAATCTTTATTCCTCCGCTGTCGCCTGGGCTTTGGCAGCTCTCAGCTTGTCTGCATAAAACTTAAAGGACTCCTGCAAAGAGAAAGCAAAGGCAGACCATTCAGCAACAAACATCCCAACACCTGCTCACCTGCTGCAGCCTTACACCGTAAGGCGTGTTTTGTATCTCGCCTCTTTCTTAAAGTAAGCGGCACTGGAGCCCTCCTGGGTCCGTCTAAATAGTCTCCAGTCTCCAACCAGGTTGTCTCGTTTCATCTTTAAATCCCCATTAATACACAAATAAAGGATTTGTAGCACATTCCCCAAACACGCACTTCCGTTCTTTGCCTCTGTTCCTGGCTAATTAATCAGTGTTTTGATCCAGACAAAGTGTTGTGGTGGGTGTTTTTGGGAGGGGGAGAAGGTGAGAGCTTTTCTGCAGATTACGCCAGCTCCTTACAGTGTACGTTTGCTTATTAATGTAGTAATTAATGCCGATAAATCGCCGTGCTCACTACAGAGAGGGAGAGGGAGATCCTGGCACGCGTTTCAAACAGTTTCGAGGGGGTCAGAGCACCCTAATTAAAAATATCTTATTTCCTCTAAAGGTTTGTCCACATGTTGGCTTATTTGGCTACATTCTGACAAAGTTCAAAGCATTTAGAAATAAAAAGAAATAAAACTGAAACATTTCTTTTTGGAAACAGGCTGCCGGAAAATGCAAACCTCTATACATTTGGAGAGGATGAAGACCAGCGTCGGGAGCTGCGCTTTTATTTGTAGAAACTTCTCAACGCCGTGACTCTTCACCTTTCCCTCTCCTTGCAACTCTCCTCCTTCTACTCTGTTTATAAAATCCAGCAATCACTTAACTACCCTGGTGTTCAGTAAATAATGTAAGAGCTTCTCTACCTTCATCCCCTCTTTCTCCTTCTATCTTCGTACTGCAGGTGAGTGATGTGAAGGTAAGGCTCCGGCCTATACCTGCCTCAAGGGGACAGCGCATCAAAAGTGCTGTGGCTGAGAGGCCTCTGTGTGTGTGTGTGTGTGTGTGTCCTCTGCTAAAAATAGACCCACATCAGCTTAAAAAAATGTTCATCGTGCTGAAATGCTCAAAAACACTATGAACCCAAAAAGAAGAGTGGCTATTGCAGTGACACCATCTCCCTTACACAACTCCGTGACTCTGGGGCGCCATTTCTTACTCTCTCTCTCTCACACACTCACACACACACACAACACACACTCACACTAATGGCTTCAGGAGGCTTGCTGCAGGCCTGGGCATGCTGAAGTATACCGAGCGGGCATACTGCTCCTTCATATTAGTATGGCACACAGAGACCACAGCACACATTAGGACACCAGCACAACAAGTGCTAGCACTGGTTAGGAGCTGTGAGGTGCAGCAGGCCAAACAGAGCATCTCAAGAGAGGAAACAGAACGCGGTGACGGCATAAACTGTTAATGCAATTCTAACTCATATCCCTGAATTAAAGATGGCAGTCTGCACTTCAATGACAGCTTTAGTGTGTGGTTTAAAATCCACTGTGGTGATGTACAGAGGCCAAACATAAGGAAAAAGTCATGTTTAAAGAAAACTTGCCAACTGGAGCATCATTGTCAATTCTTTCTTGAGAGGTTAATTCACTGCTTAGTTAAAATTTGTGTTCACCCTAAAATGAAAGGCAGAAATGCATCATAAATTCCGTTTTAGGTTTATTTCTAGTTGTAGTGAACTATGCTTTCCATGTTTCCTGGTAACACAAACCAAAATGTTGATAATATGAATGCAGTTGCTCATAATTCCTTCCACAGGTCCAGATTGTCATTTGTGGAGGTCTGATGCAAACTCAACAAATTCACCTCTAACCCAAAAATCAATTGTCCAACTAATTGCCATGTTTAAGGGTATTTATATTTCTTGCTTTAAAAAAAAACAACTTTTTCCTTTACGTCAGAGTTTGAAATGTACAACAGTGTGGAGTACACAAAAGCTTCACAACTGAATTTTCTGAATGAAGGAAGAGCAACTTTTCTCCTGCAGTTTTTCTGCTTTTGTATCTATGGTTCATTTTATTTAATCAAACCTCTAAAATGTTAAAACACAAACACATTTGCATCCGAGTGTTTGCTCAAAGCATCTCCTGTGTGTGTGTGTGTGTGTGTGTGTGTGTGTGAGAGAGAGAGAGAGGGAGACTTACGGGGGGCTCGGGGAAGGGCACCGTCTCTCCTGCTTCGCGGTAAAGCACAGCCAGACGTTTGAGTGACAGCTCGTCTACAACTATCCCCTCCTTCTGCATCTGCTCATGCAAAGCCTTGGCTGCTGGTAACTCCTTATCCAGAACTGCCAGATGAAAGTGGGGAGTGGGAGGGAGAAAGTCAACAAATGAGACAAGAAACATGTCTTATTTGAATTTAGATATTTAGAGAAAACTGACAGTGTGGTGGGATAATCATGTTATTTTCCCGGCAATTTATTGGTGCCAAGAAATGTGATTTTTAAATGCAGCTGCTATCTGTGCATTTCCATTTTTTTCCTTTTTTCTTGGCAGCGTGACACTTTCTTTTTATTACTTGTGTTTGTTGGTTCAATGGAGGAGGTGGAAAAAGGGAACATAGGGGAAGAAATAGGCAAGGAGTCACTGGCACCGTGGAAAATATATTCTCAAGGTGCAAATTAAAAACAGCTAGACAGGAAAATAAGGCTTTATAGACATTAAAAATGATGACAAGAAAAAAAAATATTAAAGGGTCAGTAACTTTCATTTTTAGGGAGACAAACCTGAAACAACTGCACACAAATATCTGTGGTTGTGTGCAGCCAAAAGGGAAGGTCACAAAGGTGAAAAAAATGAGAGTGAAAGGAAAAAAGAAAAGCCCTCAAAGAGAAAAAAAGAAAAAGTACACAGATGGGACAAAGAACGGAGGCGAGCAGAGCATCACTAATTGCTTCCCCTATGGCTGCCTTGACCGACCAGCGAGCTAATGCTAATTAAATAGTCATGTCTTCTCATCTCTGGTGTGACAAGGTACGGAAGAAGGGGGGACTGGTGGGTGAGAAGGTGAAGTGAAAGCAAAGAGAGGAGGATAAAAAAGAAAAACTGAGGACAAGAAAATGTAGACAGGAGCAAAAAGGTGGAGAGAGGGGGGGAAAAGCTGAGTGGTGGAACGTGTTGAGATTAGCACGCTAGGCTAGCCAGGACAGCTAACTCATTAGAGGACATGTGTTCTAACCCCTGAACGCTTTCCTACACACACACCCTGAGCTTGACCTGATGCATTGTTAATGGGTCTGTTAATGTTGACTTAGCTGCAGTCCAGTGAACCGCATGCTGCACTACCAGACCCGTTCAGCTCTTCTGTAAGAACGAATGCCTGTTTATGCATCTTACCGTGACATTTCATCAGGTATGGGTACAGCAGTTCTTTCTCCGCAAAGTCTGGAATCAAGCTGAGCAGGTTCTTGATCTTACCCACCTAAACACAAACACATTACACATGCAAGGACGCGCATGTAAGGAGTTGAACTGTGATTCATATCCCGATAACAAAATAGAAATTAAAATATGCTCCAACAAAATGGGTAAAAATAATAATTCTGTTCAAAAGTGAGTGTGCTTTTAAACATGGAACAGACTGCAGACGCTCAGGTTCCTAATTCCATGTGTGGCTATTTGAACTAAGTCACATTAAGGAATATTTTGCCTCTCTGACATTTCAGACTTCATTCAGAAAGACAAAAATCAATGTAGATGCATTTCTGTGTACTCAACTTCACCAAGGTGAGTACACAGGCACAACTCAGGGGATGCTCAGGCAACCTAGTACATCCCAGTACCTTCAGAAATTGACATTTGTGATTATTAAGTGGTGAGAAGTGGACTTCCAGGGGAAAATCCACACATATCAAGATATGCGAAAGGTCCAGAGGTCCACAGAGAGGCCTACTTGAAGGGGATTGTGGCCAAATGTAAACATTAATAGGGTCAAAAAAATTAAAATCTTTAGACTAGATTTAGAGATCTGAGACATCAGGATTACAGCAGTCACTTGAAAGGAGAAGTGTAGTTAAATATCATAGAGGTTGCATTTTGATTAGTCCATAATTAAGGAAACCCACTTGGTCACAAATAATGTGTTCACGAATGATAGAATTTCTTACCTGCCCAGGTGTCTGAGCCTTTTGGGTTACAAAGGACAGCAGCACTTCCTTCTGTTCAGCCAAAGCATTGCAACGCTGCATTAGGACAAAAGAGACAAAAAAAAGAGAGAGAAAGAAATAAGAGCTTAAGTGTGATAGTCGACAGCTGATCCTCTCGACTCTTTCTGAAGTCAAGAAGACACTTCAGTCTTCTTTTTAAATAGGTACAGTATATAAACACACACACGCACACTCCAGCACACCCAAGCATTCGTATAAACATTCGCACACTCAGGGTTACACTCAGGTTAAAGGATAATTATGAATCTAATAACTACTCATTTCTTTATGACCTTAATAGGTACAGAGCTTCACAAAAAGCATAATTATCGCCAAGTCCAACTAAAGGCCATGTCTGTTACTCAGTGGAAACATCAGTACGGTCATAGCGTGACTGCTTCCTGTGCAGCTTGGACTGGAGCGATTTACACTGATGAGCTGATGACAGGAATTCAAAACAGAAGTGAAAAAGTTTCAGGCCGATTCCGGCAAATAATTCGCCACAAACAGGCGTCTTAACTCTTTATCTTTTAGGAGTAACCCTAGCGGTTGAAGAAGTCAGACAATTTGTGTTTGGTTGATTATTTCTGTTGTAACAAAGCTTTGTGACGTTAAATCTTATACCACTGGAAAGCCTGCTCATGAAAGAGTGCTGAACATAACCACATTGGCTGACTTTGACAAATACTGGTTGAAGTGTGCGACCAAGGCTGTTGTGGCTGTGTATGGTTCTTCCATTTCTATTTAAAAAACATAAATACATTGAGAAACGATTCTAATGTTTGTCAAATCGCATCTTTAGTTATCTATAGCGTGTTAAAACTCGTCATTAATGGTACAGGGAGGTCACCTTTATGGGGGACACACTTAAAGTTGCTCTTTTTAAAGAACTGTCAGAGAAATTGGTAAACTGGATGTTAGATTTTGACTTCCTATTACACTGAAAAACAGCATACCCCCCCCCCCCCCCCAGTAACTGACATGTTTCTGTCACTGGTCAGTTAACGACTGCTTATTGTGAAAACACACTAACATACATATGATATACTCTGTGGGTGTGTGAAGAAGATTGCCTTTCTGTGACTGAGTGAGTCTCTCGGCTGAGCTGCGTTGAGCTCCGATTACTAGCCAGTCGTAAACTGACACGTTTCCCTCCTCTGCTCCGCGCAGAATTAAAAGCGGATGGCCTGCAAGGCTATTAACACGCAGCTTCACACACAGACACGGAGCAGCCTGCCTTCTTCTGGAGTCACTAAGTGCAGAATAGCTTTAGTACAATCAGGCAATTAGACTACCACTATGCTACTTCACTTTTTGAAGCAACTTTGCTCCATGCTCTCATTCGCTCTCCTGTATTTTTTGCCCTCCCTTGCCACTCCAAACAGTCCCAGTGGTAAAGCCGCAGCTGAACAGACCCACCTTCTCCTTTGCTGCTCACACACACTGCCTAAAAGCTCTGGATACCTGGGGAATTCTTCCTCTTTTTCCTCAGTGACCTCTCCCAGCGCAGTTATAGACGAGACTGTAACGCACACACCTCACAGCTTCTTTCTCGCTCCTTAATGACTTCATCCCTCTCGCTCCCCATCGACCTCACCTCCATCTCTCCTGATAGACTTGTCATCATTATAGTGTGCTTGCCTGCATAAAAGCTTTTCAGAGTTGTGGTCCTGCTTCACTTATGGGATGGAGGAGTTGGGAAGCTACCCTGCAGTGACCCTGGAAGAGCAGCTTGGAGGGGAGAGTCAGGAAAACGAGAGGGACAAACCACAGCGTGTAGCTCAACCTCGGTCACATGTGAGACTAAACTCAAACTTTAACAACAGGACGGCACATGTTACCATGAGACATTCTTGTAATTTTGGTAGGTTTATCGTATTTAAAGTAACATCTCACAGATATTTACCACAGCACCTTACGGTTTTTCCGAGTTTACAGCAAAACTATAATCTTGAGATCAAATAAGCTATACAAGCAATCATTCACCCCCACCAGACTTCAAAAAGGGACACTATCATTATCAGTGTTGCCTTTAAAGTTTAAAGTGACTTTAAATTTGCAGTTTTCAGTCTTATAATTAGTTTTAAAAAGTTTAAATATGTGGAAAATTTGATCCACCCTAGTAAGCGCCTTGCAGTTCTGATGCATCTTTTAATTCTTCTGGACGGTTAAAGTGAAGCTGATGTTTAATCGTTTTATTCAGGGGGTACAGATGAGGATCATTTTGATGGTACTTTGATATTTTTCCTAATCACGTTCCCCTTAGTGCCAGACTCTTACTTCAAAAATTAAAGGTGAGATTACTTTCTAAGGCTCTGCAATAGCGTCTTATCCAACCGATTTTCTGAGATTGCCCCCTATTATCGTCAGGTCCACTGCAACATGAAAAATACAGTAAGGAAAATATGTGGTAAAAGCAAGAATGTTACCATTTAATGCATTGCTTTCTTATATCAGTCTGAGGACGTCACTGTTCAATTGCACTCTTACTTTTTAAGCCATCCTGTACCATTTTATTTGGTTTTTTTATGCAATTTAAACTTAACTACTTTTTCCAATTGACTTTATGTGTTTGTCTTTAATATTGTTTGTTTACAAATTTCTCCTTTTACTGATCCATTTCTTAGCATATACATGTGTTTATCGTGTTTTCTTGGTTTGTATTAGACTTGTTTTTAACCTGTTCTGTGTATTTTTGTATACTTGCATTGTTAATCCATCTGCCAGAGCTGAAAAGCACTTTGGGTCAAATCCTGTTGTTTTTAAAAGGCGCTATATAGATAAAGGTGATTTGAGTCATCTGCATTTGTGTGGGGATTCATCAGTGCACAAAGACTAGTGACTTCTTTAAAAGCCATATTAATTGTCAACATTTGGGAGCAACTTATGCTGCTGTGCAGACAAAATTTTTCAGAGAAGGCCTATTTTAGACTTCATTTGTCTCTTGATTTGATCTTTTACTTAACAGGGAAGCAGTGTAAAGGTGAAACCAGTGTCTCATTGATTTAATTTTGTGTTAATGCTACAGTTTTTTTTAAATTTAGTTTTTTTTTTTTAAGGATTTGCAAGATTCCTGGATCAAACCAAGGAGGAGACGCAGCCTCCCAGGTCCTTCCATGCAGAGCTACCTGGTGTGGAGTCCCATTGCGAATGAGGGACCATTATTGTCCCAAGAGATGCACTGAACTTGGGCAAATAATTATTTTGTACATTGCAGGCCTTCGATTCTTCATTTCTGTCTCTCTTATTTTGCACCATGCTCTCCATCCATCTCCTGTCTCTCACCCATCTAGCTGCTACATATTTATATCCCCAGGCTCAATGCAAAGTCATTGAGCTGTAATATACGAACTGTTGAATAAGTGAAAGAGTAGGAGGCAAATTTCAGACCACAAGACTCAGTGGTGGAAAGCGGGCAAGCTTTTCCTGACATCAACGCAAGGTTGGATAAATAAGTGAACGAATGTGGCAGGAGAACCTCTCCAACAACACTGGGGTCTGACAACTGGATGAAAGCAACTGGGAGTTGTGATGGACTAAATTCACTACAAGGTCCCTTGTTGATATTTTCTCCCCTCTTTTGGCAGATTTTAATTACTTTGATATCATAATTTAAAATGTAAAAGCACAGAGCAGTCAAATGGAGAAGCGCTCACTGGGACAGAAACACCCCATATGATTTAAAATTTATCTAAAGTGGTCACAAAAAAAAAATATATATATCGAAGAACATCACTTAGTATGTGCATTTTGCTCCAATTCCAAGCTGAATGAACAGAACTCAGCAGGGCTTAAATAGTACCTTAACTTGGCCATAAGAAACAGTTAAGTTTTCATTTTCACAGCAGATTCTTTCATTTCTATTTTTGCACATTCTTTTGTAACAGTCACACATTTGAATTTACTCAGGACAACCCACTGTGTTCCTCTTGTAAGACATTCAGCATCATTCAAGTCACTCTTATCTTCAAATCAAGGTTATTGAGAGCGTGCACAGTGAGAAGCACAGTGAGAAGCACACAGACTCCTTCACGCCATGATTAAATTGTGATGAAGTAACGTGAGAAAAGTAATGTATCCATGTATGAAAGGTAGCTAATTTCCAGTATTCTAGCGCATCTCAACCACTGAAGGCTACAACCAAGCCAGAGGAGATAAATAACCTGAATCTAACATACCTTTGGACAACACTTGGCTAAAAGTATACTTCTGACACTTCAAACCAGAATGTCTTGGCTTTTAGCCTATGAGCTATTATTCTCACACACACACACACACACACACACACACACACACACACACACACTTACAGCCAGCATGAATTTGGCATCCTCCACTTTGTCCATATCCAGCAGCTGGAGGAAGAGGTCTGAAGCTGGTCTGTAGCAGGCAAAGTGGTTGGCTAGCCGCTCGGCCATAGCACTCACTATAGAACGACATGTTGTGTTGGTAAAGGATTATTGAGCACCACTCAGTTTAAATCAGTTACTTTGATTGTGGCCTTCTATTTCTGCTTATGTCTTACACTTGTCCATGGCATGGTCATTCCCAGCTTCCAGAACCTTTCTAAAGACGAAGGACATGCTGGGGTTTGTGCTGTCTGGACTGGTGTAGATTCCCTCCAGCAACTCTACTGCAGACGACACATCATCACTGCAGAGGGAGACGGATACAAATTTTCTGTTATATTCACTCACCTGCCATTTTATAAGGTATATCTTTCTAAACGTTCATTAATGCTAATATGTAATCGTCCTATGGCATGGCATTAACACAATGCATTAAGGCATATAGGCATGGATGAGATGACCTGCTGAAGTTCATTCTGGTTTATTGAAACTGGACAACGTGAAGACTGGGAAAAAAAAAAAACCTAAAAAACAAACAAAACAAAAAGTTGATGACAGGGTCAAAGTTTGGCTTAAACAACATGGAAAGGATGGATCCATCCCACCTTGTATCAGCAGCTCAGGCTGCTGCTGCCGGTGTAATGGTGTGGGACTTTCAGGCTTGTTAGTGCTCTAGTCTTGCATTTATAAGTCACCAGTGAGAGCGGATATATGGTTTATTATTGTGATGAGCTTAAGACTAAAAATATGGAGTTGGAAATTCGCGTAAAACTCGAAAGTAATGCAACACTTCAAACCTCACAATGTGATTTAAGTTGTCCAAGTTCAACTTTGAAACAAGCAGGTTCCTTGTTTAAAAGTTGGACTTGTTACACACCCAACCACCACCAAACCTCCACACCTGATTTTGTCCTCAAAAAAGATCAGGTTTCATTCTGAATTCGCACCAACTTATTATGCGTAAACTGCAACATGCATAAACCTCCAATACAGCTGTTTTTAAAGAGATCAAGAATGGGATAAAGTGGCCGATAAAACGACAACAAAACCAAAACAAACAAAAACTCCAAAATGCCATTTTTGGACTTTAAATATATCAAAATATGTAATATTAAAATTATATTAGTTTTACTTTTTGTGCCTCCCTCTGAGTGCACACTCCTTCTCCCGCCTATTCTGTGAAATGTTTTTCTGCTGAGGTTGCCACAACCACACAAAGCCTGCATACCACAGCATTACAAACCTAAAACAACTCAAACTGGCAACCCAGCTACACTACTAACACTTTATGCTCCCTGCTCACCCCCTGCCGTCACCAGTCGTGATGAATATTTAACTTCCAGGGTGTGTGTGTATATATATATAAGTGTGAGTGTCTGGAGGTGGGGGAACATATCTACGCTGATTGTTGCGACTGGGACCGTCTGAATAATTCAGCAAAGGGCCCCTCTAAATGTGGTGCCCCGCTTTCCGGGACCGCTTGCTTTTCCGCCGCTGCTCTTAACCAGTCAGCTTGACTCAGATACAAAGGGGAAGCATGTGTCAGGGAGGCTCAGAGCGCAGCTCCCACAGGTCAGAGTTCAAGCTGACAGATCCGCGCTACGATGGCCAATCAGGCGTGAGACCGCCTTGCTGTTCTTCACTTCTCGCTGTCCCTCTGAGATGGCGCGGGGATGCCTCTGTTCGAGCTGGCGCACAGCTCTAATGCACAAGTGGCACAATGAAACTTTGATGCACAATGCATTTTATTATTTTTGCTCTGCAGTTTGAGAAGAGACAAAGGAGGAACGGAGGACGGCTCTTTTCATGACATTAAAAGGAACCCATGAATAATCCTATTATGCCCGTGTTTCCCATTTGTACTTAACGCCCTGGCAGCCCTGTAAGCTTTTACTTTAACAGTGTGTCAGCCTGGATCTTGCCACACTCTCCTGTGGGGTAGTGCATTAAACTGTTTATATCCAACAGTGCTTACGAAATGGCATAAAAGACTCACTCGACTGCGTTGAAACATTTTGCTCATGCAACCTATCTTCAGTCATCTTTTTCCTGCTAAATGTCAGTACATTTCATTACATGTTGGGGAATGTCTGAAAAGCTGTACATGCTGTGAACCTAACAGGTCCACTGACAAATCTCCACATATAAACTTACTTTTTGATGTGTGCCAGGGCAGTGTTGTTGACAAACACCATGCTGGACAAGTTGGGGCTTGTACCAAGTCTCTTTATTAGTGATTCCACATCCTGGATCCCCTCCACGTTGCCGTGACTACCCAGAGCCTGAACCAGCCTGGTGATGGAAAGATGCGAAGGCACATGGTCCAACTGAAGCATAGACTTCAGTCTCTCAAGAGCCTCTGTGGAGGAGTGCAACAAGTGACTGTGTGTACAAAAAACATGTGTTTGTTTGTGTTAAGCATGCATGTCCATTTCTTACCTTTGACCTGGCCTTTCTTGCTTTGTGTGATGATGAGTAAACTGCTGGCAATATCAGTCAGCTTGAAACCTGGCACCCGAGTTTCAGCACTAAGGGAGACAAATAATTCCTTGGTTGACTGTGGTATACTACAGTAATACACAAGAAAAAGACAAACTAGAGAATACGCTAGGAGTGCACCAATACATCAGCCAAAGGGATTGATGATGTTTGTTTGTCTCACATCAATTGTGAGCTACTAAATGTTAAAATAATTTCCAATTTTATATTAGTTACACAAGATGGATAAATACAAGAGTTTACAGATGATAGAGAGACCTCCTGTTATGTATTGCTTGGTGAGGCCAAGCTGAAAGTGGCAGTGTTGGAGATGCTCGTATTTTCAATGCGAGTAACCAGAAAGGATGGGATTAGAAATTAGTATATCAGAGGGACAGCTCAGGTTGAGCAGTTTGGAGACAAAGTTTGAGAAACAAGACTGAGATGGGAGGAAAAGAAGAGGACCACAGAAAAGATTCATGGATGTAGTGAAGGAGGAGATGCAGAGGGGTTGGTGTGACAGAAGGGGATGCTTGGAATAGGCAGCAGGCAGGTTATCCGCTGTGGTTACGCTTAAAGGGAGCCGCTAAAAGAAGACGACAATGAAGAAGAGAATTAAGATTTCATGTTGTTCTTGCACAAAGTTGGAAAGTAATAAACAAAACCAGAAACAACTATCCATTCCAGACAAAGCTGCCTCTGAGATTTTGCCAATTTACAAATATTGTTGTGCCCATTGTAAGAAAAATGTTCTACTAACATTTTATTTATACCTTTTTTGCTAAACTTCAATTTGTCACATATGTAGTTGAGTAAATTATGTAAAAATAAGATAAATGTACAAATCATTGCCACAGTGTTTCTGTTTGGGTTTATTTTTAAAAATATGTGACTCTCATAATGCATCTATTAATATTTCCATTTCTTGATATCAGAAATACATAATATACATGACAGATTTGTTCCATATCTGAACGATGCTGTGGGTCCATTATTTCCAACTTTAAAGCCGATACTGTATCTCTAAAAACACATCTTTATAATCTGCGATAGCCGTGCAACGGTGTCTTCTCCGCCATTATCAGGCATCGCATTTTGAAAAGCGTTAGACTCCATAGAGAGAGAGGGGATAAACGCATGAGCTGAAAGATATATGACAGACAAGACAATAGGAACAAATCTGATTGAAAACAAGTCTGAGCTTCTCTGTGACCTGAAAATAATGCAGACATCAAGCGGTTGATTGATGTTGTCGTATACGTGATGTTCCTTCCTCTGGGAGCTGCTCCCTCTCATCAAATCCTCCTCCTTTCACTCTGCATGTCCATCTAACTTGCTGTCCTTTCCAGCCCTCCTCTTTTTCATTTCTTTGCCACTAAAACCTCAATCAAGCTTGCCTCCTGCCTTTCCCCCCCTTTTTATTATTATACCCCTGCAACCAGATTAATCTGCCCGCTCAATTGAGCATCAGGCTGGCAATCCTTATCACTGCGGCGACACCAGGCCGGGCAGCATCCGGCGGCCACTGTGACAGGGTCACGCCGGAGATTGGAGGAGTAACAGGGTCGGCGACAGATTGCTGCGGAGACTGAGCAGCGGGTCAGAATTATTCTTATCAGGTGGAAGAAAATCTCCAGAAGCTGTCTCCCAACACACACTCTCACCTTCTCCTTCTAGGGATATTGTGCGTCACCCACTTCTTCTTCTCTCTCATCATCACTCTCTCCCAATCCCTTAATCTCACCATAAGTACCCCGCTGCTCAATTCTGTACAGATTACCCAAAAACAAACACACCCACACGCACTGAGAATTAATGCCTATAGCGTCTTCATTATCCCCGTACGTGATTAAATCTAGCCCTCCTCCCCTTGTTCACTCCTCTTTTCCCATTTAGCCCCTTTTATCTCCATCCGTTCCTTTCCATTTCCATTTCTCCCCGACTTTCCTCTCAGCTCATTTCACTTCTCATTAAGAGCGCAGATAAACTAAGCTTTTATCCAGGCAGGGATGCCATAAACCAATTCAAACAGAGACTGGAGATGGGTTATCGCTTGTATTGCCTTGTGCTTGTTGAAACACGGCTCTAAAATTGATATGATTATTTCTCATAATATAAGAGAGTGAACCATGTAGGGAGCTGGAAACAGGGAAGAGACTGATAGTGTAATAGATGTTTTTACATGTTTTTTCTTTCAGCACAAATTAGTAACTGCAGCTCTTCAGTCAGTGTGTGTCATTATGTTATTATCGTAACTCTTTGCTTCTGTGTTTCTCCTCTGCAGAAAGAAAGTGATATAAAGAAAGGGACAAAAGGAGACAGAAAAAAGGGAAAGTTGGAGATTACCTATAAAAGACAAAACAGAGAAGAAGATCAGCCCTGTGCTAAGCTCGCATCTTTAATACCTCTGTCTGTCCATCCATTCGTCTCCAGGCCTAAGCCCTGATATGGCCCACGAATGAAACAACAACACATGATACATTACTAATTGGAAGAAGACTGATGTCCCTGCACAAAGTCACCCGCTTTCCAGAGAACCAAAATTAATCTATATATTCAAGCGTGTGTGTGTGTCTCTCAGGGCTTAGTAAGAACCATTGTCCATATCCAGCAGAACTGAATGTGTTAGCACACAATCAGTTTGTAATCCTCATGTCTACTGAGGAGCTGCAGATTTAGCCTGAGGCGACCTGCTACCACCAGCTGAGGAGTGACAGGAAAAGTAGCAGAGCATTAAACTACATGTTGAATTGTAAGTTTAATACAAACTGCTGTGCTTTCTGTCTGCTTTAGGGGCTGGATATTTCACTTATGTTAAGTCTTCTAAAATATGAACAACTATGGAACTATGGAAAGGGATCTCTTTTGTTTTGCTGTTGTTGATTTTCAAGGAAAAACTAAACACAATTAGTTGGTTATCATACTTAGATATCGGGCAAAAATCTGATTGCCCTTCTAAAACAAAAGCTAAAACCCACTCCTTGTAAATCAAAGCAGATGTATGGAGAGAACTGCATTATGTCACGACAAACTGCTGAACCTGACAGCATTGGAAAACCCTCCTACTGCGTGTTTTAGGGTGTGATCCATTATAAAACTGACAATCCATCATACAAATTCACTTCAAAGCTGACTGTGAGCTGGATGGAGATGAATTCACCAGTGACATTCCTACAGATGCGACTTTAAAATCTGCAATTGAGGCATTGTGTGAGATTACCAACACTTGCATTACACCTACAAATGAAAAGGGTTTTTTTGCATTGTGTGCATGACTGTATGATTTTCATACTAGACATTAAGCCCCTAAACACAGCAGCGTTTACAAGTCCACATAGACTTCTGCACAACCTGAAGTCTTTTTAGCAACCAGGGATGCGTACAAGACAATAAACTGAGACTATAGCAGTAATATTTTAATGCTTTTTTCCAGATGATTTTGGCACAAATCAAGATATTAATGCACTTACATGTCCTTGACTGCCATGGCTTCATCCATAGATCCCTCGGCCAACAGAGCACGAATCAGGTGGTCGTAGGGGGAGGGGCCTAGTGCCACACCTTTTTTGTCAGCTTCCTTTAGCATCCCAAATGCTTCTGCAGGAAGAAAGCAAGAAAAAAGGGAGAGGGGAAAAGTGAGTCATGAGATTGGCTGAGATAACTGAAAAATACAATTTAAGATTATCCTTGTATTAATGGATTGGAACAGCCTAATCTGAACACACAATAGTAAAACATGATGTTACCATTTCTCTCAATATTTATAGGAAAACATGTATTTGCGGTATCTAAAGTAGTTGGAAAAATTATATATTTGTAATTACATACAAACATTGTTTAAAAGGTAATAATAATTTAAGGTGATGTTCTTCAACTGTGGTGAAGGCAGTATGACAAATAAATTCTGACATGCATCTTTCAAAAATCAACCACCTGGCCAGGTGTGTGATGTTTGGATACCTTGAAATTGTCCAAAAGTGTCTGTGACCGCCTTAAAACTTGAACAGTTATTAAACCTGATCCATTCCTATGACAGCAGGCACTTTATTGCGCCTTTAACAGCATCTGTTTCGAACAGTAGTCACCCAAGACTGCTATATGAACTACTTCATTTCAAGTATAATTTGACATTTATTCTTTTCCCCGCTCAATAAATCAGCAGACTTGGCACTCAGTAGATTTCACCAATAGTACAATTTAAAAAAATGCTGGGTCAAGAGGAAAATGCCATGCCTACACAGCATGAATCAGCAGAAAGCAAAATGAAAAGGTGGGCAGATAAAAAAAACCACATGTCAGAAAGTTAGATGCTCAATTTTGGGGAGGAAAAACTTTCTTAGGAAAGAGAATCCCATGTAAGAGTGTAACAGACTGTAATTTATCAAGACGTTAACTGGGGTTGAGTAAAGAAAAACATTTCGATGCTTTTGGAGATAATTTGTTTTGCAGGTGCAATACATACAGTGCTATGAAAAAATACTTACCCCTTCCCGATTTCTGATTTTTTTTTTGCAGATTTCTTAATCGAAGATCAGTCAAAAATAACCAGAGCAAATACAAACTGTAGTTTTTAAATGATGATTTCATTTATTAAGAGGGAAAAAAGGTATCCAGCCCTTTGAGAAAAACCAATCGCCCATTAACCTAATAACTGGTTCTGCTAACTATGGCAGAAACAACTGCAATCCAGCGTTTGCAATAACTGGCAATGAGTCTTTCACATGGTTTTGCAGAAATATTGCAGAACTCTTTGAATATAAAACATTGAAAAAAGATCCTAATGCTATCACCATGAATGATGGGAAAGTAGGAAATTGCCTGATAAACAATTTCTATTCTCTTATATTCTCAAATTCTAGTTTTAAGAGACTGGAATTGGTCATTTTATACACCTCTGATGTTTTAAGTATGGCAAATGTAGTATGTCTCCCCTCTTACAGGAGAACAATAGCAGGACCTCCTGCTGCTTACCTTTGGCCTTGCCCTTCTTACAGAGGGCCAACAGACGGACCTGGTAATCACTAACACTTTCAGTTGCAGTGGGGGTTGTTGCAAACTTGACCTGCTGTGTGGTGGCAGCTTGCTGGTACCAGGTCTAGAAAAACAGCACACAAACACACGTGTAAAACAATGCTTAAACTCAGTCTGATGTCCACAAAATGCAGCTACATCCAAGTATTAAGGTCTGAAACATGTTCAGCTGTGTCCTGGGAAAGAGCTGGTGTGTTTATGTGCATATATGACAGTGCAATAATGCTTGACAGGCAGGGCAAGGTCCCATAATGCTCGGTCACCCATGTAGCAGCAAGGGAAGGGGGTTAAGCTGTATCGGCTGGGGGCAAATTAGGTTTGGCACCCCAGGGGCAAAGGAAAAGTGTGCGTGCTAGAGAATGTGTGTGCTGGAGCGGGTGGTGTCAACTCAAGAGCCCCTGGGGTCACGAAGTTCATCGCTTCAGGCAACGGCAATCACTTTCTGTCTCATCATGCTTCAGGCTGCTTCAGGCGCGCACACCAAGCTCAGGAAAAATGCATAGTGAAGGAATGAAGCAAACAAGAGGAATTTAAGGCTTTAAGACTTCATCTCTTTACTAATTATTGTATTTAATTAGTAAAGAAATAACATTTAATTCTCTCCATTTAATTTCGTTACAGCTGAACACTCATATCGAGCCAAGCATCAAGCGACAACCATATGGTAGCATTTAGTGTCTGGCTAAATTAGTCTGGCATTACAGATTCAGAGACAGATCAAGCTGTAATTCCTTTCACCAGCCAACCGGTCTGATTGACTACACTTCAGATCAGAGCTTCAATCCTGTTTCCTCTGCATGTAATGAACAGGGGCTTAAAGTGGAGCAGAGTAGGGGGGCTGCATGGAGAGCGGCTGATAAGAGTTTTCAGAGGTTGTTTGGGGGGCGTGGGGGGGTTGCTCCTACAATCAGAGTCTGGGGTCAACCTGCTCTTTGGTTAATCGATTCAGTCAGCAACAGTTTTATTCAGACAAAAAAATAAACATGTAGTGTCATCTAAATTTTAAAAAAGCAGTAATTAGACCATTGTGATTTGAATGAGGGAGTGCAACTTTTAAAGCACTTTGCCACATCAGTACAGGACCAGTAATGTACCGAATATTAAATGTAATTATTGTGTTATTACCATGCAATTTTAGGTATAAACCATCAAAGAGGGCTGAGCAAACCTTAGTATTGATTACTATAAAACTAAAAAATAAAATCAACAGTACCGCCTGTTAAACAGTCACAAAAGTGTTAGAATTAAAAAATATTTTAAAGAGAGAATTATAAGATTAAATGAAATTGTCATTCTGATCTCAATTATCAGACTGTTCCACCTGTTTGAACATCAAAACAGAGCTCAGTATCCAAAAGTCCCTGCCAGACTATGAGCTCAATGCTTGACATTTTAGGTGAGCTACACTTAGTGTAGGCTAGAGAAGTGGAATTCTTTCTGACCAATAGGTAACATATAAAAGTTATTATCAAATGAACTTTGGAAGGTTCTGAGATAGCCAGGATTTGATGTCATTTAGAAAGGTCAATAGATTGTCAAGGCTACTGGCGTTGCACAGCAGAGAGAGATTTAATACTGTGTTATGAGCAAACCTGAATGGGCAATATTAAGGCTATGAATGATCTGGCTGAGAGGAAGCATTATATTCAAACCATAAGTGGTCCTGGGACAAAGCCTTGGGGAACGCCTCAATGATTTTTTAATTATTGATTAAACAATGACTTAATATAATATCTCAAAATAGCAACAATCTCACATCATAAAAAATAGCTTTTTAGACAATAAAAATTCCAAAAAAAGGAAATATTACCTGACAGGTAATTACTTCAACTGATTAAATTGACTGCCGTGATTAAAGACTTAATGAACAGGCCCACTATGTTGAGTCTTACCATTGGTGCTACAGGGCTGTATGTTATATTTAATATCACAGCTCTTTCTTCTTGCCTTTGTTATTAGAAAGATGATTGCCATGAGCAGGGAAGGCAAACCTAAAAGCAGACCTGCCAACTGAGCATTATTGGGATTCTCATTTTATTGTAAGCTGGGACTTTACCTCAGGTACCTCGAAAGGGACCTCCTGGCCATTACTCTTCAGGATGTCTGCCAGTAAACGCAGAGTCCTCTCCCTGGGAATGACGTTCTCCTCCTGCATCTTCGTCCACATGGCTTCTGCCTTCTGCCAATTGTTGGTCTCCTCTGAAAGCAACCAGAAACGAAGCAGTGAGAATGAGAAAATGTTTATGATTTGTTATTGGAAGCCATGACACACAGACCTGTGAGCCTGTATAGTCAGCTCACTACCCAACATGCTCAAGAGAGCAATTTCTGACAAAGCGCTCCATGCTGAGAGAAGGCAATCAAAGCACTAATCTGATCAACAGACTGACCCTCAACTATGCTGTAATTTATCAAACACACCAGCTAGTGGTGTGTGCGTGTGTGTGTGTGTAGGGAAGGGTAATGGGTCGACAATCAGCTTTAACACTCCAATCACAAGCGTTATCTGTTCTGCTCTCCAGTGCAGCAATCACACCATGTCTTCTGCTGACTTCTGACTGATCCCATTCTGCTGCACACTCAAGGTCTGGGAATGAGCTCAGGAGGCACACCCAGAGGTGAAAAGTCACAACTAAAGATGAGGTCAGGGAGGGGGGGGGGGGGAGGCAGTTTGTAGGTCAAACCCACAAACACCCACAAACAGAGAAACCAAATAAAAGAGCACACAGACAAATGAAAGGAAAAGACTTACTGCAGAGCCGGAGGAGATAATTGTACATCTCATCTCTGTCGCACTCAAACAGCTTGGCTGTCATGTCCACCATCTGCTCCAAGGCCTCTATCTGTACACACAGACAGAATATATACTTTAACTTTGATTTCTTTTTTCTGCATTTATATTCTTTCCTTCTTCTTCTTTGTGTGGCTTTGGTAATTTTAGGCCTGTGTGTGTGTTTGTGTTACCTACCTGGTTATTTAAAATGCATTTCTCTGCATACCACTGCACGCGTCCAGGCTTTGCCCTCAGCCCAGGAGTCTAGATAAAAGAAAACAGACAAAAGAAATCAGTTGATTCATTGATAAATAGCAGCTTCAGTAAATTGTTCCTCACATGTCTCAGATGTCAAATAACTGGTCAGACGCTGCATAGCAACAAGATATGCTTCAAATTTTATTTTATTTTTTACTTGATCCTGGTTAATAACATCTTCCAACATCAGGCTTATATTTTATCAGTGTCACTATTATTATTACTACAATGTCTGTACTTCATGCCAATTGTGTTTGTTTCTTTACTTCTATATATATTTGCTGCAATTTCCGCTGCCCTTGACCAGGTCTCCCTTAAAGGAATTTTTATCTCTCGAAACTAAAGGACAAATAAAAAAAACATTACTTCACTGTGCACAACATAGGGTGGAAATTAATATAATACAAAATCATTAAAGCATTATCCTTAACATAACACTGATCCACCCGTACCCCAGTATAAAGAGTCCTTAAATATTAGCATTTATTGGTGTAGACTAATCACGAGCAACAAATTTTAAAATTTAAGTGTCTGCTGGCAGGAGGCTTTTTGCGAAAGTGTAAGTGCAGTGGTTTTACAAGCTCATCAATGATGTATTTTCAGTCACTCTATTTCTAAAGATAATGCGTTTGAGAATTAGTTTGGCAGATTATCAATACATAAAAGCTAAAGGGCAAAGAAAACAGAGCTGATATATAATATGTGTTCAGCAGTCGGACACATGTATTTAGCAAAGCTACATCTGAGGAAATTATTTTCATTCTCAATTTCTCTCTTTTCTTTTAATTAGAGCTGACAAATCATTGAGTTTCCCAGTGTAGTGAATATGTCCATTAGAAGTTTGCAAAGTACTTTTTCCACTTTAAATTACTTTTTCAATAATCAGTTATCCAAAACTCAGATTTGACAAATTTGCAGTGCTGTGCAAAGATTTACGGATTTCAGATTTTTGTTCTTAATCCAGTAACAACATAGAAGCATCTAACTGATCTGAAATTTCTTCTGCACTCCAAACATACAGCCAGATTCATAAGAAACATATGTTCCGCTCCACAAAGAAGAGGAAGTCATACAAAATATGCTACTGTATCTCAGAATAACAGTCTGGGAATAAATGAAGGCAGAAAACTCAGAGGCAACCCAAACAAAGAGGATTGTTGAGTGCATTTTAGAGCAATATTGATACAAAAAACTCTCATAGCTAATGTATATCGTGGGGAGCAGGAATAGCAAATGTTTGCCACGAATAAGTTTAAAAACCCAGTGAAGCCACTTACAGTACACGCTACCTTGTAGTAGAGACCATTATCTAGGACTCCACAATGCAACACTGGAACTGCCCTATGTGAACTGTGGAAATACTACAGAAAGACCTCCCACTACACTCTTGAAAATGGCATTAAAAAAAAAGGAACTTCAACAATAAAATTATGATTTCAAATGCAGAGAATCTGACGCCCCGGCAGTTACAGCCAGGAGATTTGCTCAGATTTTTTAGGACGCCAGTGAGATGCAGACAGACAGAGTGTGTGGGCTGTCAATAAAGGCTGACATAGATTGATCTGCAGGCTCATGTAGCTATGATTTAGTCTGATATGAGGAGTGACTAGATGATTATCATGGAATAACAGTGATCAGGATTTCATCTGTCTCCTGGGGGCTTTGATACAATCTGAATAAGACTAGGATTGAGAAACCTCACTCTGCCTGTCTTCCTGGTAATCTGGCTAAGGAAAAAAAGAAAGAAAAAAAAAAGGACACAGACCGATCTGGCAGGAAGTTAATCTGAATGAGGATCAACAGCGCTCAATCCCTGCTGGCCTCTTTGATGGGAGCCCATCATACTGTGAGAGAGGGGAGAGTAAAAGGAAAGACCGGCTTCATCCCTTCCCCTGACTGCCATGCTTTCCTCTTTCAATCCCCACTTCTCTCAATCCCTGCCTCTTCCTCCAAATCTCTCCTGCTCCTCCTCTCCATCCCTCTAGCTGTCCCAGGCAAAGGCATTATGTTCTTACCCAACCAGCCAAAGGGACAAATTAAAATGTGTTGCACTCACTCTCTCTCAGTCTGTCTAATCTTCTTAGAGACTAAGGCCCGGTGCAAGTGCTCCATCTCTTTGCCTCTGATTCCTTTTACTTGGTAAAGTCTTGAGGGCTCAAAGCACCACAACTGCTCACACACACACACACACACACACACACACACGAATATGTTTGGGATTTTGAATCCATCAGGACAAATCTCCCTAATCTGGGCCAAAAACAAAATCCTCAGAAATAAGAAGGCACATAGTTTACACACACGCATGGTTACATGAAAAGAATTCAAGTTCGAAACAGCCCCCAAAAAACAAAAGGTCACTCAGAGATCATGGAAACATGTCAAACAGCTCAAATAAAACTATACTGGAGTCCCTGTTGCCACCTTGTTCGGTGTCTTGCGTAGCCTTTAGTTGCCAAAGCATCTTCACAGGTTTCTCCCACCTACTTACGTGCATAGACAAAAAGAAAGTGCTGGAGTCGACCTTTCCTCACCTCCACTTAACAAACCCTCTCCATCTCAATTCCTAATGTCCTAATTCCACTAATCACCTGGCCACTTAGCCCCCCACACACACAAATACACACACGCAGAGGCAAACCCCTCTCCCTAACAAAACACATAATGGCTTACCACTCTTTAGCAATACTACCTAACCTTGACCATAACACACACAATAATAGGCCTGGCCACCTGACAATCCCCTATCTAACCATGACCATTTAGCACAAAATTGGCCACCTTTCTCTATCATTACATTTAATTAGCTGTGATTAATCAGCTGCCAATTATACCAAACACAGCCTAAAGAGAGACACCACTCTGGACTGCCACTTGACGCTCTCACAGGGGAAAAAGTATTTGTGCATCTGAGTGTGTGTATGCATATTTGAGTCAAAGATATGATTCAATTGTAGTTTATCACCTCAGCGGTGGATCTATCGCCATGCAAGTATAATACGGGGGAGTTCAAAAGTGAACTTTGTGTTTAGACTGTTCTAAAAGTCTGTGAAGGTTAAGTGAATCCTGGCTTTTGAAATATATCAACTGCCTTTTTTTGTTTTCTCCTGATTAGACTCTGAAAGACAGCAAAGAAACACCGTTAACTGTAAAACCGGGGAATTAAATTTTTTTTTTTTAATCCCAAGTTGTGAATGCAGTTTTGAAGCACCTATATGTAACTTGAAACACTGTTGCTGGTAGTGTCTAACCCAGAGAGGATTAGCCAGTCCCTGCAGCCGTCTTCTGCTATAGGAAGCATTTTAACCGCTAGTTTCGGTTCCGTTCTTACCGATTTAACACACTTTTATGTCCTCCCAGTTTGGTGCATGAACCCAAATGGTGTTTTGTTATTGGCCACTGAGCAATTCACAGCAAACTCCATCCATGAATGCCATATTTAAACATAAAGCCCAAATTATACTCTGTTGCAGACCAGGATGCCGACAACTGGAGACCCAGTTGCCGAGCAGTCATTCCTGACATATTCTTTTAAGTCCTCCATAGACCCTCACGCTAACCATCTGGCAATGGAATTTACATCACTGGGACCCAAGCGAACTCTGACAGACTCGTGAAAAGCATAATCCCTGCTTTAAGGCGTTCACAGATACATATCTACCAGCACACTCTAGGCTGCAGGTTGATTTTTGTAATTGTATTATCAGATCTATGGAGGCATGTGTTAGATAATGGGATGAAGAGAGAAGCTGAGCTGTGAACTGGTCACCACCTGGTGGTGCGCTAGATCGGGTGGCCGGATAGGCCTGGCGTGCCCAAACATACAGAAAGGGTGCAATGGAAGTGTCTGGCAGAGGCCCTGTTCTGTGGATCTTCAATTCCCACCTCTGAGAGAACTAATCAATAGCTTCCTGAGGCCAGGGACGTCGAGTCCTGCCATGGCAATAATTCCCAAAATAAATGGAGGAGTTCAGGGAGTTTCGATGTAATCAACAACGACTATAGTAATGTGAGAAAAATTCTACATCTGAAAAAAAGTGATAACTTTGTCCAGAAAAGCAGATAAGGAAAGATTACAATTATTTATTTAATAAAAATGCCAGTAGATGTGATACTTTGTGGGAAGTAGTAAATACACACTATGGTTAAAAAGCAGCCATTGTCCACTAACATCTTGTATGCTTTAATTTTCAGTAGGCATGTAAATAGGCTTGCTGGACTTCTTTTAAATCAATATTCCTGCATTTTTTTTTCAGTTGCAGTCTGGGGATTTTTGTATGTACTGTGCTACAACATTTCAGTGGGATTCAAATCTGAGCTATTTTTTCCATGACAAGGTCAGCTGTACATCTATTTACAAGGCATCAGCAATCTCACACATGTAGCACGTAGCTGACTCGCTATTATAAGTAGGATAACAGTCATACAATCTAGCGAGAGCCACAATAACACGCTGATAATATTTAAGAGGGTTTGAAAATCCTCAAGAGGGACAAATCCCCATTTCCGTGCACGCCGGGACACGCGAGAGAGGGAGGGAGAGAGAGCAAGGTCAGGGCGAGGGAGTTAAGATATTTTTCACTGTTTTGTTCTCATTCTGATCGGCCTTGTTTCTGTTCCTCTGTTGTCAGGCTCATCCCTCTATTCATCTGCTCATCACTCTCTCTATCTTGTTGTCCATTCCCAACCCCTTCTCCATTTATGTGAAAATCGCTTCTTATCTGCCCGCTTTGCCTCTCTCTTTCTCGCACTAATCTACACAGATTTTAAAGCAGGACTTAAGATGACAAAGATATAAATATTCATCGAATATTCAGGTCAGATGATTTACAATAACAAAAAGAGGGTTGGCAATTCCATCCTACATGTCCTGTGCGGCTTATGACGGCCACGGAGAACAATTTTTCATCAGCTAGATTCTCCAACACTAAGAAACTAATTTTCTTTGGAGATCTGATCTGATCAGAGTGCAGAGTGCAGTCGAACAAAAACAAATAAAACCTTCCAATAAAGACACAATGTTACCTCGATGATCTTCCGGGCCTCGCGGTAGCGGCCTGTCTGCAGGAATGCGAAGAACAGGTCATAGAGCATGGTCATCTCTCCTCGCTCCTGGCTCACAAAGTCCATGGCTGAAGAGAAAGACAGACAGGCGAGGAAACGGAGCAGAGAAAGGTCATGAAGAAAAACGCCCGTAAGGTAAACAAACCCACCACACACTTCATTTCCTTCTGATTCCATTATTTGGCACAATGTCCCACTCACAAAGCAGCCCTATCAAGACAGCTCTCAAACAAACACAGGTCCCGAATGAAAGCCTAAGCTGCCCCAGTGAACTTGCTAAAACGCTCTGCTCAGCGTTACGTACTATCTCCATCCAGCAGCTTCAGAACAGGTACCAGACACACAAACAAACACACACCCTGCAAACTTTCAGTAACCCAAATGAATCTGCATATTCAGCAAACAGAAGAAAAAAAAGAATAATCCTACTCCCTTCATTTGCACTCATTTAAAGCTGGAAATATTTCACTGATTGGCTCCAATGTGAACAAGTTTTCAGAGTTTCTGACTGGATTAAATGATGTAGCATTTTCTATGTGCAAATCCTATCTTCCCAAGACTGAACCACACCAGCAGGATCCTGTTGAAACTTCCAGGTTAAAAGCATGTATTCTGTCCTCTTCTTATCTGAAAATAGCTCAGTAGTTGCTATAATTGCCAGACCTCTGAAAACCCTATACTTTATTTTTCTGTTGGTGCTTGAAACCAAACCAAGGTCACACATGTGAATGAAGATTTTGACAAGCTGTGTCATGCTTTTAGTGTGTTTTGGACAGCTGAAGGCCAGTCTGCTGGAAGCTTTTCTTCTCTTTTATTTTAAAAGGTGTATTTTAAGGTGAATTTTTAGACCATTCATGCACTGCATCAGCATGGGTCCACAGGGGTACTCACGATGCTGCGAGTGTGACTCAAGGTTTATGTCACAAGTCATCCTCTCTGATGCTTTATATGATGGAGTGAGAGGCGGTATAATTTGTTATTCGTAAGTTGACACTGCTTTACATGCTGGCCTCTTTTAGCACTTTAATCAGAGTTACTTTGGATTTAAGGGTGCAGCGACTAACTGTGAGGGTTTGTCACCTTTTGGCATGTTGGGGGAATGAAAGGAGACAGAGGGGAGGTAAAGAAGTGGAGAGGTGCTCCACTGTACAGTTTCAACCTTTACGTACTCCAGAGCCACTTGCCCCGGCGGCACACCGAACTTGACCTTTTCACCGCATCGCTGTCAACATACAGGGAGACTGTTCTAAATGTGACTGGCTGACATGCTTCACCGTGACCCTGGTCTGAACCTTTCTCACTCTCTGGTCCTCTTATGCTCTCTTGGGATTGTTGGCACTTGTTACATGTGCGTTTAACGCAAACACTGAATGAGCACTTTGGAATAGCTCCTCCCCACACACAAAGACCCAAATGAATAACAAAAGGTTGGAGTCAATCAGAAGAAACAAAAATGGATCACGCTAAGCTGGAGTGGGGAAAAAAAAACTTTGGATTATAGCTGTGAGTCGCAGTGACAGAGTACACAGCTATTCTTATCTTCTGAACTCTGGGGAATCCTGGTCCACAGTTCAGATTAACCCGTCTTTTGTCACTCCTAATCTGTAAGTTAATGAAAAATGTTTAAAATCCCACCAGGACTATTCTTGTTTGCATGACAAAACAAACATGCTATGAAAGCATGTTATAATTTATAAATGAAAAAATTAAAATTTAAGAAAATGTAAAATCTTCTCGTCCTTAGAGGATGTGGAACCACTAAATATTTGATTTGAGCTCGATCAAACAACCTGAATGATCCCGTAGTTATGTTTTTTTCCTCTTGCCTGAACCCCAGCTATAGCACATGGCTGCCCCTCCATAAATCAAATCAAATCAAACCAAAATGTATTTATATAGCACATTTAAAAACAACAATGTCATCAAAGTGCTTCACAAATTAGGAAATAAATAAAATAAGACAAATTTACCAAACAGTAACACAACACAAGACAAACTTAGAAGCCAACAAAATGATAGTCAAAATAACTTAAGGCTGTTTGATATAACGATATATATCGGATGACGATATAAAAACGTCTATCGTTTCATTTTACGCTATTGTTTGTTTCGTGGTGTCGCAAAATAAACTGTTTACGGCAATATTTTTACATCGTTTTGATGGTCACTGTAGTGGCTATATTAATTTCTTAAAGTTTTCTCTTTCTCTTATATTTCATATAACCACACTATGGACGGACAAGCACCAGTTTTTATGCGTTGTTGTTAGCAACAATGACGCTAAAACCATCGCGTGTCCGCTTGTTTATGTTCCACATAAACCTTTCACAATAAAGCTCAAGATCCTGTTGAGACTTTTCAAAATAAACTGAATCACGTGAAAGAGCAGAGTGTTTACGGATGAGAAGCAAAAAAGAGCCGTCAGGTGCTAAAAAATAAACCTTAGACTCAAACGTTAGAACAGGCTTTTCCCCGCAGCACGCCGTGTAATAAATACTCACAAAGAAAACGGCGGTTGTTACAACTTATGTCTAAAAATGTATAGTTTCATGCAACACACGACTCCAGGTACACGATACCGAGCTGGAAACACTTCACGCAAGTCGAGCTGCCCGAGATTTACAGAAGTTTCAGAAAATGCAAAATGTTTTTGTGTTGATAGATGTCTTATATCGGGATATGAGATTTTGGTCATATCGCACAGCCCTAGTCATAGTCAAGGTAAAAAGATGAGTCTTTAAGCGAGATTTGAAAGACTGAATAGACTCGGAAGTGCGATTGGCAATAGAGAGACTGTTCCACAGTCCAGTTGCTGCGAAAGCAAAGGCATGATCACCTCTGGTTTTCAGCCTAGACTTAGGTTGTATTAAGAGCATCTGGTCTGAAGATCTTAGTGCTTTTTAGGATTATACAAATGGAGAAGTACTGTTAAATAGCTAGGTGTGATATTGTTTAAGATTTTATAAGTGAGTAAAATAATTTTAAAATCAATGCGAAATTTCTCAGGAAGCCAGTGTAAGTTAGCTAAAACTGGAGTAATATGATCATGCATTCTGGCACCTGATAAAAGGCTGCAGCAGCGTTCTGTACTACAAACGGTAGAGAGAGGAGTGAGGGAGACCTAAATAAAAGGAATTACAATAGTCAAAGTTACTCCGTAAGCCCCTGTTCAGACCACAGGCAGTATAAAGGTTGGATGAAGCTTCCTGGCCGGAAATGTAAGGACAATACAGGAAGTGCCCTAAACTTTCATCAAAGCAGCTGTTTGCCCAGACATCTATAAACACTTTCCGATTAGTTTATGAGCTCAGCCGCTAATTTTGGGTCAAACAAAATAAAGCAAAGTCTATTTTCTATATTCTAGTTAGTATGCCTCAGAAAGAAGGATTATTTCAGATATGCTCACTGGCTAACAACGTCTGATTGATGAATCGTTGGTCAAACTACAAGTCACACCCATTGGTACCTTGAAAAGGATCTATGAGTGATATGACAATAGCAACATCCATGTTTTACAGTGGGTTATAAATATATGGTTCTGTTGGAGGTTTCTTCCGGTTAAAAATTAGTCCTTGACAAATGCTTCCTTCTAGGGGATTGTCAGATTCTCTAATAGTCTTTACAATATTAAGGAAAAATAAATAAATAAATACATTGCCCATTAGTATTTTTTTAATATAAACTGATGATAGATGGGTTACTGGATGTGGAAAAAGTTAGCTGAAGGACAGGATGTGATGACTATGTACAAAGTGTGTAACCTTTCTGCAGTAACTCAGTCTCTCCTTTCTCCACCAGAGCAACAATAATGTCGTGGATGCGAGGCAGGTGGTTGTAGCGCTTCTGACACTCGAGTGCCGCTTCGAGAGCTCCGGACACGTCCTTACTGCAGATACAGACAAAGAGAGAGAGAGAGTTAGATGCCAGGTCTGAGCAATCAGTCATGTACAGGATTGTGTCAGTAGAGAATAGAAGAGCGTATCATGGGGTGTTAACCCTGTGACCTCCCATTCAAGCACTATGACCCACCCCAACAATACAGGCCTTTGAATTCATGACAGCACAACTGTGGGCGATGAAGCCTTTTGGCCCCAATACATCATTCTCACACAATCAGGCACACTCTCACACACCTATCTGTGAGGGGCTAATGTCTCTCTGGACAGGCTTTTAGAGAGGAAGCAATGCAACAGATAAAAGGACTCCACTGATCTTTACCCTCTCTGCTCTGCTCCTCTTGTGCCTTCAAACTTCTCTTGCTCTTCCTTTTGTCTCTTCAACGCCCTTTAACCTTCCCCTCATTTTCTCTTCTCTCATTTCCCTTTTCTTCTAACCTTCCCGTCTTCTTTTTATCCTTCCGTCTCTCTTCCTCCACACCATCTTTTTTTCCCCATGCTGTCAGCTCTCACACTCCTCCGATGACCTCACCCCCCAGCTGAGCAATTTAACAGAAATATGGCAACAAAATTAGTCCCCCCCCCCCACCTCACCAGCAGCATCACCACAGCTTCATCTCATGTCACCCCCCCGCCTAACCTTCTACTTTCACGCCTTCCAACAAACAAAAGAGCATGCAGAAAAAGGATGAGTGCACCTGAAGGAGTGATAACGAGAGAAATAGAGAGGCAGAGATGGGTAAAGGAAGTAAGAGAGCAAGAAGGGGGAGTGGGAGAGACCACATCAATCCCCTCTATTGTGACAGCGCTGCCATCAATCTGTTGATTGGGTAATTACCATGTCAATCACACAGAGGTCAAAGCATATAAGGCACCCACAAAGGAGGCAAGGGGCAGAGTGAATGAGTGAGAAAAAGACAGTGTTAGACAGAATGGACAGGTATAGTTTTTGCAGTGTTTTTTTCCCTCTCATCTAATCAATTAAATAAGCAGATTTGTGAAATATGTCCAAAAAGACCAACAACTTTAGAGGGAAAAAAAGGACCGAAAATGATGTGACCTTGAGTTCAGTTTCTGTGAGCCAGCAGTAGCAGAAGAGAGTGATGGAGGGAGGAGGGATGGAGTGATTAGGGTTGGAAGGCAAAGAGGTCTGCTAATTGAAATGAAGAGGGACAACATTATTCAGCAGCGGCAGTCAAGAGGCTGTTCAAATGCATAACAGTCTGATTGAACAACGCAGAAGAGAGACTAAGAGATTTTTGAAAATGAGAGAAAGAGTGTGGAGATGGGAGGAGACCAGAAAGGGAGGCGTTGGTGTGCAGTTTACCCCCCAAAATGAGAGAGGGATGGGGAAAAAAAGCACAGTATGCTCTTTGTAGTTGACGTATCATATACATACAATTTAACTATTATGGTGTGGTGCGCAAGGCCATTTCATTCCTCATTTGTTTCATCATCTCAACTATCTGTCCACCTTATTCATCCCTCCATCAAGCAACTCCATAACTACTTATAATCCCTCTTTTCTAATGAGAGAGAAAAGGGGCCTGGCGTTGCAATTATACCCCTTCTGCCTTCCTCCCCTCTCGCCGCCCGCTAACCCCCCCCCCTCCCCCCCCCAAAAAAAGAGCTAAAGATGTCGAAAGATGGATAATTTCCCCTAGGTACAATTTAACTGTCACTTTGCATTGCCATTTACTGCAGCGCACAGCCCTGTTAATGTCCCCAACTTTGCATGTCAGCCACTTTCCAGCCAATTAAGCCCTGAAAAAATAACGAGCGCTTTGCTCCATAGAAACCTGAAGGATTAGACAAGGAAGCTCATTTTACCTCATCTTACTCCCCCATTCTTTACCTCCCTCTCCATTTCCGTCACCCCTCCTCCCCCTTTTGTTCGGAGGAGATGAGCAGGCCTGTTATCAAGCCACTGTCCTCGCGTGAGGGAAAACGAGGTGTCTGTGTCTTGAAACACAAATGAAACTGATCAGCACACAACTACGTGTATTCAAGAAAGGCACTTATGCTAGTACTGTTCACCCCTCACATGAGTGAAACTGTGCGTGTAACGTTGTGGTGATGTGAATCATTCCCATCACCATTTTGGCTGAACAGATAATTCAGCTGATGTTCCCAATTTGGGATTGGGATTTAATGGCTAGTTCAAAATGCAGAGTATTCACAAATTTGTATAGCTTTTATATATAAGCTACTGGGAATAATAACTTCTAACTTTATCCATTTGCCAGTGGGTTTATTATATTCCCTTGTCACAGGGAAGTAGCCGGTGGGTAGCTCACACCGATGCAACCCCAAGGGAGATTCGTGCCTCCGGCCACCGGCAACATTTTGGTTACCAAACAGCTATGTAAATCATTACGTTATGGAGCCATTAAATAATTAAGTAAATGTATGTGCACTTAAACCTTATGAGCCAAAGCCCATATTCAGACTGTTCTGCTACATCAATCAGAGGCAGCGTCCTTACGTGGCCATGTCATGCACACTGCCCTGGCTGTGAGGACCCACCTGCTGTTATGTTTATGGGGGGCAGCCAATCAGAAAACAGTTGGCTTAAAAGGATAAATATGTCAAAAATATTCATTAGACCAACTTTAACATAAGCTTAATTTAGTATCGACCATGTTAAGAGTTAAACATGCATCTTTTAGCATGTCTTTTCACGTTCTTCCATTATTCAACTCCGGCTGCTTCGATTTCTCTACATGGGATTTCCATTTCTTCCTTTTATTCCTAGGGAGTGGGAGTGAATGAGGCGTTTTTCTCTAAGCCACTTGTCTCTTTTCAGCTCTACCCTCCTCCTCATATTCCATCAACGTGGCTGCCGTCTTATCATCCACGTCCTGCCAGCTCTTCATTTTGCTGGACTCATTAGCATTTACTGTTGCTAATCACTTCCACGAGGATGTGGCAATGTGAGCTAGCTGCCAGCTAGCGTAGTAGCAGGTTAGCAGACACAATACAAAGCGGACAGGCATGACGGCTAACGGGGCGGCGCATATGATGGGCTGTCAAGGGCTAATCTGGCGGAGAAGTGTTCATTAAGTCATTAGCGCTGACGCTGCGATGAGATGGGTGCAGGCGGGAGTGATGCCTGCTTTGTCCTCTTTTATCGCTTCCCTTCATCCCTCCTCCTCCTCCTCCTTCCGACTGTTTGTCCGCTGACTGACGGAATGAAGAGGTGGAGACGAATGGGTGAAGATAAAAGATAAGAAAGAGAAGAGGGCAAAGAGACAGATTCAACCGGCGTGCAAAAGTCAAGTGTTCCAGTACTGAGGCTTGACTGAACCACTGTTGGAACTACAAGAACCACCACTGCACTTTCACAAAAGACTAATTTAAGACATTTGCTGTTTTAAAATAGGGTTTAAAAATGTAACTAAGAAAACTCTGTAGCCAAAATAAAATAAAGTTAATAAAATAGTGATTATTCACAAGAGTGTCCTGAATAAGCTTTATTATTAGGTTGTTACTTAAAACCTATCAATTTTAAGTAGAGTTAAGCCATCTGTTACAATTACACCAATCCACTTTATGCACAACAAATTGGACAACTTTGTCAAAACTTTATCTGCACACCAGATGAGTTGACCAACACTCAACAACCAGCCAACTAAACTCACCCAAATGTCCTACTAACAAATCATAAACACATGACAGATGTTAGAATACCAGCAGCCATCTTTTTGCTTTGTGTTTATTAGTGTGTTCACTGCAGTATCATTTGGAGGAAGTACAACTGGCACTTGATTTGTGAACGAGGCTGTGCTAAGCTGCTGTGTGCGTTTGTGTTTTGGCGGCTGTTGATGACCCAGTAGTAAATTAGCCTGCTAATCTCACAGAGGCAGTGATTAACGAGTGAACCTGGAAACTGTTTGTGCCAGAGACCAGACTTACAGCAACACAAACAGCAACAAGGGAGCACCCGGTGAGAGAGAGTGTGTGTATGTGTGTGCGCGCAAGAGAGCTTTCTTTGCAGAGGTCTACCTCTGCTGCAGTAAGCACGCTAGAGGTAAACTGCACATGAAAGCATGCACAGTATGTGTGTGTGCCCCCTAACCGCGCATTACGTGTCTATGGTAAATCCAGCAATTAGTGGTCTGTACATAATTAACATGCTAATGAGTTGATCTACTTAAAAGCTGCTTCGACAAATAGAACACGCACATGCACTGAAAAACACACACAAACCGAATAGAGTTGAGGGTGGGGCAATAGCAGTGACCCCGCAGCCAATATTTGCTAATGCTCATTTGCATACTTGCATTATGAGGAGCAGCATCGATGGCCATCTCTCCCCGCACACCCACACTTAAACCTCAGAGGAGAGCAGTGGGTGTTTCAGGGGATCAGGGGTGGGGGAGCTCATGGGAGAGGTTGCAGCTGGCGCATCCTCAAACAAACAAAACCTGGCTCTGACGCGCATAAACACACACGGCTAACATAAATGAGCAATTTCCACATCCTCTCTCTATCTGAATCGCTGACCCAGAATATAACCTCAGCTATGATCATAGGGAGGAATGAGTGACTCATTGAGACACACATGCATACACACACCTGGCAACACGCTTTGGCAGATGAAGGCTCAAATCTGAAAACAAAAGTGAGCTTGTTGGCTGGTTAAGTGGAGACCATCAGCCATAAAACTGGAACATACAACTCAAATCGATGTTTTAACTTTAAGGGAGTTTGGGACACTTTTGTAACACTTAGGATTTCTTTTACCTGACCAGGTAGGCAGTAACCACGGGGGAGCAGAGATTAGCAGTGGGCTTGACCAGACCGAGGGTAAAGACCGTGTCCTGCAGTCGGCGGATGGAAGGGATATCGCCTGCGGCCGCTACAGCGTTGAGCGTGTGAAACAGGGTGGTCACGTGTGTGTCGTTCATCGGCACATCCTTCTCTTTCATCTCCTTCAGGATGTCCACTGCCTCTGAGATGGAAAGGAAGAAACGTCAGCAACACTTGCTCCCACATCTGTGTGCGACGCGTCAGTGAGGTGTCAGCATGCACCTCTCCATCAAAACAAGCGATGTGAAAGTGGATTAGATGGACAGAGAACGGGCACATGAAAAGAACAAAAGAGAAGGAGAAAGAGAGATGATGCAGAGAGGAGAAAGAAAGCGAGAGGAGGGCAGATATTGGCTGGGAGAAGAGTAGGGTGTGTGAATGTGATAAAAGGCCCCTTTAGCTAATTCCATGTGGGGGAAACAAACCCATATTAAAACAGAATTTTGCACCCAGTGGGGGATGCAAATCCAACCCCGTATAATGCCAACTCTGTGCTAATTGCTACTTGCAGTTTTCTAAACGAGACTACAATTACCAGACCTCTACAATGGAGGCCAGCTTTTTGCCGTGGCCATGTGGAAAGCACTTGGGGGGCTAAATTATAGGTATGTGGCGACAAGGGCCCGCCGTGGACCCAGTGAGACCTCGCTAAGCGGGCTGAGGGGTGGATCAGTTTGGTCAAGTCCAGCCGGTAATGGAGGGCTTTTTACTGGGCCACGCGTCCATCTGGCCAACACTAGGGGCTAAATGGTGAAAAGAGAGTGTGGTTTGTGTGTGTATATGTAGTGTATCAGGGTAAAGCAATTAAGATGCGTTTACCATCTATTTAGACAGCTGCTAATGGGCTGACAGCGATACAGCCGCTCTCCACCACGGATACTAATCTATACAGCATGACCAAGAAGGAGGAGGGAGATGGAGAGATGCACAGACACAGAATATATTTGAATAATCACCATTAAGCCTCCAAATGCAGGATAATGTTGGATCCTGTCTTACCATTCACACAACAAAGATCCTCGCTCTTTTCACTGGTGGAGATTTTAGTACACAGATGCATGAAAGCAAATAAAGTGAACACATGGGAGTAATGATATCCACACCTACACAGCTGTTAATACAACAAAACCCCTCAAACGAGTGTCACTCTACTGGGAACACACACCCTTGTGGGCTGAGATACGGGGCCACTGGTGAGTGCTTTGGCATCCTAATTTCAGTCTGTCTCTCCAGCCCTCCACCTCCCTATGCCAGTTGTTATGGCGATGGGAACCCATGGCTGTCACAGATTTAATGGGACGGGGGGGGAAAAATAGAGGGGCGAAGAGGGGGACGGGGTGACTAGCAGTAGAGGAGACACCGCTAAACAGGGGGAGAGAATAAAAGGAGGGTTAAGCTTTTCAAAAGGGATAAGTTTGGTTAATTGAATGTGGGCCTGATGGAGATAAGGGCACTCTTTCAACTTATCGGGTTTCTGTTGCTGCTCTGTTTCTGTTTTTAATTATCAAGACATCAGCAATTGACACCATCAACATAGTTTCCAACTACAAATATATTCCCACGTTTTACCAATTCTGCGATACTCAACACACTGCAATTCCCTGTATCATATCTGTGCAACTGAAGACAAAGCAAGAGGATTTAGATGATCTGCCCTCCAATTGCCCCCCCACCCCAACATTTTAGCCGCTTTCTTCATTGCAACTTTTAAATTACCCTCAAGTCTTTTCAGTTCAGGCTAATTTATTTCATAAGCATTACCTTAAGCGGCAACTAAATCCTGACCCTGATAAGTAAAATTAGTGGTGGAATTGGTTTAAAGCAGGGGTGGCCATTTAATTTCCCCAAGGGGCCACATGAGAAATCGGGACTGTTGTGGTGGACTGCACTAATAAGCTTATGAAGAGATAAAATTCATGAGCAGAATTGAGATCAGCTTATTGGAGCGGTTCTCTACGACGGTCCCAGCCTCTCATGAGGCCCCTTGGTGAAAATTCATTGCTCACCACTCGGGTAAAAACGAGTGTATAAATGTATGTGATGTAAGCAGAAGCAAAAAGATAAAAATGAAGCGGACATCGCTTCATGAACAGACGAACTGAGGAAGGTTATCCACAAGAAAAACAAAGAAAACCTCCAAAAAACAAAACACTTTCCCCTTAAAGAACGGTTTTCCACAGGGTTGATTACAAATGGTGGTATCAACATTAAACAATATCTCTAATGACTTGAGTCGTTGTCAAGTCTGTACTATTTATCACTTCCAGTGAAACTTGTGCTTCACTCCGACTATCCATCTCCATGCCTCCCACTCTCCCTTTCTCCATCACTAACTGACAGACCCACTAATCACTGAGACCAATGGCTTGGAGTTGATCTGCCCAAATGGATCAACACTAGCTAACATCCCTCCGTCCACCGTCCAAACTTCCCCCACGGCGTCCTCTCTCCATCTCCCCCTTTATCTGTTCATTTAGCCAGTATGCATATCCATCAGCTCAGCCGAGCATCATGGCCAGCACAGCGAGCCAGACCACACACACACACACACACACACACACACACACGTGTGCGCGCACACACACTTGAAGAGATGGGGAGGCAGACAGGCCAGGTAAACAAACATCACACAGCCCAGTGGTTCACCTAATGTTCCATGACATGACTGCTAGTGATGTCTCTTTCCCAAACACACATAGCTCCAAAGACATATCCAGGACCACCAAAAGCCAGAACAAGTTCTGTTTACCAAAGTGGGAGGATGGACAGGTGGAGGAAGCGGAGCAAGGGCAGGTCAAACAGATGGTTGTGATAGGAGAGGTATATTTAAAAAAGGACAGAGCTATGCAAAGATGGAGAGACAGGATACTCAGAGGACAGAGGCCAGAACTGCATCTAGATCCAGTGAGCTAAAGCACATCATTTTGATATTCTCAAGAAAATACCATAAACATGTGTTTTGGTGGAAGTAAGATATCTGGAGTAGATCTTGTTAACAAAAGTGTTTCTAACAGCATATATCTGTATTAGCCAATAAACACTGAATTTTATATAATTTGTTTCAAATAGACACTAAATGTGGACGATTACAGTACTGAATAAAACATAATAACAATAATAAACATTTTAATGTTCAGCAGTTTTCCACCTGCCCATGTTGACTGGAGAAGCTTTTCCTAAATCTCAACAGATGAACCTACAATGATGTTTTTGAACCTCAACATGCTAGGAAAAAAAGCCAAAGAGATGCAAGATCAGGAAGATTTATGGACATGTGAAAGTTAATATGAGGAGTGAGCAGCATAGGAAGATCAATCAGCTGTTAGAGGAATCAATTATTAAGAATTACCTAAGAGCAACAGCGGAAGGAAAGTAAAAAGAATAAAGTGAAAAGTATGACGTATTGTAAAAACAAAGTTCGCCTGTTAGGTGAAATGAGAGAGCCATGAGAAAAAAACAAAAAAAGCCATTAGAGACAGTGAGAAGTAAAGAAGGATGCCAGGAGACATGATCTTCATCTGGTCCTGGTGTGTGCTGGGAGCCAGGCGGACCAGCGTCTGGGTGGGGACAGGCTAAAATCAAGGTTAGCCATGTGTGCTAATGTGGCTGACAAGCGTCCCCCTCCATATGCACACTCCGACTAATGGCAAATGCGTTAGCGCTGCCTATACGCACCCCAACACACATACACAGATGGATACACCAACCGCCGTGCCACCAAATGCCTTTTGCTTGAATTCACATGCAAATTCGCGTGTCGCTGTGTGTATGTGTGTGTGTGAGAAATGTTCAAGCACTTTGGTGGACATGATCTGCCATTAGCATCAAGGCAGATTTCAATAATTCTGGAAAAATACACACAGTCCTGTAATTTTCCCCTCTCTCGTTTCTCACTGACACGGATGTGCGTGTGTGTGTATGTGTGTGTGTTGGAGGGGATAAGAGAATGACACGCTTTGCGACGGAGCAGAGGAGAGAGGGTCAGATAGAGAGATGCCGAGGAAGACAGAGAGATAGCAAAAGGGGAGGAGAGGAACGGCAAGGAGAGACAAGGGAAACATTTTTCCTGTCATTGGGTGCAAAAAGCAGAGCGGCAAAACTGATGGTAATTGGGTCTTCGATGGGCTGAAGGAAACCCACCGTAGCATTCTGGAAATAGCCAGCTAATGTGGTTTGAGGGAGGGGAAACGACAGATTGTGACAGAGCTGGTGACACGTACAAACAAGCACATCGGTTTTTAAGTTCAAGCCAGATACACTGACAAAGAAAAAGCAGCAGTCAATTGTATGTATTACTTTTATTTAAAGAGGGAAGGCTACTGGAGCAAGCTCAACTTTATAACAATATCCTCATCACGCAAAATTAAAATAAACAAAACAAAAAAGGATTAATCACTCAAAAAAAAAGGACTTAACAACTTAAGAAATTTACTAATCAAAGAATTTGTCAAACTAATAGTACAAAGAAGGAAAAAAAAAATACATTATTTGCAGTTCTAGGTTAACTTACCCTCCATTCTGCCATTTACAGAAAGGACCTTGACCAGCGCAAGGTATTTGCTGGCATCCAGTGCTACTGATGAGTCCTTACGACTCCTAAAAGCAGAGACAGAGATAGCAACAGACAGACTTGATTAATGTATTCCACTTACAGTAATGCAACTCAACTATTGTACGTTCTCAGTGTTCAGGCTGATGCTGGAAGCAGGTGGTGAGTGAAGAGAAGGAAACGGGGGAGGCAGAGGGGAGAGTTTCCTGTGTTTTAGCCAGTCAACTAAGCGGCTGGACCCTGCATTAATGTCTCCCCTAATACCACTCAAGTTAAACTTTAATGGCCTGCTACTGGCCACAGTGCAGCCGTGTGCGTCTGTATATGTGCGCGCGTGTAGAAAATTTGTTTGTGTGCGCACATTATGCTCCACTCACAATTCTCTCTTCAGGTTCAGCGCTTCCTCCACATTGTTTTGGCGACAGCACAGGTTGATGAGGATGGCGTAGCCGCCGGCTGTCATCTCCTCTTCGTGCTGCTGCTTCAGCTCGAGGGCACGCTGCAGGTTCTGATCAGACAACAACGCTCTCAGGACAATAACCCAAAACCAAACACAAAAACAAAACAACTAACTTCAAAAAAGAAAACAAAAGAAAAAGAGCCTTATGAGACCAAAAGAAATTTTACCTCCTCAGCACTCAGAGCCTGGATGGCCTGTTTGAGAACAAGTCCTAATGGTTTGTTCTCTGCTTTTAGTTCAGCCAATTTATTCTCAAGTGCCAACACCTTGCCCTCAATTCCCTAAAGGAGACAGAAAGGTGTTAAACACATGTACATGACCACTGTCCAACCTCACGGGTACAGGAGCTTGTACAAATAGACACATGGACATTCATCTCCACAGGAGAGCTGCGCTCTTACTTGGGGTGCGGGGAAGATGTCTTTACAAAATGGCACATCAAAGAAAGTTATGAGGATAATTGTGAAACGTGAACATTTTGTATACGTCCTTCACAATGTCCTACTTACAGTGGCACGAGGAGTAGCTGACACAGGGCCATTGGAGACTTTCTCTTTGGGGTCTACCAAAGCCATCACATCCTGACACACACACATGCACACACAGCGTCAACACTTGGCATCCAATATAATGAGCACTTAGAGTAACAGTGCAGAAAACATAGTGGAAAAACTGACTCTAATTTACCTGAAAACGATATAATAAAATGTCCAAAGTAACAGTAGGTATATTTAAAAATAAAAGACTGAAAGTCGGGCTCAATACCTTGACAAGCTCAGGAACGTGGCAGGAATCCAGAAGGTTCCTTATCCCTCGATAGAGGTTTGCTGAAATCATTATATTCTGTGTAGAAATCAGCAGGAAAACAAACATCAGCAAGAAACTCGAGCTTCACCTGTCAATTTCTGTTACAAAGTCAGCTGAAAATCTCTCAGCCACAACTAAATTAAAAATAATCTATCAAGAGCTTATGGTCAAAATCGTTTGCGGAGCATAACGCTGTAATCAGGTGCTACTGGAAATGATGCAATTTCAATAAAGGGACATTAACGACTAATTAACAACAAAATGGCAAAACTCTTTCAGTGACATCCTTTTTTTGGCGATTAATACCTGAGAGATGACCTGCATGCAAATTAGAGTTGACGCTATTGACTCATTAGTCAAAAATGATTATGCAACTATTCACTGGATTCCACTTTGCAGATGAGAGTTTGAGCTTTTGTGTGTTTTAGGTTATGTGGGTTAATGCCCTCCACAGATGACTGATGAGCCAATAATGAGATGAAAACAATGAAAATATAATACAACAGGACAACTTTAAATACATACAAGACAAAAAAACATTAAAAACAACTAAATAATGGCTGGATACATATAGAAAAAAAATATATAATATACAATAGTCAAAAACCCTGAAGGGGAATAAAATAATGTAATTCTGGATAGAAATTAAAGACGTCAAAACCCAAAATAATAAAATGGAATCAAACAAAAATATATACACACTCTCACAAAACACTAGTCTGGACTTTGAGAAATTGATTAGGATACTTTCCATCTTGTGAATGTTTATGCTGATTAGAATTTAAAGGAAAATGACAAATTAATAAATATTGTGAGATATATTCATATTTACTCCAAAGCATATGAAGTATCGCTTTATATGAAAAGGATTTCCGCAGATGAAGGTGAGAAACAGCACTGCCAACACTGGTATCAAAAAAAAAAAGTCCACTTAAGGATTAACTTTTTTTTAAACGTTAAATTCCAAACAAAGCCAGTGAAGAGAGTTTTTGTTTCTTCCTTTTTCCCCCTAAATCCTTGATGTAAAACATGATTTAATCTTCTTCGACATGTCTGGACCTCGTAACTCAAACCTTCACTCTTCAAAAATAGAGCACAGGATGAGCGTGTATCCTGTAAATAATCCGAGTCCGATTACACACCGCATCATCTCAGATCAGACAGTCCAAGCTCCTTTAAAGTGGGAAGGTTATGAATGTACTGGATATAGAGATGTTAGTACATGAATGTGTGGTGTGTGCATTTCTCCCCCCAATCAACTTAATCGGTGTGTGTACCTTAGACTGCAGCTGACTGAAGAATTTCCGCAGTTTGTCTTCTTGCGCCCGCACCTGCCCTTCTGACATGCTGTCGATCAGATTATACAGGAAGTAGGCTGTAGCTTCTGCACAAACACACACGCATATACACATGCACAGTGAGCCGTTGTCTTGGGAATAAATTTCATTTGCCACCGTGTCAGTCACTCTGGCCATTTGTGCATTTATACTATTTTTCTGTAACCTCTGCAGAGTGTGTGATTGTGTTTCTTTTCTGCTGACAGAAGCTGCTTTTGGGCTGGAGTTTGAGTGAATGTACGACGGCTGGCAGTGACACATTCCTCTTACTGCAGCGTGTACACACACACACTTGCAGATGTCGTGTAACTGGATGTGACATGGATAACGGTCTCCATCGCTCCCACCAGCACACACACCAGTTTCAGCACTTTGGACATTCTGTGACACACACACACACACACACACACACACACAGAGCGACATTAACGCTCTGCACACACACTGACAGCGCAAAAACGCTGCCTAACAGTCCCACTTTAACTACTCTGCGCTGTGTCAGCAGCAAGGCTCCCTTTCCTCCGATGGAAAGGGCAGGTCTTTAATCCACACAGCAACACACACACATACACACACACACACACACACACACACACACACACACACACACACACACACACACACACAAAATGATGAGAAGTGGGCCGGGCAGCAGTCCACTGCTACTGAGACTGAACGTAAACACATGCAAAGCATTTTTTGTCATCTGAATTATAGTTAGAAAGTGACAGCGCATACAGTCCCGACTCTGAATACCAATATGAGTTACACGTACAGCCATACTCTCACTCCTCTCTCCTTCTCACCTGCACAAACGCACACAAACACATTCCAGGCGTGTCCTTGTATACAAGATATCAGCATCATGAATTGTTGGTAGGAATGGGACATATAAATGTTTCCTTACCAGCAGGGGAAGAGTTTCCTTTAGAGAAGCGTTCATCTTTGTATAAGACCTCAGTAATCTGGAAACACAAATTGATCACACATAGAAATTACAGTATGTCATATGCAGCAAGTGGAAGAATGTACAAAGCATAACCAAATAAGGACTGGCATGGGCCATGTTTTAACAATGTAGATTTTACTGAATGTGACTGACTTTCTGTCAGAAAATCAAATTAAATATCAAACCCTTATTTTACAACCCTCGTAAATGCAACTCATCTTAACTTACAAGGAAAAAGCCAATCAGAGGCAGACAGAAATTCATCTCATGTCTCATTAAACTTGTGTCAAGTTTAAAAAATGCTTCTTTTTATTTGCACTTGTTTGTTCTAACATAGCCGCTGATAAACTCCTTCTAAACCTCTCTGTTGTACTTCTATATCACTCTTTGCAGCCCGCATGGGCATGTTGACCTCTTACCTTCACCATGCTCTCCACATCAGCAGACCTGCAGGGGGCAGTAGAGGACAAGACATGAGTACCCAGTCAGCACGAAACACGGGCAGGTCAACAAGACTCCAACTTCACAGAGTTGCTGTACAGTTTGGTCATAAGCAAGCATAGGCTATACTTTAAATATAAAAGGACATCTTTACTACCTGAAATGCGTCACCATCTTACTTCCCCTTAATATCTTTGTGTTAATATATAACTGTTTTAAGCTAGTAGTTAACAGCCTCCCTTTAACGCCACACTACAAAACAAAAAGTATTAGGTAAAAACACTATATAATATTTAAAGCAGCAAAAATACATTTTCATACCTTTAAAGAAAAACACAAATTCTTTACATTTTGCTACATTTTCCCCCCAAAGTGAGGAAAATCCAGTTCCTCAGGAACTACAATGATACATCTTCGCTCAAAGACGTTTTGCATTAAGGACTTACTCAATAAATGACGTAACTTTTATTCTAACAACACACATGATATGACATTTGAAATCAAGTAATCGTAACACAGACATGTGTTATGTTCCCGTAGCTTCTGAATTGACAGTGTGGCACAATACACCGAGAAAGAGCGACAGATTTTGTAATTTGACATTCTCAACCTCGCTGTACATGAGAGGAGAGACGGCAGTATAAAAGCCTGGAAAAACCACAAAAGACACAGTGAAACACAAAGTCACACACATGCACACAGGCTAAATGATGACGATGTGTGACATTTCTGGCGTTGTCAGCTGGTTGGCGGAAAGGAGGAGAAAGTGGGTGATGAGAGGAGGGAAGAAGAGGTCTTTAATGATTAAATTATCCCCTGACCTTGTCTTTGACAGGAGCAGGTCTTACACAGCGATGACACGGCGTTCGCAAACACACACATGCACACACAGACACACACGGTCCCCAAGTGACAAGCCCAATTATGACCCTGACAGCCAACCTAACTATCAGAACGGTGAGAGTGTGTGTGTGTGTGTGTGTGTGTGTGTGCAATGAGAGAAAAGCAAATTAAAAAAAGCTCTGGAGATAAAATAAAAACAAACGTGGATACTGTGAGTTAAAATGGAAACGACACATATGCAGAGAAACATATCGATTTAAAGTTTGTCGAAAAATCTTATTATTTTTTACTACATTTTTATTATAAAGCTTCTGAATAAATTTTTAGCTTTAAAAAATAAATAAAAATTCTAGTCCTTAAAGTAAAAACTATGCTGCCAAGCTCAAACTATGGCATTGTTTTGTTTTTTAAATGATAGATTCCTGAGAATAATCAGCATAACTTTTTCCCTTTTGTTAGTTAGCATGCGCTACAACAAAGAAACTACCAGCTGAATTAAAAAGCTCAAATTTAAGCTCAACTGAGCGTATCCTGGCTTAGTGGAAGAAATAACTTTGGTCCCAGCAGACAAGTCAGCATTTTTCTCTTGACACACCTCCAGCCTCACTCAGGGGCTGGAGTGTTTTTGTGCGGGTGTGTAGTGCTAAACTGTAAATATTCATAAACATCCCTTCAAGAAAGCCTGTGGGTCAGACCCGGGTCCTAAGGCTAAGTCTGCGTTTGTGTGTCTGTGTAGGGTGAGACAACCAGAGACCAGTATGGGGGTCTGGGTATGAGCGACAGTGTTGGGCATCTGCTAATTTACATATCTCCCACGGTGCTTTGAGGCAAGAGCTAAGGGATGGCAAGCTCCATATGCATGAGGCATCCATGTATATCGTTTGTGTGTGTGCATGTGTCTGCATGCATGTGTGTGTGGTAGTGTTTTTCCCCGCAGCTGCTGAAGCACAGACACTGTAGATGGTGTGATCAGCTGCACATGTCATATTCATAGCATATGCTGCAGTGACCTCCACATAGCTACAGGCCTCCCTCAAACACCAGTGAGGAGTTTGGGGGCAAAATATGGAGAAATATGGAATATAAATTGATGGGGAACATGTGAACACATGAAGGGACGGCAGGCTAATGACTCACTTTTTGAAGCCCAGAATGAGGCCGCTGCGGAAAACACCGAGGTCCAGGGAGGGGAAGGAAGGATCCGACACTGGAAAGAGAAGACAAATCATGATTACAGGAAAAAAAGCGACAAACCGATTTACATTCTGGAATCCTGCAATGGAGTTTAAGATTGGGATTGGTGGCCTTGCAATTCAACTAATCAATAATCTAACATGTAAGGCTTTCAGCACATTTTCAGGAAAGTTCAGGAGAAAGCTTAAATTCAAAGCTTTGTTTAAAGCTGTAATGTGATAGTTATTCCACCCTCACCAGTCTGCTTAAAACCCTGCAAACAGGGAATGTGATTAGAAGTAATGCTATTCCAGTAATAAGCCAGAAGCTACAGTCCCAAACGCTGCGTAAAAGGCAGTGTCGAAGTGTAACACTGATGACACATTGCCTGTGTGAAGACTTCTACGTTCACCTGCCATTATTAACTGGAAGAAACACCACTATGCCAATCACATGGCAGTAATTCAATTAGGACTGTGCGATATGACCAAAATCTCATATCCCGATATAAGAATTCTATCATCCCGATAACAATATAAATCACAAAAATGTAGCATTTTCTGTAAATTTTGTGAATCTCGGGCAGCTCGTCTTGCGGGAAGTGTTTCAAGCTGCGCATCATGTAGCTGGAGTCGAGTGTTTTAACCGATGCATGAAACTATACATTTTTAGACATAAGTTGTAACGACCGCCGTTTTCTTTGTGAATATTTATTATACGGCGTGCTGCGGGGAAAAGCCTGTTCTAACGTTTGAGTCTAAGGTTTATTTTTTAGCACCTGGCGGCTCTTTTTTAATTCTATCCGTAAATAATCTGCTCTTTCACGTGATTCAGTTTATTTTCACAGCTTTATTGTGAAAGGTTTATGTGGAACATAAACAAGCGGACACGCGATGGTGTTACCGTCGTTGTTGCTAACCACAACGCATAAAAACAAGCGCTTGTCCGTCGGTAGTGTGGTTATATTAAATATAAGAGAAAGAGAGAACTTTAAGAAATTAATATAGCCACTCCAGTGACCCTAAACTCAATGCATTTAAGCATGCAGACATGGTCTTGGTTTCTGCTTCCACATTCTAGGGGTGGGTCAAAATTGTTTTTTGACCCCAGAAAAGTTTCTAACTATTCTGCCAAGACAATTTTTTTGCACACAAAAAGGCAATACATAACGCTGGCAGCAGATAAGACCCAGCACCATTTCCAGGAAGATGTGTGAGGGTTAAAGAATCCGTAAAACTTTCTTCACGTGAAGTCAAAAAAAAAGGAAATAAATTCACTAGGGAGTACAAATGAAGGAAACCAACATCTGCCTGTGAAAATGAGTGGTGGATGCTAGAGACTAAAAACAGAAGAAAGAGAAAACAGGAAGAGTCATCCATTATTTAGCAGCCATCTCTATCCCATTCCTCTGCCAGTTGAGGCGCCTCTCGTTCTCGCTTCTTACATATTCACACAAACTAATCTCTTAAAAGGCCTGATGAGCACCGAGAAGCAAGTGGGCAAATGTGTGTGTGTCTTAATGCTGGGCCAATTAGCCTGCAGGCAAAGTGCAAAAAATGCTGCAGAGATTCTTTAGACTGAATAAGAGAGTGTGTACTTACGCAGAGTGTAGAGTTTGGCCAGGTCGGTCACAGCCACCAAGCGCATCTCTGAGCATAAAAAGCCCTCCGACTCCACAGAGATGCCTGCATCCTGAAGACCAAAAAAAACAACAACAAAAAAAAATCCCAGACAACTTTAAATCAGAATAAACATTTTAAATGAAAACTGCTCACATGAAAAAAACAAACAAAACAAACAAACCAACAAACAAGAACCCTCACACAGATTTATGGATTACCTTGAGGGCTTGTCGAGCTGCATCAATGCTGGGGAACACAGGGAGGATGTAGTTGGATAAAGTCTCGACATCAGGGGAAACATCGAGATCCTGCAGGCCTTTCATCACCTCTACAACACCTACAACACACAAGTAATAAGTAAGAAAAATCTGCCTTTATTCCCCCAGATGGATGCATTTATGTTGTGTAGTGAAAGAAGCAACTAAGAGTTGTTGTTTTTTTTATGAAACAACAGAATAAAAAGACAAAAAAGACAAAAATAGATCAATGCTTCTATCAGAGGTTCCTTTGAATTCTGAAGGTACTCAGTTAAATATTGTTTGAAAATCACTCATTCCTAGAATCTAGGATGCTACTGTCAAACATGTACCCCTAAACCAGAATATATTCAGTTTAAAAATCAGAAGAAAAGTCTCAAACACACAAATTTAAAAGCAAGGTTGTTATTTGCACCGTTATAAATGATAATCTTAATTTTTTTAAAACCAGCTTTTCTATCATTCAGATTCTAATGACAAATGCATTATAGAATATGAAAGGCCTTGAAGTTAATGTGACTGAAAGGGTGAAATTAAGAACTTTTATACATGCTTTCCTTTTCTCATATTTGTGCACAGGTCTGCCAAAAAACTATTAAATCCACCCTTCTTTTCAGCAACAACGTGCAAATGGCTCTTTCGCGATCTACCTCAGACGAGTGAGTGCGTGTGCATTAACATGCAGTTGCCCTGAAGTGGACTCTTACACCCTCACCCTGTTCTCCAGCAGAAACTGGAGGTCCTGCTCCAGGGAAAGAGGCCAAAAACAGTCACATGCATATGGAACAGCCATTCGCATGTTTAACATGCCTTCAAGCATCTTCATGTTTGTGTGTGCACATATGCAAGCAGCTTTGGAGCACTTTGCATATTTCTGGGAGCATGGCCACAAAGGAAATGGGCCTAAATGAGCACATATACACGTCTGTGTGTGCGTGTTTGCTCTTATTAAGTGTTACAATTTGGTGCAAGGACAGAAATAATCCATCTATGGTACTATACATGCTATGCATAAGCACATCAAGGGCTTATACACCTGGCTCCCAAGCGGACTTCTGAAAACTATCCTAAAGTGCTTCCTTGAGTTCACATACCTTAAGATGCTGTGTGTATTTAAGCTGCACTCAGGTACTAAAAAAAACACACACACATATCTGTGTTTCTGCATCCTAATGGGACGTATGTGTTCACCTGGCAGCCTCTTTTCAGCTGAATAAAAGATGAGTCCTGGGCTTTTATATGCCATTAAAACCTGCCGCTGGGGTGCATTATCCCAGGTAGGGCTACCTGAACCACTCCATCCATCCACCCTTCTCCGCCCTCCATTTCACTCATTCATCATCCCCTCTCACTATCCATCTACCTGCTTTCAAGTTAAAGTAAACAGACGATCTTCTCAATGGAGGCTCCATCCACTCTGCTGCCCATCCCTCCATTCTTACCCCCTAATCGCTTTCATCCAACTCTTTTTTTATGAAAGAAAACAGGGAGCACCTTCTGTCCTCCTGAATAATCCATAATCAATTTCACAGAGAGCAAAAGGAGCTGAAAACAAGTGAATGGATAGCTGGAAGTATATAAATGGACAGGATCTCTCACATTTTTCAGCTTCCACACATGAGCTTTTATGACCGTCAGCACTTTTCTTTGGTCAGTCGAGCAGGTTTGTGTGCTTTCATCACCACAATCAGCTCTAACCAAAAGCTTTAATTCCTCTGAACTCCAGGTTGTTTCTTCTTCGGTTTTATTTAAAGGCTTGAATTGAGTTAACTAAGAAGCAAGCCTATGAATAATACTAGTTATTAAAAATTTCTTTCTTTATTTATTTTTAAAAAAAAGGGGGTTACGAATGCAATACTGTGCAAAAGTCTTAATATCTTTATATTTTACTTCCAGGGAGCCAGACTTTCTTAGAATTTTTAAAGTGGTCTTAAAAAATAGTTCTCCAAGCTCTCTGAAGATCTTTTAAAAGTTTTTGTTTGAACATTGGCTGCTTTCTCACTCCTTTTCACTGTGAAGCCACTTTAAACTGAACTGAAAGAATCACTCATCCTTAAAATGACACCTATTTCAAGGGATGAACTAGTGTTGTGCTTACACATCACCAATAACTTGGTAAAGAACAGATTTTAAAACCATATCTTTAGGAATTTTTTTGTTTTGCACCAATAAAGTGATTCCCAAAGAGCTATTAGCCAAGAACTAGACAAGGTGTGCAGTGTGTACTTTAAAAACAATTGAGGAAACTGGGAGTGGAAGACAAATGCAATGGGAGGTTCAAATCATCATCAGTAGGTACATCTATAAATCAAGATGGAGGCTCTGTGATGGTTTGGGGCTGAATTTCGGCGTTGGTGTCGGAGATCTTGTCGAAATCTGATGGATATCATCAGATTTTATCCACAATCCAATACTATCTATTAAAATATTGACTTTCAAGCTTCTTAGAATTGTACAGACTGTTTTTGCCTTCCATGCACATTTTACTATATCCCTAGCAAAATGTAAAGAAAAGAGGGGTGACTTTTGCACAGTACTATATCTAAGTAACGTCAATATAGTAAATACAGAACCAGTGCCTTTGTCTCATCTGTCAAAACTGTTAACTACGAATAAATTAGTAAAACGGTTAAGCTACAACGCTAAACACTCTCTCTTTTGTCTTTTCACTCCAGAATACATAATAATGTGAAAGCCTCTTTCTTCTTTCCTCCCTGTCTGAACAATTTAAAGACAGATTTGGCACAGAGGACAACTGAGAAGAGGGGAGACCTCTCTAGGTTGGTCAGCATTAAGACTGACATACCATCCAGGCAAGAAGTATCAAAGTAGTGAGTTAAGCATGGCAGTGGTCACAAGATATCATCATCAGATTCATGTCTTCAGGTTAACTGTCACAGACGAGAAGTGAGGATGGAGAAGAGAGAGGAGGAGAGGAGTGGAGTGAACTGGTCGCTGTCATCTCCTCTTGTCCTTGGACATGAGTACCTGTCACTTCCCCCTTTGCTCTCTCCCCCCCTAACACCATCTGTCTCTCCGTGTCCATGACTCTCTAAAGGTAGACATTGTTGCTGCAAGGCAAGGGCAGGTTATGTTTAAAAACATAAGAAAATGTCTATTTCGTGAGACATCAAGAGCTGCAATTTCACCCTTCCTTTTCTTTCTTTTAATCAAGATGATACTTGGCTCTCACGCCACATTTTAAATCAGAATTAAGTTCAGGGTCAGGCTGTGAATGTGCTAACTATCTGACAGAAAAGTCTGCTTCCCACAGAGGATGTAAACAAAATCAGGTAAGTGGCAAAAGCAGAGAAGGGAGCCTTTACCTCATCACCCCGACTCTCAAACAAACAAGGCCAGAAACACCACCTTCCTCTACAGTTTCCCCTCCGCTCCCTTTTCTTGCTCCTCCATGTCAGATGTGATAAGAGTGCTTTGCGTTGCGAGGACTGACAAGCATCGACTAGCTGCAGGCAGGTGGCATATATGGCCAAACATATGCTTTTTCCAAACCCGCCAAATCCACACCTAATCAGAATGTAGAAGGAAATTCCCCCCCACACCCCTCCTTCTTTCCTTATTTCTCCCCCATCCCCCGCCACTGCCCGCCTTCAATTCCACAGCTCCGGCCTCTCTGCCTGCTAGTGACACCTGTGGACAAAAAGTGACACGGCGCTTAATATTTCATAGGCCGTGCACAGTGGGGCGCGTAATCCAAAGTGAATTCCCTCAGAGCCCTTACATTTACATGAAATCAAGTCACTCTGCATCAGTCACATCACCTGCACTGGTCTTCGAAAGCCCGCCCTCTCCACTTCCAACTTTCAATACACACACACACACCTCCAACAACAGCAGGAGAGAGAAAAAGGGGAAAGAAAAAAGAAGTTGCATCATTCATGAGCGTTGAGGCTAACACCATCACAAACAAGCGAGTGTGTCAGTGAGAGTGAAGTTTCTCCGTTTTCCTTCCTTCCGTTCTTCCTCCTTCCTCCTTCTGTGATACCTAAATGGATGCTGTCCGATGTGTCTGTGTGGCTTCGACACTGTGCGGTCAGAGAATTTAAGCTGGAGTAAGTGTCTGTGTGTGGTTGTGCATGTTTAAACTCCTGTCTAGTCCAGTTGTTCATGCTGTCAAGCTAGCCGCCGAGACATCTCACCATTCAAACTGCGAATCTGTCTCGACCACACGGAGAAGCCAATCTGCAGCATCGCCACACCGGCGTAACCGGTTTCTACTCCCTGCCAGTTCAAATGCTGTCAATTGGCTGACAGTTGAAAAATACATCATTTATTAATCGCTCTAAAAAACCCCAAAGAGAGACCCAGGGTTCAGCATAAATAAAGCACTTAAAAACCGAGCGGCTGCTGAACACATTTGACAGAGCACATTCACTAATGAGTTATGAATTTTGACAAGTCGCCAGATGCCAGCTATCTGTCAGTGAGACGATTTCCCCCACAAGCCCATAGCTGACAAAGACAAGAGAAAGAAACTAATTATTTTCCTTCAAACGAGACATAAATTGGGGACAGAAATATTCCCATAAAATGCATCTGCTGAGCCATTAAACTATATTAAGAGGCAAAAACCCCCAAAAAAGTTTTCAACCGAGTGTCAGACAAGAGTCCAGCAAAAGTAACGTGCCCAGTGAAACAAGAAAGAAAAAAAAAAGGGGGGTGGGGGGGTGGGGCTGTGCCACATTTCAGATTTAGCACAAATAGTACCTGTCAAAAGCTCCAAAAGTAAAGTTTAAAAGTTAAAAATTAAATTATTTGTCAAGCTTGTTCTGACATGAAAGAAACAGCTTTTTTTTTTTTAAAAAAAAAAGCTGCTCTTGTAAATATTCTGGCAGCCGTCACATTTTCTGTGTAATATCACGTATTAGCTCATTGTTGTCCAAGAGTACAAAATAATATGCTATGAAATATACTTTTTTACCTACCCTGCTCATTATTGTCCAGAATACTTTGCAGAAATAAATTACATTAATTGATGTAATGACTCCATTTATGTGTTAATTTCATACAACCAGCTACTGCTACTGCTTTTTTTGCTCAGGAGAAAAAAAAAAGTCCCCATTTGATTATTATCCTGGAAAGAAATAAAGCAAAGATTACTCTCATAATTTAAATGTAGCCACATGCCCCCACAGGGCATCGGCATAACACTTCAGCGGAAAAGGAGTACTGCAGGGAATCGGAAAAACATCTGGACTGAAAAACAAGTTGACTTAGACAAATGATTGGAGGAAACGACTGAAGCAAAATGACCTCTGACCCCTCGATGCATCCGAGAGGTCTGTGCATCCATCTACGTGGGTCTGTATGAGTAGGAGGGAGATGCAGAAGTCCATTCATTCAGACTGCTTCTGCGCAGTTGATGTAGTGTTCGCTTTTATATGTACGGTGTCTTTTTGCAACACTGCTAGAAGCACATACCAAATATTATTTCAAAGACTTACACAACAGTCTAAAAGTGTTCAGAGTTCCCGAAACCCGATAAAAACCAAAACGTTAATGACGTAGTAGCTTTTCTGGCTCATTTCACCAGTTATTTCCTGTAAAATGCCAAAAGACCCATTAGGTGACCAATGTGTGTAAGTTTGATTAAATTATGAGCAATGCTGAAGGAAAAGTAGCAATTCTTGTGATGTGCGGACAGAAGCTTCGCCATGGCATAAGCTCATCGGTCCTTCAGCCAGATGAGCTAAAAATACAATGTTCATTTGTCTCTGCACTTCCTGAAAGTCAACATTTCTTTAGGATCCGGAACAAATGCAAAGTGTGTACATCTTCTAAAATTTGCTATCTATTCCAAGAACTCTCTAGAGAGACCCGCGTGGATTTGTGAGTAGGTGTTTCTGTGTGCGTTTGTCTCGTCTTCGCCTGCTCCGACTCTGTCATGCAAGGATCAGACCTCTTCGCCCTTGACTGCCCCAGCCAAGTGAAACCTGTCCCAGTTGGACCACTCTGTGAGTCATTAATATTTAAGGGAAACTCTTTTAAAAGCTCTTTCTGGTACAGAGGAAGTCATAATCCCCTCTGCACCACAGAAAAAAACGAAAAAGAAAAACATGTTCAAAAACTGCCAATATGACATTCACCAAAAACCTATTTCATATTACGTGTATTAAAAACAGCTGGTAGGTCAGTTTTTCCTTCTGTCACAAGGCTTCATAGCACCTGTTAGGTTCTCATACACACAAGATTGCTCGCATCAGGTAAAGCGGCTTGTTTAGCTACAAGATCTAATGGTTTCTGCCAAGTTATTGGCTTCCACAGATTACAAGCACATGAGCAATAATTCATAAAAAAACATAACATTAACACATGAAGACATGTTTAGCTTCTACAGCAATTAATCAGGATGTAAAATAAAGTCAAATGGACCTCATCAATATGACAATGTTGCAAAATCAAAGTTGTATGAGTATCTTAGGGAGGGGCAAATTTTTAGCTGGTCTTGACTTTCCAAAAAGTCTTTAAAAGGCTGTTTTAGTGGGTACGACTTGATCCTGAGGTTATGGTTTGAATCAGGCTTAATCATCACAAAGGTAGTAGTAAAAGTAAGTGTGTGTGTGTGTGTGTGTGTGTGTGTGTGTGTGTGTGTGTGTGTGTGTATACCAGCTATGTTCTTGTCTTTGACGTGCTGAGTGAGAAGGGGCCAGAAGAAGTGAGGCCTTACGGGCAACTTCTCCTCCTTAAATAATTTCATCAGCTCTAAAGAAGTACCTGCAAAAACACATAAAAAAGTTAATTAATAACTTAATATATTACTGGATATAACTGGCAGACTTTTATGTTTTGCTTACAATTGACCACATGCAAGTAAATTGGCGAGTGTGCATGCATCAGTAGCAAATAAATATATCTGTGAGTAAGCAGATGCATGTAAGTGAAAGCATGTGCCGTACCAGTTTTCTTGGCCTCCAGGGCGCAGGACAGAGTGAAGCTGAGTGGTGATGTGTGCATATTTGACTCTTGGAGCTCTTTGCAGAAGCAGATGATCTTCTCCAGAGACTGGAGTCCAAATATAGGAAACAAAAATGTCATTTATATTGTTATTAATGTTACAAACACTGCATCCAGTTTGAAAATCAATGCCAGCTAACAGTCAACTGCTAAAGAGAACTGACCAGGGATATCAAACCAACTTTACATTAGCAGCCATAAACAGCCGAGTTTGATGTCAAGTGAATTTTAGGAATTTTTCTGTCATTTGATTGAATATCTATTACTTAAGTGCTTTGGTGTAGTATGAATGGGCAGGGAGAAAGTCTTTATTATATCAGCCATATGTTTGACACCCCTCCTCTAAAATATGGTCTGATCCTGTGTCTTTGTCTCTTAAAGAGACCAGGGCCTGAGTACCGTATCCATGTTGATGCAATGTCGGAGGAAGAAGTTGCCCAGGTTGGCAGAGTCACTTGAGTTATCAGACTGCAGAGTGGGAAACGTCTTCAAGATGTGAAAAGCTGTGTCCTCCTGTCCCTGAGTTATCAGGCTCAGACACAAGTTCATGGCATCTGCAAGAACAACAACACACACACAATTTGTATAACAGCTCCCAATTTCTTTAAGTCGAGACTTTGACTAAATTGTATTTCCTTTAATGATTTTACTTTCATAAAACTAAAGTGAGTGCTGTAAAACACGTCGCATTAATGTGTACCTGGAACATAACCCCTCTCATGCCTCAAGCGCTCGATCATCTCTGGGATGTGCTGCTGGTGTTTGGACTTGGCCAGCGTGAATATGACCTGCATGATGTCCCGGTCCATCAGACTGCAGTCTGCACTCTCTGCCGCCTCCAGAGTCTGAAAGAAAGCAAATTAATAAGGAAGAGAGAGGAGGGGTATAAAACTGAGTAAGCAACCTTGAAAATCTAAAATTCTTCTGATAACTTTTATAAAATTTTGTCTGAAAAGCAAAAGTTATATATATTAATTATTTGGCAACCTGACATGTCTGACTTTAAACAGCATTATTACTAGACAGATGAATTATTTATTTAAGACAAAATTACATTTATTATACAGTTAGCAATATAATTATTAGCCAAACCCATTTTTCATATGTTTGTGCCGCCTAGGGGGGCATGTTTGTTTTTAACAGATTAATTCCCTGTGCTAGCCGCTCAGATGTAATGGACAATTTAAATCAACAATCCATTTAACAAACTTTATCAGGCTTGGTCTAAGATGACCCGTGCTAATACCTGAAAAGTACGGTGGCCTTGAGAGGCCAAACAGACTGCAACTTAAGAAAACACCAGCAATAAGAAAAACGCTGCAAAAGGACACAAAACACAACGGAAATAGGAAAAAACACAAGGCAAGTCTTTCTGGGGAGACAATAACCTGATGGAACAGTTGCAGGAACCCAAAACATGCTAGGTGTGTTTTATCATGATTCATACAATACTGATGACAGATTTTTAGGCTAATAGTTGGGCTAACACACTTACCTCTCATCTTTTCTTTGCTCACAAAACCGATAGATCCTCCACTTCTTTTAAGTGTCTCCTAGCGCAATTCTAAGCATATTTTGGTTCCTGCAAATGGTCCATCGGGTTATTGTCCCCCCATGTTGTTGTTTCTCCAATTTCTGTTTTGATTTTTCCTAATTCTGTTTTGTTTTTTCCTATTTATGTTGTCGTTTTTGTGTGCTTTTGCAGCCTTTTTCTTATTGCTGGTGTTTTCTTAAGTTGCAGTCCGTTTGGCCTCTCAGGGCCACCGTAGAAAACTGAAGATTTTGAACTTTTTGTTGGTAAAATCCCTGCCTCAACTTACTCACGATATACAACATGGGCAAAAATGCAGTGAGACAGAAAAAAAAATCATCACATGTGGTTTGCACTAGGTTTGCAAATACAATTATATGTTATATTTTTAATTACAATGTCAGTGACACAGTAGCTCATCCAGCTCACAAGGTTACTGTAATGTGTGAAGTACATAAATAAAGCAAGAGTAGCAACAGACCATGATCACCCATTAAATAATCCTTATCTGTAAATTAAATTAATGTTGGACCAGTACTGTAGTTAGAGTACTGACTCTTTTGAGTTTTGGATGGACTGTTGGAGACCTCGCATCACACAAGCTCAGCATACCTTCACCAGATAAGCTAAAAAAGTGGCAAGCAGTTCAAAAGCTGCACGCTTAAATGCACCTTCACCTTCAACCAGGTGGCACTACACACAATTAATGCACACACCTTTTTCATGTTTTCCAGATCGCCCTTCTCAGCATATGCGTTCAACAGTGACACATAAGTGTCGGGACCCGGTTCAATTCCTGCTCCATGCATCACAGACAAGATGTTCTTAGCACTCTCGATGTCACTGAGGAGTAATAAAGACGACAGCTTATTTAAATACAAATTCCTTCAATTATAGCATTTGTTATGTGATATTAAATTCAGTATGTGAAAAAAAAATAGATAAATAAAAAAGTACTGACACTTACCCTGCACGAGCATGACCTGTCACCAAAGAACTGAACACAGCTTCAGTGATGGGCAAGTCTTTATTCTTCATGAAACCCAATATGGTGCTGAGAAAGCCGAAAAGCATTACATCAACATTAAAATGAGAAGAAGAAAAAACGCATGCAACACAACAAGTAATCTAATAGTAAACCCATGAGAAGCACAGTAAACCAAAATACCCAGACACAGAAAAGGCTGCTGAGCTGAATGACAAGTATTTAAAAGAATAAATAAACAAAAACCACCGCACAGAAAAATTTATAATGATCAGCCCTCCTGATCATGATATAACAAGAGGGCTGACCATGGAAAGCCTTGGCTGCCCCTCCCTCAAACTGGCTCTGCCAAAATTTCTCCCTGTTAAAAGGTACTTTTTAACTTCCTACTGTCGCTAAGTGCTTGCTCATAGTGGGCAATCTGATTGTTGGGGAGGATGGATTTTATTATTGTAGGGTCATACCAGGGACTACAGATGACTAAAGTCATATTTACATGATGACTATAAATGCTCATGTTAATTAATATGCACTGTTCCTTTAAAAAAAACAAAACAATAGTGAATGAGTCATTCACTCAGGAAATACACTGAAATTTGTGAGGAGGAGAGTTCGCCTGGCAAGATCAGTGCTCACAAGTCACACTGCAGTCAGTAGAAATAGAGACAATCTCATCAGTAGTACTGGGTTCAATGAAAACATTTCACATGGTGTTATATGCATGTGGACTTTTAGGAGTAATCAAAATAGTTTCTTTAAAGACACCTACTCCATTCACCTGAACTGTGAAACTGTTAGTTCAGCAAAAGTACCCGCAGTGGACAGGTTACTACTAAGACAAGAACGTTTACCCACCTGGCTCCTTCAATATCTCCATTTTGGCAGTAGGCTGCGATGAGCCTCTGGTAGGTAACCTATGCATAAAAATAAAACAAATTAAAACAGCTAGAGTTAACAAAATGAAATACTTTCTTCATGTAGCTGATGGGACCAAGCACACAAATCTAACTATGCATTTCTTGCCATTACAGCACTCTGCACTGCACTACTTACTCTGTTGGGCTGGATATTAGCCGCTTCCATCTTGGCCAGGAAGTCAGTGGGGGAGAATTTGAACTCATTCTGCAGGTAAACCTTCAGCAAAGCATTGTAGTGGCTCACATCATACTGTGCACCTAGCAAAGACAATGTGCAGCCAGGGTAATTAAACATATACAAAATACTCACTACACAACTAGGATTTTGTAGTGCACATCTCTTGTGTGTGCAAGATAAACAAACACTCTACTTAGCGCAGCCCCTTACCCAACTCCTTCAGTTTCTCCCACACACGGTGTGCCAGCTCAGTGCGTTCTTCCAGAGGCACCTCAGGCAGCAGGGACCCACAGCTACGGAGCAGCAACAGGGCCTGGTTACCACTGGGATAGCCTGCAGATGGCAGAGGTGGATGAGGAAAGAGAGAGAAAGCAAAACATTTCATTACTGTCTCTCAAAGAGTTCAAATGGCTGTTAGCAGGCATCCGTTATTAAAGGTCCCTCTGTGGTTGCTCATCCTCTTGCCTACCTGTCCTGCAGATATCATGGAAGATGCGCAGCAGCAGGGTCTTGGTAATACGACCGGTCCTCCTCACAGAACTGTCCAGCCTGGTCAGGGCCCAATCAAACTGCTGCGCTTGCTTGGAGCGCACTCCAATGCTGGCTTCATCCTTTAGCTCGGTGGCCACAGAAAAACTACGCACACACCCCGCTGCATATGACCACACGCGACTGTGAAGATACAGGCCACAGGTATAAATGCAACAGCAGAAAAATAACTAACTCAGTTCTGCTGTGGATGCATATCAGAGAAAAGAAATATTTAATTTCAGAAAGTCTGCCTCACCATCACAGTTTGTGTTTACTGCACAACAACAGGCATGTTGTCAAAGACAGTAACACAGCTGTACACAGTGAAAGCCAGACCTGTGACCTTGAAGTGAGGAAAAAGTCCCTCCAAATAGGTCCACGGCTGCTAGTAGCCATCACTTCTATATCAGCTGAGGTCAGTTTTTATTTCGTGCTCAGTAATAATACTATAAATGTTCATTTAAGCTGCAATTTACGCGCATCATCGTGGCTGCTGTGTAACAGTGCACACTGGTCTCCAGTGATAGGCCCAAAAGTCAGCGTGTGTACAGCTGGGAGCAAATTGATGGCAGGAACTGGTTGCTAACAGTTACAGCTTCATTAGATTACTAGATTATAGTAACCGGCTTGATTACAGATTAAACAGACAGTGAGTTTACCCTGGTTACACAACAACTCATCATCACCTTGCATAACCTGGTAGCCATGTTTAACCAACGAGAACTGAGCTGTTACCTACGTGATCTATAACGTATCCTAACATGATAACAAACCACATTTAATGCAGCAGGTCATATCTGTCAACACTTGCGTGTGCCTTTGGGTGTCATTGAGCCTCAATGACATCTCTGCTGCTGCATGCTCACGCGTGAATCACAGATGCCTGGTACCTGGACGCGTTTTCAGTAACAGGTCCGATCTGTCGGGCACAAACTCCGGTCCTTCTGCCGCCGAGAGCCCCGCTGTACAGCCGACCAAGCGTCGGTCCGTTTCTTTTAGTGCATGTGATCTGAAGCAAACCCGAAGGCGAAAACTTGAGTAACCGGGATGATCTCAAGAGCGCAGCCATGTTTTCTGTCGCAGCGTGGAAGAACATCCGCACCACGTGACTTGCCAAAAGTCCTCGCGAGAGCGACGCTAGGTGTACGGTGAAAAGAAACGTTCTTTGGGACATGGCTAAAGGCTGGAAAATACATGTATAATAGCGTCTCTAACCTTTACATATTGTTTATATTCTTTGCCTTGATAGTATGGTTCAGGTCAGTGTTTTATTTTATGGTTTTTATCATACTCGTTTATGGAGAAAAAAAAAATCTATTTTCGCACTGTACGAGGGATGTCAAACTCTACAAACTACATCTTAAGTGGGTGAAATTTCTCGTAATGTCGGTGTAAAGTTTAACTACACATTTAATACCTGAGGTTTCTTAATATTAAAAAAAAAATTATGTCTCAGACATTAAGTGTGATTAAGAAAATGCAGCTGTTGTAGATTAAAGGGCTTAAGCTTTAAGAAATTAAAATGAAGAGAAAAATGTCTGGTTGCTCATTGCCCTGACTATCCTGTAATTATACAACAGAAAATTTCTGTTAGTTTGAAGAACGTTTCAGATTTTTCTTCACTTTGGATGCACTTTATAAAACTAAAATACCAGGAACTTCTCTGTCATTTAACTATTACTTGATTACTTTGTTATAGTATGAATGGCCCTGGGGGAGAGCTTTATCAGTAGAAAAAGCTATAAAGGAAAGATGTCGAAAATTTATGCCCTCTAACATTTTCCAAAGCTCTTTTGGGCCGGATTGGAGTCTTAGCCCGGCCGATTCTGCCCCCCTGGAGTTATGTTTGAGACTCCTGCACTATATAATTTTCTATTTGACATAAGATATGAAAATATAACAGCCATAACAAAAACTCTAGAACTGTTTGGATTCATTATATAACCATGAAAACCTAAATAATAAATTAACACTTAGATAACAAAACGTATTGCGAACTAATCTGTGCATTCAGAACAATACCAAGGATGTGTTTCCCACACTCACTGCATAACAGCTCAGGCTCCCTTGCAGTCTTATGTCAGTTCTTTTGAACTCTGTCACCACTGTCCTTTGGAAAAACAAATACACACATGTACAGTTTCACCTCATAACTTATTAATTCAATAGTAAGGTTTTCAAGTACTATAACAGTTCTCCCAAAGCTAGTATGAAATTGTCTGTAATTCTATCCATCTATTCTCTTTCGCTTCTAAAAGTGTATCCCAGCTGCCATAGGGCGAGAGGTATGATCTATAATTAACTGACAAAAAATGTCCAGATGAGGATATTTTTACTGCTCTGAAATCTAAATTACTATTATAACAGAGGATTATACATACAAAAATCTGATATTTTGTCAGTTACGGATAAATCATTCTAAATGTATTAAATGACCTCTTTCTCCAAAGGTATCTTTAAAGTAATTCATAAGTTTCAGAAATTGTAGTTTCAAATTTAAGGTGGAAACTTGATCCTTTTGTTACATATCAAATTCTATCTTATTTGTATATCACCTAATAACTGTTACAAAATAGTAACACTTAATGTGTTACTGCTGGAATTTCTGACTTTGCCCCTGGAGATGAATAAAGTATCCATCTACGTATGTATCGAAAACTCTTCTATTTCCAATTTGACTAATATAAATTCTTATGGCTTATACAGGAAATTTAAACAGATTTTAAATTATTTTTCTCCTCATTAAAATAAATTAATACAAGAAAGATAACCAAAGAAATTAGTGGAAAATATCAGCTTTTATTGCCAGTAGGAATTTGACTATATGAGAGAATATGATGCATTTTATTACAACATGAACTTTTGCATCAACACGTTAAACCAAATTTTCTTTAACTTAGTTCTTCAATCAGCTTATCGCTATCTTTTCTCTTCCCTTTCTGTAAATTCTCAACTTGAGTCTTGGCTTTCTGCATGCTGTTCCTTGCACTCTCTCTTTTACTGTGTTCGCTCCACAGCTCAACTGCCAGTCTATGAATCTGATGTACATTGTCCAGCACCCAGGCTTGAAAGAATTCACACTTCTTGCTTGCCAGGAAGTACTTCCGTCTCTTTTCCACTTCCTCTCCATCTTTAGACAGGGCCATTTTTGCCCGGGAGAGCACAGAACGAAGTTGACTCAAGGCTGCCAGGGAGTATCCAGCAGCATCCTTTCTGTCTCTGCCAGCCATGATGTGAGCCACGGCCTCCACGGCCCTGGCTGGGGCAAGAAGGTCCTCCTTGTCAAGGTAACCTCCATCTAAAATGAGAGCTTCTCCACAGCCTAAGGCCTCTTGGAGAGAGGTGAACACCTTGCTTGAGTTCAGTGCCTCAGACAGAGCAAGAATCATGTCACAGAACTCAAACATCAGTGAATCGGTGTCACCGTTAAACAGGCGCAGGGTAAAAGCATAGCCAAAAAGTGCATTCACTAAACCATAGCAAACCAGAGGAGATGGATTTGGACATAAGGAACTCAGCTTTGGAATTTTTGAAGAAATTGGGGGTACTGCTGAACTTCCTTTGCCTTTGCTCGTTTCCTTCCCGGTTCCTCCTTTCAAGCTTTTTGGCTTTGATTTGATTCGTTTCTGAACACCTTGTGATGTTTTCACTCCATTATCAATGTCCTGCTTTTCCATAGTTGTCACAGTTTCTCTTTCCTGTCTGCTTACTTCTTCCTCAAGCACTTCCACCAGTGCTCTGCCTCCCTCCTCATGTTCCTCCCACCATGGCTTCCAAAGGGGAACCAGGCCACCAAGAGCTCCATCCTTCATGAGACTCACAAAACTCTCTTTCTCTTTGTTGTTGAGAAGTTCCCACAGCTCCTCTTTTGAAAGTTTGTCAATTTCGAGCCCTGAGAGCCGATCAGCCAAGTCCAGCTCTCCTTGTGCACTTTCAGCATCCTCATCAGTGTCTCCAGGAATCAGCGCACCTCCTCCAATCTCTTCAAGTTTTCCCAAAATATCCTCAGTCTCTGTTGCATTCTCTTCTCCAGACTGCTGAAGCTCTGCTAACCTGGCCAGGAGCTCCACAGCCTGTACTTTCTCAGCTGCCTGTCCTTCCCTGTCATCTGTGTCATCTGACACAACACCCGCCTCTTTTAACAAACTCTCCATCCCCCCTTGTGTCATTTCTGCCTTTTGTTTGAGTCCCACGAGAATCTCCTGCATTTTCTTTCTCCCTTCAGTCTCAGTTGTCCCCATTTCCTTCAGCTCCTGTAGAACAGACTCCTTGTAAAACTCTTCAGAGCATGCAGAGTGATCAGGGCTCTTGTAGCACTCCAAGCCACAGTACTGCAGGTTACACCTGGGACAGGTGTAGCAAGGAGGTTTACTTTTACACAACATGCAAAGTCCACTTCTTCCAGAGACACCACCATCCTCTGGAGCATTATCATGGCTCCTGGCAGGTGTGAGAAGCTCTTCATTTCCAGACGTAGCTCCTCTGTGCGGAAGCAGAATGCCATCTCTGGTCACTGTTTCGGACTCCTCATCCGTCCACTCCTCCTTTGGACCGATGTCTGTGAGAAGACTCCTCACGGACGGAGGCAGTCCCCGTCTAATTACTGGATTCATTAGAACTGAACCGACACGCGGTTTTGGAACAAATCAGGAGAGAGCGTTATGGTGCAGGAGCAGTAACCTACAGATATGGAAAAGGCACGTTAGTTTCGATTAACGACACTTGTTAAAGTGCTACGAACGGAAAGTGCATATTTTGCGCAGCGTCCATCATTTATCAGCTTTAAAAATGCTTTAAGCATCGCCAGAATGCTTTCCTAACCTTATAGCCGTTTTTTTAAATGATAAATGCTCTACTTACTTCACAGAAATTTGCACTGGCATTTGTTTTCCCTCTCACGCCGCCACGACGCCTTTTGATGACGTAGAGATACGCAGTTTTCAGCGCTGTGCTGATGTGAGACTGCAGTTTTTGTGATATTGCATAATAATAACTTCCATAATTACTGGATTGTTTTTATCAGTAAATCTACATTAATAGGATTACAGGGAGGAAAAACTGGGTAATCAATCCAGTTTTAGAAGAAAACCATGTATTAAAGTAATTTGCATTAAGAAATGTTTTAAAAAGCAAAAATGTTCACATTTACTGAAAAAAAGATGTAGTGATGCAAATGAATTCAAAAATTCTTATCCATACAACATCTTGAAAAAATAGTATTCATCATACTTTAAAGAAATCATAGTATCATATAATCCTACTACAACATTTCGCTCTGGGGCTGATGGCTTCTGGTTCCTAGAGCTTCTGAACGCAGAATGGGAGGCAGAGTCTTATTTTCCCATGGAACCAGCTCTGATTTTAGATTCTGGTGACAGACACTCATTCTGCTTATAAGATTAGGCTTAACACTTTACTTTTTGAAAATGCTTATAGGCTCGGTCAGGTGACCCTGAACCATCTCTTACTTATGCTGGAATAGGTTTTCCTGCAATGGGACTTTGTGTGATGCACTGAGAATTTCTTCTCGACTCTGATCTTCCTGCTCCACATGTGTTCATACACCACCGTGTATCGTTAGATTTTATCTTCTCTTTCCACCACGCCAATACGCTCCTGGCACATGGCTGCCTCAGCCTGGACTGTGCAAGGTTTCCGTCTGTTTCTTCTTGTTAAAAGTATGTTTGTCCATCCCACTGTTGCCATGTGCTGGCTCACAGCAAGTCTGATTGATGTCATATCTGAGACTAACTGAATTTTCTTAACTAGGTGCAGGACACCCTGAGTAGCTTCAGGGGCATTTCCAGTCAGAGAGGCTAAAGGTGAATCAGAAGATTTTATCCCAAAATAAAAACCAAGCAAAAGCACTTGAAAATTGGTTGTAAATTCAGTGATATCAGTTTTCACAGACCTCCATAAAAGAAGACAGCAAATAAACGAAATGCTTGATGAGGGCCAGCATAACCCTAGGGCCTTCTTTTAGCGCTTCGCTTGGACAGGTTTCCAGTCTATCTAGAGCTAATGCAGAGAGAACCACATACATTCATATACAGCCAATTTAGAATCACCAGTTAACCTAACATGCATGTCTTTGGACTGTGGATGCATTCACACAGAAACCCCCATCTGACCATATTATAGTAGGATATGGTTCCTGCTCCTGCTATTAACAACACATTACTTATTTGGTTTACTTATATGGTTTAAAAATGTGATGAGAAAATTAAAGTAAGATTTGATTTCTGTAAAAACAATATACTTTTATAACCAAAATGTATTTTTATGTAATGAAGGTAGGCTGACAGGTTTTAATATCATATATCATCTAGCAAATATGCCGTTTATAGTGAAAACATAATGAGAATATTTATTTAACATTAATGCTGTAAATAATTACTTTGGTCTACACTATGATTTTTCAGTTAATCTTCATATTTTTAATCTCAGATTAAGCAGATAAAGCAGGATAATCTTAAACTATGCCTTCTATCAGCTCCTCATTTGATCCACTGTCTTAAATAAGTTGTTTTAGACGTTTAGATGTTCTTACTGGCTGCCTGTCCAAAACAGAAGTTTTAAACAGCGGGTGGGCGGACCTTCAGCTATAAAGCTAGAGATGTGCAATTGAGATTACCATCATTTGCCACTCTTACTGACATCACAACGAGCCAAGTAAGTAAAAACTGACTAAAACATACTGTTGAAAAAATCTGAAGCCTGAGCCTGCTTGTACATATGGACTACTGAGCTATTAGAACATTTTCCCAAAAACTCTTGTAGAAAATGGATTTATTGAAAATAGAAAAAATAGAGAAAAGCATACAGGTACTGTGGCATCTTTCCAATACATGCTGGTTAACTGGTGATTCTAAATTGTCCACAGGTTGTCTGGGGCCCTATTTGCAAGCACTGGGTGGCTTTTTCAGAGCCCCATTTTTTAAAAAAAAAAAGGCTATTTTTTGTGTAATCATGATTGTAACTGCATTTTAATTGATTTGTAAATTGATTTGCATAGATGCGGGTGTGAGCTAATGACTGAGTCAGTTAAAAATGACAAGTGAATTAAAAATGTAAATAATTGCCTCCCTTTAAACATTGCAAATTAAATGTCCTAATATTTTAATAGGATGTCTCCTTTTTAAGCCTGACTTTTTGTGTGTGTGGCATGCATGTCTGAGTTTGTTGTGTGTGTCTTCCTGACTGCACTGTGTGTCTACATCTCCCGTAGGGCTGTTTGCTATGAGGTGATTGTCTCCTGTAGGGGGGTCAAGCATGGTAAAGGTCATGCAGGTGGGGAGTTGTCAGATGGCTGTCCACCCCTCACTGGGCCAAGGGGCTCTCGTGCCGCCTGTCAAAGCCTGTGGCGAAGCAGGGAGAAGAAAGGGTGTCTGGAGACGACGTGTGCCATGCTGTCTTGGCCCCGCCCCTGGCTGCCGTGCCAGCAGTTCTAGGTAGGCAGCTGCCTCCTCTTATCTCGCTTTTGCTTCTGTCTTATTCCCTGTGACATGTGTAGTACCCCAACACAAAAGCTCCATGACTTACTCACTGACTACTACACTGATGACAAGAAGTAATGCAGATTCTTATCCATGTTAGGGAGGCTTTCAGACCAGGCCCATTTTCTTTCTGAGACTCCTTTAAAAAAAACAACAGCTTTATTTTCCATTTATTAGTACAGATATAGAAAAGACATAAATAGTGTTTATGATGGTTCTATGGTTAGGGTCATAACCACAGGACTTCCCAGCAAAATGTTGTGTATTGCCTAGACTAATGGCTCCTGGCATAGATACAATCTTATAATTCTCAAATGATAATAATACTACCTAAAATACCCCCATTATTCATTACACATGTGCCATCTATGTGTCAACAAGGTGGAAGATTTTCTATACCGATTTAAATTGAACGCGGGAGAAAGTATATTATAACTAGAGATGGCACGATACCACTTTTTTATGTCCGATACCGATACCGATATCATAAATTTGGATATCTGCCGATACCGATATGAATCCGATATAGTGTTTTTTAATCAGTAAAACTGTTTTTTTAATATCTTGCTGCTTTTTGTATAAGTTCATACTCAAGTTAAAAAACAACAACAACACTAAAGCTATTCTGTTATACCTGTATGTAAAAAAAAAACAAAACACACTGCACCCAAAATATTTCATAGATCAGCAACACTGATCAATCTAATAAAGTTAAACCTACCCCATCCTCCCTATTCTGGTATTTTAAAGAGTACTTAGCAGAAATATTAAGCAACCTAACTAATAGGGTTGCAAACTCCCAGCAAAAGAAAATAGGGAACCACCCTCTTCCTCATGATGCTTAATCAATGTAATCAACTTTAATTTGATGCAGGGTGAAAAAAATTCACAGAAATAAATTATTTTTCAAGAATAATTAAATAGATTCAACATCTTTCTTCAACAGAATTGCAGACTGCACAGATGGTACCTTCCCAAAGGAAAAAGTACTACTACTAAAAAGTACTAGGGTATATTAGACTTAACAGTTACTATATACAGTAATGGACTTCTATACATTTTACATCAGATTAAAACTTTGGGTGTAAGATTCAGATAATTATTAAATAATTAAAAGCTAGATATTTTAAATGAGAATAAGAAAGAAAAGTATGTCTTTGTGCCCCCTTTTGCCTGTTCATGCCCTATCGGCCCCCCTGGCTAACCTTTGCTAGATCCGCCCCTGCACAGTTACCAGCCAGCTGCATAGAAAAAGATCCTGGTGTAGAAAGTAATATTAAATAAATTCTAACAACAGCTTATCAAGCTTAATAGTGCTGCTGTTGTTCAGCCGCTGGTTTCCTCTTTCTGGTGAGAAGTGGGCCAAAAACAAACAAGAGAGACGGACTCGCGACAGAAAAGGCGATCAGCTGATCATTAAGCAGTTTCACGATTGAAGTAGCAGCAGGAGAGAGAGAGAAGAGGCAGTTGCTCTATATATCGGTTGTTAAGCTTAACGCGGGAATGCTTTACAAACATTCAGAGATGAACTTACACACTTGCTTTACTTCTCTCTGAGATAACTTCCTCGGAGATGAAATGTTTGCTAGCAGGCTACAAATACACACAGCCGCTCTATCACGTGACCACACTGCTCCGGCTCGCCATGTCGCCAAGTTTTGTGAGGTGCTTTTTTGATATTTAATGGATCGGATTACATTTTTTATTTCTCTCCGATATCCGATCCAGTAATTTAGGTCAGTATCGGACCGATACCGATACGTAATATCGGATCGGTCCATCTCTAATTATAACAGAAGCATTATAAGAGGAGGAAGGACTTTGAATGAAGTAGATCAGCATCCCATGGCACTAGCTAATATTATGTGGGTCAAATATGGACTAAATACCACAACATGCCTGACATTGGGGCAATATAATGTTAACTTATTGCTGAAATGAGGTAGCCAGAGTCATCTTGAGTCAAAGACAACCGTGGTATCTATCCTCTCATACCATGGTCTACAGACTGCAGGAAACTCTGAATTGTCCTCATAAAGATAGATGTACACAGACACACACACACACACACACACACACACACACACACACACACACAAATCCTGTTGTCTGCCACCAGCTGATAGGTGACAGGGAGCAGGCTCTGCCTTTTGGGCATGTCCAGCCCTGGAATGTCTGAAGCTGTCTACTGTACAGCAGCAGGGTGTGTGTGTGTGTGTGTGTGTGTGTGTGTGTGTGTGTGTGTGTGTGTGTTTGGAGCAAAAGAGAGTAGACGTATGTTGATGTGGACTGTTCTGTCACCTGTCAGCTCAACAGGATCTGGCGTTATAGAACACCCAAAAGCAAGGCTGTGTAATGGTGAGTGTATTAAGGGTGGAGGGTCCTGCCTCTGTTAAATATCCGGCTTCCATTTGAGGAGCCAGGAGCCAGTGTTTCATTCTGACTGACAGAGATTCTCACACTTTTAATTTCTCTTTAAATCCCATTAAGTGTAATGCGTGGAACAATATTCTCAGGAACATGATTAAATTATTTTAGACCTAATATAAAATAGCAAAAATATCACTGGGGGTATTAAATAGTAAGAGAGAAGAATGAGAATGACTCCTTGTAAAACATTAAATAATATAAAAAAATATCCTTTGCAGAAGTGTCTAAACTGGGATTACAGCAGCACATTAAGTTTTTGGAGAACACAATGAAACCAAATTAATAAAGAGAATCAACATAGATACAATAACAGTATATCAGTCAATACTCAGTTACAAAGATATTAAAAACATGCTAAACCGATATAAATTTTATGGATAGTTTAAGAAGTGCTAACATGTTTTTAAAGTTGTATGTTGGACTGTAATAACAGTGGGCACCATTCCTTCTGTTTTTGACTCGTTCCCATCGTCATTGAGAAACTTGTACAACTATGATTGTATGAATGTGGTTTGAAAGTCTGTGCGTGTGTGTGTGTGTGTGTGCGTGTGTGTGTGCATGCATCAGTGTATGTCGCTGTGTTGGAACTGAAAGCTGACATAGCAACACCCTGTTTCCCCCTCACCCTTTCATCTTTCCTCCACAAACCTTTTTTCATGAATGAGCTCCTGCTTCCACACCATGAGAGCATCAATGTACTCCTTCAATAATTCATCTCTGGGATCTATTATTTACATATCACTTTTACTTCATCACAAAAAGGCATCAATGTGCACCCATACACCTTTCCTCTCCCTTTCTCGCTTCCTTTGCCAGGTCACTCAATCCACATAAACAAATCCCTGTTTCCTGGGCAGCTCCTCAGTCTGCCTCAGCTAGTGGACTCTACCTATGAGCATGTGCTTGTCTGTGTGTGTGTGTGTGTTTGTGCAGTGCAGCGTGTGATGTGCTAAAACACAGGTAGATGGGGCGGTAGCCTCTCAGTGACCTAAAGCGGCTGCTGACAGCAGTGACAGCAGAAACAAGCATGGAGAAGCAAGAAGAAACCTCACACCACTCTAGAAGTCAACTTTCCATGTGTCGCTGCACCTCTCAAAGCACGCAGGAAATAAAGGGTACAGTGTATCACAGTAGCCTACACCAGTAATTTCATGTACTATCCCCTTTGTTTACACCAGCGATTTTATGTACTGTAATTTTGCAGGCTTCAGAGTTTATACTTTTTCTGGTGGTTACTCAGTCAGTCATTCACTGGTTGTCTCTCTTCTCTCTTTTTTCAGCATCATTTTTTTACGATCTTCCACTCTAGATCTGTTTCTGTGTGTTTAAAAATGTATTTTTGTTACTGTCCAAAAGGTATAGATCTGAAATTGCTGACATTTCTATGAATTCATTTCATTGCTGCAGAAACAGCAACCCCCCCTCAACCCACTATTGATGTTTGTAAGTTTTAAAAGTTTCATTTTGTTAGTTCTGTTAAGCTACAGGGCAGCATGGTGGTGTAGCAATTAGCATTGAGCCCTCATAGCAAGGTTCTGGCTTTGAATCCAGTTTGTGGCCTTTGTGTGCCCCTCTGTGGGTTCTCTGTCTGAGTGGCTCCAGCAATACAAAGATATGCACATGAGGTTAATTGGTGATTCTAAAAGGGCCATAGGTGTCTGTCCATCTGTGGAAAGACAACAGGTCCGAGGTGTCCCTCTCATTCAATGTCAGCTGGCATAAGCTCCATCCCCCTGTGTGATCCTGAACTGGATAAGTCGAACAAAATTGAGGGCTGGATGGATGGATGGATGATGAGCTAGAAGCTCTTCAATAATCCAAACTCTGTCCTTCACATTATTATGCTGTTAGCCTTTATATGCATTTATAGATGTTTCTGGAAGCCTTTATCATCACAACACAGTTTAAAGGCAAAAATCAAAATGCATTTAATTAATTTCATTTCAAAGTTTTTAAGGTAACTAAATAAATAGAAATTAATAGAAATGCGAGAAATAGATTTAATGTTTATTTATTTTCTTTAAGCATATCTTTATTTTGCACACAAACAGATGTATACAAAACACACCCAAACCATGTGAAGGCAGAAAGCTACATTTATCAAAATGCACCCCAGTCAAACCGACACTCAAATCTTTATTTGTAGTTTATTGTATCATGAATGGCTATGTCTCAATCTCCAATCCCTCCAGTCCACTGCCAATGTGTCTCTGGGCAAGATATTGAACCCCAGATTGCTCCTGATGCATACATCGGTGTGTGTTAGTTAAAACGAGTGCTATTAGGATAGCCACTGTATTTTTAGTTGACAGACCAACAAGATAACAGATTTGATTTATTGGTAAGAATCTGATACAAAAGCTGAAAGAAAAACTTATAATTATTATAATTAAATAACGTATGGTATTATTGCATGTGGGGAATGTCATGAAAAAAATTCCAAACTTGAACTGAGGAAACGTTTTTTATCTTCAAACTCACAGTAAATAAAAAAGGAAAGAAAAAATGCAATATAACGTACTGTATTTACTCATCTCTACACTGCACTTTACTCTGGGTTAAATTTGAGGGATGTTTTTATAGATATGGCACACAAAAAAGAAGAAGTGCTGGGGGGGTTTCAGACTTGCCTGTAGATTTTTCACAATAGCAGGTTGTGTAACAAGTAAAAAGCCTTAGGGAAAAGCGCTTGAGACATGCCTGTCCTCTTTAGAGGAGAGATAGACATGACAAAAACAAGTGGACATTCAAAGCCCTTAACAAGCAGTGGTTAGTCATTACAAGCTCAAGTTGCACAGAGACAGAACTTTATTTCAGATGTTAAAGATCCCAGAAATATAAAAAAGTCAGGCTGAATTACTGGGAATATTTTCCTTTTAATGGGTTAGTACAGATCATAGTAACTCATCCAGTTTAAGCAGTATATCTGTATATATATTTAATATATATCTGGAACACAGTATAAATAACACATGAAACTAAAACAAGATATCACTTTCCTGTGTTTCTGTTTCCTCTCTGTCTTCTTAAGCCATGAGTAATAAGCTTCCTACTTTTTTCCCCCTCTACTTGCCCTTGTCCCTCTCTCTTCTTCTCTATCACACCATTCCCGCAGGAGACTGACTGCGTATCGGTGTATCACCCGCATCCATCTCTCTAACCTCCAGCCCTGCCTTCCCTCATCCCCACGAGAGGGAGCAGCAGATCAAGAAAAGGGGAAAGATTCGTGGAAGGAGGGAGGGAGCGAAAGAGAAGTGTTTCTGTGTCCCAAAGGATTGGTCTCTGTCTGTCTAAATCAGGAAGTGAGAATGTGACGGCAGGAGAGACAGAGCAGAGACATCATTTCAGTGTGTGTGTGTGTGTGTGCACCTTGTTGAGCTGAGGTGTCATATATGTGAAGATCACAGCTTCACGCTGGTGGCAACCAGGGATGATGCTCTAAATCACTGAAATGCCAGAGACAACCGTTGTGATATGGGCCGTGTCTGTGTGTGTTTGTGCGCGTGAATGTCTTTTGGGACGTTTGATGGAGATTAATACTACTTTTAGAGTCCGAAAGTGAAAATGTTATCTAGTATGTCACCTTGGGAAAAAAAGTGTGTGACATTGTCTGATATAGACACACACACTCACTTGCACAAGCGGTCTAGATCACCAGTTTTCAGCCTTTTGTGTCTAGTGTATTTGAAAAGCCTGAAAAGTGAACTGAAGCACCCCTTCACTGACCATCCATGAAACTCTCATGTTGAAAATGTGATCATTTTAATTGATTTTTTTTTTGTTATTTAACAACAATAATCATTTAAAGCACAAATAGTAGCCTCGATTTTTCAAGCATGCATCTATTCATTTTAATTCCCATGATATTTATTTTCATTACAACCATTTGTCCATGCGTTTTTATGTAAATGTAAACAAGTAAACAAAACACTACTATGTTTTGTTTTTGTTTTATTTTGGTTATCTATAAATATTCTCCCCATCTTACTAAGTTTGGTTGGGAATCACATTATTCATAATACTCACTATCCCCAGCATATGCACCCACACACAAACACACCTAGCAACATAACATTCGCTGCCTTCCTTGGATGAATAATTAGATGGACACGGAGCTGTCTCTCTGTTTTCCCCCCACACATTAAGCTACATGAATGTAGGCCAACTCACTGTCGACTTCACTTGCCTCTCATCACAATCAAAACAACACATAGATGTTGTCTTCTCTTGTTCATCAACCTCTGTCTATCCCTTGTTACCTCTATCTATCTTTAACTTTCTTTTTCATGAGGTGTGAGTCACAAAGAATTGTCTTGCAGATCAGCAGCACAACTGTCCCCGAGAAGAGGCAACGTACACAGACTCTCACACGCTGACGTTGATATAGTCATGGTCACATCATTATATCTGCATTAGCAGGGAAAGCCCTTCACGCTCCAACACCTACATGCCTTCAGTGCAGCGTCTCATGTGTGTTGTAACTGATTTACAGTGTCCCTGTTCTATCTTGACAGATCATGCTCAGGAAATATGTAGTACATGGCATATTATGTTTGTGTCATATACTTTATATATAGCATAGCTCTGACTTTTGAATACATTTCTTTAATTGAGACCAAGAAATAACCAGAAAAGTTGGTGTATTGAGATAAAAGGAATATATATAAGCAGCACGGAAATCTGCTTTTATAGTTGCTATTTAAGCACGGTTATAAAGTTTGCTGAATAATGGAAAAAAAAAACGCAACTAAAGACAAAAATGTCTTATTCAAATTCAAATGGGAATTTATACCCAGCACATCATCTTTGACAAATTCCTACACCTTTATTTTTATCCTTTTTAGCATTTTATCTAAAAGACAATGACAATCGTGGCGATTTGGACACAAAATGTAAATTATAACCATGGATAATAATGATATTCCACTATTTATGCCACATCTTACGTACTGAGCTCCTTTTGATTGACTTAAAACCCCCATTTGATGGCAAATCTAGTTCTTTGTAACTAACAAAGTTATCAATTCAATTCAGTTTTATTTATATAGCGCCAAATCACAACAAAAGTCGCCTCAAGGCGCTTATCATTAATGTAAAACTGGAATGAGTTCAACTGAGACACTGTCGTGTGCAAAAGCCACATTTTTGCGTGCTCGTGTCATAAATGTATCACTTTGAATAGCAAATAAGAGTAAAGTACAGACCAGACAAAAATCCTCTATCACTAAAAGGTATAATACACAAATACAAGCAAACATATGAAAAATGGGTTATGTGACTGGGCCATTACCTAAAGCAAGGTAAAGCAAGACAACAGATGAAATATTGAGAAGGGACAGGGGAGCACTTGGCATTTTGGGCACGCACATTATCACGCACTCGTACTGGGTTAGTGTTAGCTGGAAAAGGTTGTGCGTTAGGGTGTTTGACAGTGCTCTGACCCTGGCTGCGATGTTGACATTAGTGGACACATCACCTCTGCTTTGGGAAAAGGCCGACGGTGAGACCGCCCTCAAGCACAACACAAGGTTCTCTGTGTGAAGCACATGTTTATAGGCTTTGTGAAGGTAGAAGTACTAAAACAGTAACCTCTGCATCTCAAGTTAAAAAATAACTGTATATAAGCAACTTTTTATATTCATCATAGCTTTACAACACAATGACAAAGTCTGGATATTTTACTTTGCTTGAGCCTTTGTGTGACTTTACTTTCTCATCGCTGTCATGTGACATATCAAGCTTTTGTCTTTCACAGATTGCTGTGCCTATGCTGGAGGACTGCGTGAACAGCAGAAGAACAGCAAAATGCAAAGAAACAAGCATGTAAATGAATAACGCAACGCTGATTCCAACAACACGTCTGTCATCGACAGTGGAGACGCGGGTTCTCTCAGCCGTGACATGGAATTGGTGAGCAGGAAAAGATGGAAAGATCAACAAGAAAAGCAAACTAATAGGTAATGTTTGCTTTCTGCTTTAACCCTAACAATCTGTCACTTTTGTCTGTGTTGTTGTTTCCTTAACCTCTGCGTCTTCTGCATATGTTTGTCTGAGCACATATGTATGAAAGCCAGAGACGTCTCTGCTGTATGGTGTGGAATGTCAGGCTTGTCTCATCAGATTAGGGTGCAGTGAGGAGGATGGTGCCTACAATTGTACTCAAATGGAGGCACCTCAGCGATGCATACTACAATGCCACCACCCTTGATCTCCCCCACACCGCATGTCCTTGGCACTTTTTAGTTTAAGGGTCTTTGTTCCCCTAGGGTTAGGGGTTGGAACTGCCTCTAAGAAAACTGGCCTGGGGCAACCTTGTACAAATGAGTTTGCTTTGAAGTCGATGATGATGTGGCTTTTTACTATATAGTAAAATCTATCCCTATGTAGCTTTTTGCTTTGTTGCAGTTTGTGCTTCAGCTCAGTTTACAGTCCGCTCCCTCCAGCCTCAGCATAAATAGCCAATTTGGCAAAAAAGTTTATATAATTTATCTGTAAAACTGTGTTTCTCTCATTCCCTCATTACTCGCGTTTCCCTTCCACTTTTCTAATTTCCTGCATCTTCTAGCTTCACTTAGATTTTCTCTTGACCCCTGGCATCCATCCATCTATCCACCAGCCCTTTGGTGTCTTGTCCATCCCTGTATTTGTCTCCTGTCTAGCCTCGAGTCACACTAAACACAACCTCCATATTATCCTCAACCCAATCACCTCTCTATCCTTGGGCCTGACGGTTGCAGGTGGATGTAGCAGGTCTGTCACAAGGTGGCAAATCTGTCATTTGCTGTGTTGTGCACGTGCGTGTTTCTATGTGTTTCAGTGCGGGTGGGTGGGCAGATGAGCGTGTGTATGTTAAGAGGGGCATGAAGACAGCTGTCATGCTGTCTCAGGATCATATGCTGGCTGTCAGAGATGCTGTAAAGAAACTGACATCCAAACCATGCAACACACATACACCGCACATGAACACACAGAGAGAATTTGGACATTTAAAGCTATGTTGGGATTTTTAGAAATACAAAGAAATATTTTAAAATGTACATTTTTCAGTGAAAACAGTGACAGTGAAGTATCCTTGCGCTTTAGGGATGTTGACCTCTGCTCTGAAACATCTGTTGACAGAGGTCAAGTAAAGAGAAACATTCCCTATTACTAAAATATTTTGATTCATTATTTATGTTCATCGAACAAAGCAGTAAAAAGAGTTCATAAACATGGCATGACTTGCAATGGTCCTCACATCTGATGTCCTCCTTTTTCAGGTCTTCTCCAGTCTGCTTTGTGTTTGTTTTTTAGTTTTCTCTAAAGTCTGTGCATGTATAAGAATGTACACATGTGCCTCTGCTTGTGTTTGTGTGTGCATTAATAAATGTGCTCATGCATGTCTACATGTAAGACTGTGTTGGGGGATTTCTCAGGAGAAGGTGAATGTCTCATTTTTTGGTCCCCAGCCTGTCCAGGTAAATAACACATTCACACACCAGTGGGCAAACCATCGACCTCCCCTTTCACGCACATCACCCTTTTCTCGTGTACACTATTGATCCCTCACACTCTTCTCTTCTCTTCTCTTCTCTTCTCTTCTCTTCTCTTCTCTTCTCTTCTATTCTCTTCTCTTCTCTTCTCTAGAAATGCCTTCCGAGCTACCTGGTGGTATTTCTTTCTGATGTCCAGTGAGACAGGGGAGCCAGGCAGGTCTCCACTGGCCACAGTGCAGCTGTCGTTTCAGGTTAAAGCAGGCGAGAAGTGGCTGAGGAGGAGGTGGAGAGGAATGAATAAGTGAAGAGGCTGCAGACTGGACTCATGTTAAATGTAGAAAGGCTAACAGACCAGACTGCTGTTGATTTCTCTGTGTGTGTGTGTGTGTGTGTGTGTGTGTGTGTGTGTGTGTGTGTGTGTGTGTGTGTGTGTGTGTGTGTGTGTGTGAGACAGAGAGAGTGAGGGAGAGAAAGAGACTGAGTATGATTCTACATGTGCATATGGGCGATACGGAGGACCTGCTGCCTGTCCCGCTGAGCTTCCAATTAGCACACACCACTAGAGCAGGACACATACACACAGAGACACACAAACACACACGGAGGACCCTAGAGAGAGGCCTCAAACCTGCCTGTCAGCTGCTGTTAGATCACACTGCACTTAGCTGACACAACAAAACACACAAACACCTACACACTTATATGCAAAGTTTTACAGTGATTAACATTCAAGGATAAAACCTGCGTTCATATTCAGTTAAAGTTGAGGGCGCACTGAACTGCTGCTGATCTGGTTGCTCGTGAGAATATTAAAAGTTACGAATGTGTTCATAAAGAATAGGAAAAGTATTTAACTTAAATTTTAATTTAAATTTGCTTCAAGTTCTCTCGAATCCTTGTATCTAATGTATGCGAACACACACACACACACTAAAACAATATTATCGCACAAAAACCTTCGCTGCACCACCTATTTTGTCCTTGTACATATTTTAATGATGCCATCAATAATGGACACGTTCTGAGGACAGGCAAAATAGGATCTTGCAGCGCTGCCACACACGTATTCAGACGTGCATACGCTCAAAAAATGTGGGTCAGGATGTGAGATTTCTTAATCTTTAATTAAGAATATCTGCTGGTTTGTCAGTGAGCCCATTAGTGTGCCCTTTGCTGGTGAGCCTCCCTCTCTCTGATTGGCTCAGCCTTCTGCACTGTGTCTACTATCTACTACCGAACTGTTTTCAGAATAACAAGCCTGCGCTAGATCAAATAAAAGAGAGCTTCCTTTTATTGGTTTGTATATTTTTTTTTTTTTACTAGATTGGATTAATATCCTGCCTGGTATTCGTTTAGAATAATTTTAGCACAGGTCTCAGATGCGTGAAACCTAATTCTAATGGTCTTCGCCATTTTGATGATATGATATTGACATACGGGAAACTACATATAATAAAATCACATCATGTGTGATAAATTCAGTGACGCTGAACTGATTGCAGTTGAAAAGTCTTCCGACTCTGCTCCAGCAGAGTCATTAGAAAGCATCAGCCAAAGAGGCCTCTGGTAAGGACTGGGAGATGAGATAAATTTAATCTCACTGCACAAGAACACTTGAGCAACTTGACATGAAGCATAGAGATGACAAAGGTCATTATGAATGGCAAAAAAATAACAGATTGTGTCCCACTCCTAGGTCCTTCCCAAGTCTGACATCACCATCTTAGTACAACCACTCATCAAGGTCACGAGTCTTTTTATGCAGCCCCCACCACCTCCAGTTCTCGCCTTGAACTTTGCATCTTAAGAGCATCTTTCATTAAAGCCAAAACAAATCTACCTTGGCGCGTTCCCTCGGGTGTGATTGACGTGACACCACAAGCTCGGGGCCAAGCAGAAATGAAGACTGAGAAAGAGCTCGGGCAGATGATGAGGACGAGGATGAACTGAACGCAGACACAGAGGTGGTGGCCTTCTTCCTGCCTGCTCAGGGAGAAGATTGTCCTTGCTTTGTTAAATGATTTCTTCCAGCTGAACTCTTCCCCCAATATCAGTCAAAAAGAGATCACACAGAGAAAACGAAGATTGCATGTATACCCAGAGTTCCCCGGGTCACCTTGGCATACAGCTCACGCAGTAAATCAATCCATTTATTGCCATTTCAATAACCATTCAGGTTATTTTTGTCACTAGATGCCGTTCACTGTCCAAGTTACAGTCAGAAACTCACAAAGTATTCTTTATATTTTCCAAGATGTGCACATTTTATAACTGTATTTAAATGTAAAAATGAGCTGGTTTGGAAGCCAGTTCAGTTTGATTGAGCTAATCAACACAAATACAGATGCAATTTAAAAATGACTCACTTGTGTACGGAAAAAATACATTTTAATGCTGCCCATAAATATTTTGGTGGGCAGGATGATGTGCAGACATACCCTAGAGTAAGTTTCTTTAATTCATGCCCACCTGCCTCTCCTGGCATTTAGGACAAGAAACTGATTGAGCATTCAACCTTTTAAAAGATTTTGAGACCATCAATTTTATATCACAACCCAAACGTGCCTTTTAGACCCCTTCGTGCATGCATTCACTAGCCTTACCTCTTTTTCCCACTAGATGGAGATGTGATACTTCCACAACACTCCTTCATCCATGACGCAGCACAGAAAGTAAACTCACCCAGAGGTCTAATTTACAAACTCAGGTCAACTTCTGTAGAGGTAAATACTGAAGATTCTGTATTGTGAGGATCTTTAGGTCAGTATAGCTTGATGTTTGCAGGTTTCCGCTTCGGTTCCAGACTGGCAGGTTAAACCTGTGCAGGGTAGTAAATCTGTGGCTTAATGTTCCTGTAGAACAAGCTTTTGATTTGCCACTGAGCATGGCGTTAATGCCATTTCACTGTGCTATAGCTGCTCAGTCTTTAACACATGAAATCTCCCAGGTCATAAATTAAAATATAGAAAATAACTGGAGAAAGACACAAGGACCATGTTTTCCACAACAGAGTAAATTGAACACTTAAATATGAACCATTTACATACTGCTGACATATGCTGACATTTAACTAATTTGTTCCCTTTCTTTCTTTCTATCTTTCTTTCTTAAATAAGGCTGATTCAAAATGTCACTTGCTGATTAATGGCAACATATGGCTGCAGCACACGCCCTCTAACACTACTATACAAGCTATGAATGGACATGTTCCTGTGATACACTAAAACCTGTGGGTGTGTCCAAGCATGTGTCTGCTACTGGACGTTATCGGCATGTGATCAAAATAGTTTCTGTGTGTATCTTTCCCGTGCATGTGTGAGATACTTTCACAGTATGACATATGCTTGAAAAACACATATGTCAGCAAGTGCTGGGCATGCTTGCGAATGACATATGAACACTGTTTTCACTACACGGGCATGCGTGTGTGAATTTATACATTGAGGGTAAGCCTGTGTGTGGTAGTAGTAATCTGCACCAGGCAGCTGCGCTCGTTCGTATTCAGCCCCAAGGCACTTCTAGGCCTTCTTGCTGATTAGGGATCAGAGAGAGAGAACGAGGACAGAGTGAAATGGTATAGAGCGGGGATGAGAGACAAAGAGAAAGAAAAAGGTCCTCTCTCATTTAGTAAAGAGTTTGTTAATGTCTATAATCCCATTAAGCAGGGGGAACAGCTTGACCCCTCACATAACATGCATTAATATGTATGGGCGAGTGTGTGGTTGCAGTGTATATTCTTTTTCTCTCATACAAACAACCCCAGACACTTGATACAGCGCATCCAGGAAAAGAAATTGATTGCCCTTATAAACATTTGATAAGGCCCTAATGTAACATCGCAAGCTGTTAAGGAGAATTGGAGCGGCGAGTCATGAAAATGACATGTAAATCAAATGAGCGTTGTATATTTTCAGGCACAATTTGCCAGCAATTATTGTGTTGACCTGGCTCCTCGGTTGACAAAAGAAACCTGTTCCCTCTGAGGAGCAGGAAATCAGCTTTTCAAGTGCTCTTGTGTTTGAAGAGTGGTGAGCAAGGCAAGGCGTGATTGCTGCACTCTGCAGAGAGGATCGCACATGGGGTGATTTCATACAAGGTGAGAGAAAGCAGTGAAGGCCAAAGCTAGTTGTTTTCTTTTCCTTCACAATATACATGCAAGCAGCACTTAACTCAATGTTATCTCAGCTAACTCACACTGAATCGATCCATGCTGAAAAAAATATGATAAAGAAGATTCAGTATTAAAAAAAAGAAAAGAAGACCCTCTAGCTTGTGGCTTCCTTCAACCTAAAGCCCTGATGGAAGGATGGATGGATGGATGGATGGATGGATGATATGTGCAAAATATAACCTGAATTTCAAAATGTTGGGTTGCTGTATAAAATCTAAATAAAAAACAACATACAATAATTTGTGAACCTCAAATGTTATTCACAACAGAATCGTATCACAATAGAAAAAGTATTAAATTTCTACACTGAGAAAATGTACCATTCTAAGAAAGACATGAACTCATTTTGAATTTTGTAGTAACATGTCTCAAAAAAGTTGGGGGCAAGGCTATGTTTACTACTGTGTACCTGTGGTAAACATGGGCTTCTGTTAACAGCAGACTGTAAACATCTGGGAACTAAAATGAGAGGAATGTTGTCCCATTCTGGTCTCTTATAGGACTAGTAGTCATGAGTCTTCTTCATCGTATTTTTATTTTATTCATACTGTCATGATGCACTAAATGTTTTTAATCGATGAAAAGTCTGAACTGTCTGCAGGCCAATTCAGGACCTGGATTCCAGAATTGAGGGTGGGGGTGGGGGGCTTTTTAAGTGAGCACTAATAAAAAGCCCGATGGTTCCTGTCCTCTTTAGTCTGGAGGATGTGTCCATGTTTTCCAAAAAAGAATTTAAATTTTGATTTGTCTGACCACAGAACACTTTTCCATTGTGCCTCAGTACATTTGAATGTCCCTTGATCTGGAGAAAATGCCAGGATTGCAGGATCATGGTCACCCATGGCTTCTTCTTTGCTTGATAGATGGCAAGATGAACTGCATTCAATGGCCTTGATTGGAGGAAGTGTTACTGAGCCCCATGCTGTGATTTCCATGCTTGTTCTTAATGCACTGCTGCCTGACTGCCTGAAGAACATGAACATCTAATATTGATTTTTAATCTTGTCCCTTTTATATTGAGGGACATTATTCAGAAATTCTCTAAAAATGTATACACTCAGTTTTTTGCAGACTTGTTATCCTCTGACCATCTTGACTTCTTAGAAATTCTGCCTCTTTGTGATGCTCTTTTTTGAGATGTCCAATTTTAAAAAAACAGATATTACTGGTATTACTTGTGATTACTTACATGTGTTCCCACTTAACGTAAATAGTTGCAAAATGCTTCTTCAGTTTCACTTAGTTTTCCAGCATTTTTTTCCTGCCACCTCCTGCCGCCATCCCAACTTTTTTGAGATTCGTTGCTTCCATCTAATTCAAAACATGCCAATGTTTTCCATGAAATCAAAAAAGTATATCAGTTTAAACATTTGGTGTGCTTTATGTGTTCTATTGTGAATAAAATGTGGCGTTATGCGATTTGAAAATCACTTAATTTTGTCTTTATTGACATTTTACATGTCATTCGAGGCTTTTTTGGAATTGGGTTTGTATTTACATATAAGCAGCAGGATAGCTAACATCTTATGCACTGTATAATGCACTGTATATTAGATGTGATATAACAAAAGATTTGCCAATAAGGCTTCAAATCCAAACTGAATTGGCTGGTTAAAACTAATTAATTGACTGCATTATTTTTACACAACCAGAATCAAATCAAATCAAATGACATGAAATAATAAGCTTAAAAACATTAAATAATGTTGAATCAAGAAAACATTAAATAATAATAAAGATACTCTATTTGAATTGTATTGAAAAAAATTGCTACAAATCTTATGAACAATTATTTCACATAATAAACAGACCTCTTATCACTCTTGGATAGATTAAGGTTCTGTGTAAGCACAATTTTTTTTTAACTAATTTGTTTTATAAGATAAGATTACATTGTTTGGAAACATGTTGTTTGTCTTCTTTTTTGAGGAAGACTAGTGATGGTATACCTATTCTGAGTTTATGAGTAACGCAGTACAGAGTACCTTAAAGAAAAAACAGCTTTCCTTATATGCATATTTTAAACTTGCTCTAAAGTTTTGCATAAACTACAGGAAGAACTTTTGCTGCCAGTGGGAAATCTCTGACATACTCACTACATTGTCATATACATTATTGATGGGATACTTTAAGTTTTCCCAATAACTTAGAAGTGCACAGAGAGACACAAAGGCACCAACGTGATGATGTCATGTTGAGCACAGTATATACTGCAAAAGAGAGGAAGGAGTGTTTATGTTTTCATTTGAAAATGAATGTTAAATTCACCTCCACATTAAATACGAACAAATTACTTTAATTGCAGGTCATCATAAAAGCACCACTGCCTCAACAATACCTTCTGAGTGCAACTCAGCAATTTATTTAAATTAATAAGACCCTCCACAGCCACCATGCCCGTTTTGGCTCATAGAGCTGGGCCCAACGGGCTGAGGCTCGTCAACAAGCACGCCCTAAAACACATCCAGCCATCACAGGCACGGTAAACTAGTCGCTTGAATCACTGGGCGTGATAATGGATGGAATTTTGTTTCAACAAATAAAGTTCAACTTATTATTTAATTAGGCTGAAAGTTAACCTTCACTCTGTATTATCTCTAATGCATATAGACCTATATTATAGCATATTAATATATATTAACAACTCTCACTCTATCATGCTATCATGTAGTTACCTGTGGTCTTACATTTATTTTAGTTGAAGAGAAGCTTCATATGTGAATATGGTTATTTACACAGCATGTAAATAAAGTTGGAGCAACATCTACAAACTGACAGTCATTTGTTTATGACTGATTCATTTAAAATTATTTTATAGATGAATTATAAGTAATTACTCTGTGTTAGTCTTGCCACACACTGACCAGGGTGTACCCTGTATGACAGCAGGATTAGGCTCTAGCCCCATTCTGCAACCCTGAATTGGATACACAGAATAACATGGGTGGATTTAATTTAGTAGTAACAGCTTTTTGGTTGCCATATTGTTGAAATTCCTTCTCTGTCATGACACTTTGCTCACTGTTTGTTATTGGGAAATAAACTTTACTTACTTAAGCAAAAAAAATATTATAATGTCTATGATTATATCTAGCTTATTAATATTAATAACCATGGCTTGATGAATTGATTGCCTTTAATGTTTTCAGAACATTAGGTCTAGAAGCTGAAGCAGTCGCTGCTGACCGACATCGATGGAGATCACTAGCTGCCCGATGCGCTGCCCGGTGTAGGAGGAACTAAGTGCTAAGTAAGCAAGGTCTAGAGTAAGTAATGTTTGCTGATGGAAATTTCTTACTAATATTTACTTAATGGCTTGGGGGAATCGTCAGTCCGAAGATTGATGATCATTTTTTACATGGAAGATAATTTGAAGATAGTTTTTACAACTTAGCAACCCAAAAAGTTGTTGAGATATTAATTTGGAGTGGATTTAAAAAACATTCACTATGTGATCCATAGCACAGTGGGTAACAAATGACTGAATTTACTACTTGGAATGTAAATTTCCATTGTCTACGTAACCATTTTGCCTCACACATTTGAGTTTCGGTTATAAAAGACAACCTTCAGTCCATTTCTTCTTAGATTTCCTCAAGGTGCAATTAACAATGTCTCACTTGGCCACAATATTAAAGCCACATGTCTAATGCCATGAAGATGTCCTGTATGTTGCCAAAAGAGCTTGGATCAGTTGGGGTATGGACACCAGATCCCATGGGTGTTCTGTTTGGCAACTGGATATTTAGATCCTTTACTTCTTGTTCATTGCGAGGAGAAGCCTCCATAGACTTGCAATCTTGGTAGTTTGTATGCAGGTCAGAACCTAGTGCTTTTTGCAGGGTCCTGCTGGGGTGGGCACAGCCTTTGGGGAGTGCCATGTGTTGCTTGACCTGTGGCTGTGATTAGGTAATTGGTAACACTGATACTTTCCACAGCTCTGTAAGTCCCATGAATATTGTAGCTAAAGGAGTAATTCTCTTTACTCCATTTGTCCTTGGCTTTAATATTGTGGGGGTGATCAGTACTGAGCGTTACAGGGCAATGGAACTGGCAACAACTAAATGGGGTGTTGCACCGTTTTTATCAATTACTTCCGAACTGTGCTATTTATGACACGCAGGCACCTCGCTTCTGAAAACAGCATATGATCTGAGGAGAAATTATACATCTCATAATCTCACCAAAGGAAAATAAAAGCTGGATTTTCACAGTGTATGTTTTTAGAGAAACAAATTGACTGGTACATTAGCTGACCAATCGTGTCTCAGCTTCGAATCAGTTTTTATCCAATCACAGAAGAGAGCGATAGTCTTGCCCCTCCCAAAAACTGGATGCTGAAAAAGAACGTCATCTACCTTTTTACATTTAGCTTTAGCAAAAATTAGCTAGGTGTTCAATCATAGATAAATCCTGCCGAACCAAGCGTATTTTCTTTTGAACCGACAGCCCAAGTAAGAGCGATATATTTGGCGCTCCCTGGTTTTACAGTGCCAAACATGTATGTAAAAGCCTTACGTCGATGCAGAGACATGTTGAAAGGAGAACTGGTCGTGTGAAACGCTGGCTAGCTTACTCAAAGCTAACTGACGAACAGGGGCCGAGAAGCGAAAGTGGCTAATATTAAGGACTGCTAAGCCTATCACAACAAGGCTGGGTGTCTTAGCATTTCTACCGTGATCACGAGAAGAGGGGCTGATAGAGGGAGAGTGAGAGAGATTCCTTTCATACGCAGTAAGTAACACTTGGTACTCGGAAAGAGCAACGAATCTACACTGGCTAGCGACCCGCTAACGTGTAACGTTAGACAAACAGTTTGACAACTGTGAACTTCGCTAGCTGGTTAGCTAGTGAAGTTAGCTAACCAGATTGGCCTCTGTTTTAGGTAACGAGAATCGAGAATTGGCTTGATTTTACTTCAGGATCTCAAAGTACCGTTATTTATATGTTTTTATTGGGACAGAGAGTACGATATTGTCGTTGACGCCGGTGTAGCCACACTTACTAACACGCCCGAGCTCCAGTCAGGTGATTTTCACATTAATTGTAGCGTTTCACGCACTATATTCAAATGGGTTATCAGCGTCACTCTGCTGGCGGATTAATGATTAACATTCCAACGTTTGGGTCTATCCATGTGATCCGAGAAGGTTTGGTTTGTCTTTATTTGCTTGTGGCATGTGTCGACGGTTTTTCCTCCACTAAATTTATTTTTATCTTATCTTTATCTGATTCATGAATATTTGCAACAGGTGCGACTTACGTGGAACTAGTTTTAATGTGTAGCTTATTCTGGTTACTGCTTAGCATAAAGCTAGCTTTTGTTTTAGACGTCAACATATTGTTTACTAACAATGTACGTAGTAGAGTCTAGCTTTATTTAAAGCTTCTATTCCCATTTGCTCCCATGAAGCTCCAGTACAGCGATTAACTTGTTTTATTGCCTTGTTGTGGGTACTTTTATTGTATTGTTGTTGGTGTGTGTGGCAGTGTGTTTGTGTGACGGTGTATTCCAGAAATGGCAGCAGCATCAGTGGCATGTTTGTGTTGGCACCTTGATGTGAAATCCTGCAATAGCCATGCTCTTTTAGCCTATGACTGCACTGGGTGCATGGGCTTGTCAAAAGGCCTTTATCTATACCCATGTGGTTACGTTAGTGTGAACTGAAAGGGTTCACACGCAGATGCATGCTCAGATGTAGTGGCAAGCCTTGAATAACTGAGAGATTCATTTGTGTTTGTGCTTATGTCTCAGAACAGGGTGATAGTATTGGTTAAGATTCTTGAATCAGCTTGTGGGGTTATGTAAATGCTGTGCATGTGCTTTTATAATGTATCCCAAAGGAACTGAAAGTGGTTTTAGTGCATGCTTAAGTACTCCTATGTTTAAAGTCCCTCGTCATTTTGCCACTTCTGAGAGTTGAGAAATGATGAGAAAACAGAGGTACATATATACAGTGCAATGCAAGAGTATTTGCTCCCTTTCTGATTTCTTAATTTTTTTTAACCCATTTTTCACATTTACATGTTTCAGATCATGAGACAAATTTTAATATTAGACAAAGCAAACCTGAGGAAATATATAATGTTGAATCAAGAAACCACTTAAATAGAACCTGTCTGGCAAAGTGAAGTAGGCTAAAAGAGCTCAAAAGGCAACACATCATGGTACGATCTAAAGAAACTCAAGAACAGCAGAAAAACAAAGTCACTGGCATCTGTCAGTCTGGAAAGTGCTTCGAAGCCCTTTCTAAAACTTTGGGAACCTAGCAGACCACGGTGAGAGCCATTATCCACAAATGGAGAAAACTTTAAACAGTGGTGAAGATTCTCAGTGGCTTTCGACCAAAATTTCTCCAAGTGCACATCAGTTACTCATCAAGGAGGTCACAAAATAACCCAGAACAGAATTGCAGCACACTCTGTAAAGTCAGAGATCATGATTCAACAATAAGCAAGCGACTTCTGTGGTGGTTTGTTGCTTCAGGATTTGGACAATGATCCAAAACACACCAGCAAGTCCACCTCTGAACGTCTCAAAAAAGCCAAAGAGAAAATATAGGTTTTGATGTCGCCTAGCCAAAACCCAGACTTGAATCCCTCTGGTGTCGCTGAATTAAAACAATTTTGCAAAGAAGAGTGGGACAAAATTCCTCCACAGAAAAAGCCTCATTACCAGTTATTTCTGCCAATGCTGGCACATCCAGCTAATAGGTTTAGGGGCAATTACTTTCACACATAGGGTCAGGTAGGTCTCAGTATTTTTTTTCCTTAATAAATTGAATCATCGTTGTATTTAACCAGGTTATCTTTGTCTAATATTATAAGTTTGATGATCTGAAACATGTGTTACAAAAATGAAGAAAAAAAATCAGGAAGGGGGGGGGGGGGGGGGCACTTTTTCACAGCACAGTATATTGCAGAGAAAGCACCTGCAGTCCAGTAGGACATGACACGTGTACTTTCAACCTCTTTGGTCTGGACAGACATCCCCATCATCTGTTCAAAGGACACTTGTTCCAGAAAATTGACAGCTTCAAAGATGAGTCAGCAAAGAGAGGGGAGATCTGTTTGTTCCACTTGTCAAATTTGTTTAAAAAAAAAAGTCATAAACTTTTTTGAGGTAAAGTTAATTTTTCTTTTTAATCATAACTGAGAACAGTGTGTTATACCAGCTGTTCACTGCTTTCTTTATAAAATCATCAAATGTGGATATTGCTAATGGGTACTAGCAAAAATATGATTCATGGCTAAAAGTCAATATAAGTACATTAGTAGAAACTGAGCATTTACATGCCTGTATGTTGTGGATTTCCTCTTCAGAGATGGACTCAATTGTAGACTTAAACTATAAAAGTCACAGCTCAGTTTTTTTTGTTTGTTTTTTTTAATATTGACTAGCTGCATGTGTTTTTTATAATTTGTTTTTGGTATTGTGATCTAAGGTGGTCATAGCTTTCTTGAAGTTACCCACTGATTAGTGAAGTTAAACTATGATGCCTCAAGCTTCAACTATTTGCCATTGCCATCTTGATATTTTGGTAAATGTGACAGTGACAGACATTTAACAACTTATCAGTCACAAGTTGTTGGCATATGCTGAATAATCGTCCTTTCCAATCATGAGCATAATTTGCAAAAGTTCAATTCATGATGCCCTGGAACTACTGTCAGTCTTCAGAATGGATTTTACTTAGTTCATCCAACAGCAGAGCTGTTGGGCTCTGCTGTTGGATGGGGTTATAGCAAATTTCTCCAGGTATAGGATAGAAATATAAATCTGAACACAAATAAGATTTAAAAAGAAAAGTGAATACTTTGGGAAAGAAATATGGCCAATGGTTACTTTTGAGGTGGTAATGCAGCCATGTCAGTTCATAAGAATAAACCAACAGCACTAAGGTGTTTCCTTTATTGAGTTAGCTTTGAAGTTGATGACTTCCATGCTCCCTTTAAATATGTTGCTTTACAGTATAGTTGTTGGGTTAACTTTTTGTTTCCTAACTCCACTACTTTAGTTGTGTCCAACTAAAGAAAGGGTGCAGCAGTGGGATATTGTCATGGGCTAATATCCCATTCAGGCTTTTACTTTTTACCTTAATTTCCCCTTATCAGCTCCTCAGCATGGTACAGCACCTCTACAGCAAGCTACACTGCTACCATGCTGCATTTCCTATCAGTCTAATATTATCATCATGTCTTTTCCCCCACACAAAACAACAGTACAGTAGTTTAGTAAGGTGATGCTGACTTCTAAAGGTAGATTGGCCATTATATCACACACTGTACCTTTCATGTCATCGAGTCAGGAGAGAGAGCTGTAAGACATTAGTAATAGTTCACTGTGTTAAGCCTGTGGTCTGCATTTGACGAGCTAATCTCACCCTGCGTGGATCCTATCAGCAGCTGACTGTTAAATTGAGTTAACTTGTTAAAGCTATCCTGAAGCTGAGTGGTGGTTTTTCTGGGGCGCCTCAAACAGAAACCGGTGGGGAAAAAATATTTTGGCCTAGTAAATCAGAGCAAATCCCGCCTCTGCTTTTTGGTCACCTTCATAGACTACATGAATGTTCAGACAGACATACATGTGGCAGTTCATGTGCAGTCACATCTGGCCACTACCACTGTTGCTATGACAACCACTCAGCTGCCACTCCAAGCTGGGTAGCCATGGAGACATCAGACTTTGGGTGACATCAGTCTGTGGTGTACAAATTACCTATGCTGGTATTTATTTTTAATGAACACCAGTGGCCTGGGGAATTGGCAACTGCCAAAGATTTTGGCTTTTAACCAAACGGCAATTATCAGGACTGTAATAAAATATTTTCAATTAATTAAAAAAATTGTTTTTAAGTGGTTCAAACTTGAATGTGTATCATATGCCAAAAATAGTTTTTTGGCATATGATACACATTCAAGTTTGAATACAGACTCTGCTTTACCTGTGTAAGCAGTCAAATGTTAAAGGCCCACTTTGAGCCAGGTATGGTACACGTGGTGTGTATGTGGTTGCAGCACAGGTGAGAGCAAATAATGTTATTTGGTGATTGTGGAAATTGCTTTGATATCTGCTCAGTATTGTGTGTGTGAATGCATTTGTCGTCAAGGTAATAATTCAAGTGTTCTGGACTACTGATGCTTTTCCTCCCTTTGATATGTGATCAGTGACCAAGTGTGTCTGTCTGTCATGCACCTGTTGAACATCATCTAAATTTTGGAAGTCACATCAAACGCTTTGATAACAAACCATTGGCAAAGTAAAGAGGGAGAAACTTGGATAAGCATTATTTATTTCTTAAAGATCAGAAAATAAAAAAAGAATTCTTTTAAAAAAGGATTCTTTATAAAAATTAAAAACAGATTAGACTCCTTTCAATCATTATAGAAAGCAGAAGTTTGAAGGGAAAAAAAAAAGTATTTTCTTAAGTTCAAAAGTTTATCCACTGGTTACATCATACATAATTTAAAAAACCCAAACCGTTGATCATTACAAAGAAGGGATCTTGTGGTTGTTTTACTCTGGGGTGTACTTTGCTGGCTTCTTATCGGTATGCTTTAGGGTTGGGCGATTGGACGAATATATCGACTATTGACAATAGGCTGAGCCTATCGTTGATAGTTTTTACAAGGGCCATTTATTTATTTATTTGCCCATGAGTAAGTTTGCTAATAATGATGGAGTCTAATAGAAGCAGTCAACAGAAAAAAAATTTCATCTGCGAGCAAATGCACCCTCTTCAGAGTGTGCCCAAATGCTTGTTGATAAAGCTACAGAAGCTGGTGATAGCCTAGCATTCTTAGCTGGATGGTGGACACGTACATACTCATGCAAGTTAGTCGTGTTTGAGTACTTTGCTCACACTATATGTCTGCACAAGTGGTACACCGCTTTGATTACATCCTTATGTTTACTTCTTTTATCTGGTTTAAAGAAAGCCAAAGAAATCCCAAATTGGTGGCTTTACTTTTTTTTTTTAGTGCTGTCAGCATTAACACGCTGTCATCACAACTAACGCGATTAACAATGAACCCATCTGGAGCGTAAACTGAGTCAAAATCCCTGAAATGTCTCTGTCAACACATTTCGGCAGTTTGTCCAAATGTTGTTCATTCTGCGCTCCAGATGGGTTGAGAGCGTTAAAATCGTGATGACCGTGTTTAACCCGCGTTAATGCTGACAGTATATTTTTTAGTTAGTTCGTCTATGTTTGGACTTCTTCTGTATTGTAAACGCGCAAATCAGTCCGTGTGTGATTACATTGCCCCGCCCATAAAAAAGTCTGCGCATGCGCGAGTACATCACCCATCGGCGGAAATTTTGCAAACAAATCTTGCCAACTAATTTCACCTTGTATCAGCCAGCAGCCACTTGCAGTTGTTTGGGGCATATGTGTTTTTGAGATGTTACAGGCAAATTTCTAGGACAGTAGGACTGGAGCTTTAGCTATAAAAATGAAATGAGATGCACCTGCCATTGCACAGCTCAAACTGTTACTTGATTGTAGTGCTGTCAAAATTGGTCAAAAATCACATTTGCTTATTATTCATTCATTAATTCCAAAACAATTCCCAAAGACTCAAACTATTTGACTGTGCGCTTCTTTGACACACAGTAGGGCTGTTCAATTAATCAAATGTTAATTTCAAGTACAGTTTTGGCTTCCAGCAGTTAAACAGCATAATATAGATAAAGTGTGATGTGTGAGTGAGGTGCATGCTGTCAACCTGGCAGTGTAGCGTGATATTAGTTGTCTTTGAAGCCTTTCTGTTCTTTTAGTTAGGTGGGGGAAAGATGAGTACACAAGGCGGTCTAAATGCTTCATATGTAGATGAGGGTGACTCACTCACTGAGTCCCCTTTATCTATGTCTAGTTAGCATTCATACGTGTCATTTTGTTGATGAAATCTGTGTTTTTAGATTTGACTTTAAATCATAAGTTAATAGCAAATAGTGGGCACTTATCTATTTTTATTTTTTGAGAGGAACCTTTTAGCTCTGTCCACATGTACATTAACAGACACCATCCTTTGAGTATGCCTGCAACTTACTTGTAAGTAGCACTTATTGATATTTTCAGATATAAGGTATGGGTTATTGTGCAATTTCCGTGGCTAAGATTCCATTAAGCAGTGTGACAATCAATAAGACTGTAAAAGTTAATGTTCTCACATTGCATAGCCAATAAACAGACTGGATAAAGAATTTCTCTCTGCTATCCAGCAGCATAATGCTGCTGTACATTTAGCTAATGCAGGTGCAGTTATTGATAGATAACACATCCTCTTGAACACTCTGTGAAGTTTGTTAATGCTTTTTGAAGGCAGTTCTGGCTACCCAGAGAAGCTTTTAAACTTTCTTCTGTCTCTTTAAGGATAAATCTAAGTAGCTGCTATTTGTGGATGTGATGTGCAGTGATCACCAATAAGAAACAAGAAACAGTTGATATGTTCCTTAAGCCTTACATAGAAAGTATAAGAAACACAGGAAGAAAATTTCCAGCAACCCAAAAGTTAAATATTCTCCTTAAATATCTGTGGGGATATTTGTAGTCTTTGTGTTTTCAGAATATGTCAAAGCCATGTGAGATTTGTAAACTGTTTATTTTGGCTAAATAACTTTTTTTCATATCACTCAGCACTAGTTAGAAGAGGAGATGATGGCTGTAAAGCAGTCAAAGATGGGTAGATACCAAAGAAATGGTAACATTTCAAAATTATAAATATATTGCAAGAGAACACTATTTGTCCTCTCCTAGTTATATTATGCAAATCTTTATATAGTCCTTCACGATTTCTACAACCTTTCCTAATATCATTAGTAATCATGATTGAAAAGTGAAACTTTAATATTGTCCAGTTAGTTTTTCTCAAAAATTAATGGTTGGTATGACTGGCAGTTATCCGTTAAGGTCTTTCTAATACAAATCTCTCATGGATGGTTTGGAATGAGTCCATCTGTATTTATCATGTATTGATTAGAGCAGGGTGATATGACCAAAAATAATTATCACGATATACATTTGAAAATTTGCGATAACGATATAACTATCAATATAATTGACACTAGACAAAATACTTTACAACTCCACAACTTTATTAGTGCAAAAAACCCCCATCAATGTATTTTCACTTAAACAAGCAGCTGTTTTTTATGTCCATTAAAGTTATGTAAAAAATTAACAGTGCAAATGCAAATTCCTTGCTGACAGTTTAACCAAAAGGCATTTCCAGTGGAAATTGGCCGACATATCCTCAGCATAACCACGTATAATATCCACAAAACTTTTTCAGAAACGATCTTGATTTTAAGTGTGCCGTATTTTCCAAAAAACACGGTAATAATGACAATCCGCTAGCATGCTCTACTAAAAATAGTGCTTTGTTGTGTATCTGATGGACAAAGCTAAACCAGTTCCACACCACTGAAGTTGCAGCATTTTTACAAACCAATTCTGGTTCATCCGTTTCATTCAACGAACCGCTTTCGCCCTTCTCATTCTCGGTCGCTGCCATGCTTTTTCCGCCATGTGCGTATGAAAACAAAGGCACTGCGCATGCGCGTTTTACCCATATTCTATCGCGGTATTTCATTTTCTTATCGTTGCCCAACATTATACCGGTATTACCGTGAACGGTATGATATGGCCCAGCCCTAGTATTGATTCTGATAAGGGTTGTCACCATACTGGAATTTCAAAACTTGATACCGATACTCCGTACTGTTTTTGATACTCAAGGGAAAATGTAATTTCATTTGAGATGGTGATGGTAAAATGCAGGTAATATAACCGGGTACAACACAATACCTCACACATCTAAATAATTTAGGAGAAGGAAAAACGGTATGCTAAAGCTAAAACATTTTATGATTTATGATCAAAAAAGTTGATTGCTGTAAAAGATCTAACCACTCACTACCGGCATTTTAAAACTGACCACACAGCTGGCTAAAACAAAAAGGAAATGAACACATTTTAATAAATTGTTGTAAAAGTAGAAAAGTTACTTTATTAACGATAACAGGGGGCTAATGTGGCTGTTGGGTAATTGCTAATGGTTAAACAAACGGCTAATGTTAAAATCTGTGCCAGTCAGGTTAACGTTTTTAACTCTTTAATACTGTATTGGAACTTTAGGAGGAATTTAAAGGGGTCAGTAAAGTCTTGCTTGGTGTTATGAATATTATAAACTACTTCTGCTGTTAATGAGGTGAGGAGGTGCTTGTATGTCTGCGTGCAGCAATGCTGTGTGAAGGTATGCATCTGCTGGACGAGGCAACAAAATCACTGTTTGTATCAGTGTTATTCCAAATGAGTATCTAATTCAATATTAATTTTAGTGTGAATTAATATCTGAGTATCAAGTATTTTTTTTGACTACCCAAATGCTGTTGTATATAAACTGAATGCAGTGTCAGCAAGCAACTTTCACACAATGCTACTATAAATCTAGTAGAGATTGAGAACACAAAATGAATAGTGATAAGTTATGTGCTTTACTTGAAACAGCATTTTCTGCACTTTTCCTGAAATCTACCAAACGCAGTCTTGACAGTGAATAATTAAGACTCTGTATTGTAATCTACCAGCATAGTAGAAACATAATTAACTGTTCAGTACTGATTCATTGTCTGATTTTCTTTCTCTGTCCCTTGTTTCTTTTTGTTTTTCCTCTCCAACAGCTAGCAGTGGGTCTCTCAGGGCAGAGCCATGGGTGCGTTCCTGGACAAGCCCAAAACAGAGAAGTACAACTCACATGGCGAGGGCAATGGCCTGCACTATGGGCTAAGCTCCATGCAGGGCTGGCGGGTGGAGATGGAGGATGCTCATACAGCTGTGTTGGGCCTTCCAGCCCTTGGTATGACTGACTGGTCCTTTTTTGCTGTGTACGATGGCCACGCAGGCTCTAAAGTTGCCAATTACTGCTCCAAGCATCTTCTTGAGCACATAATCACTGCTAGCTTAGGGGCTGGAAACACACAAGGCTCTCAGTCTGGATCAGACGGCTCCAACGCTTCAGTATCAGTTCCGCCTGCAGTGGAGGCTGTGAAAGCCGGCATCCGGACAGGCTTTCTGAAAATAGATGAGCACATGCGCAGCTTCTCCGACCTTCGAAATGGCATGGACCGCAGTGGCTCTACGGCAGTGGGAATTCTTCTGTCACCTGATCATTTCTTCTTCATTAACTGTGGGGATTCTCGAGCAGTTCTCTACCGCAATTCACAGGTGTGCTTCTCCACACTTGACCACAAGCCTTGCAACCCACGTGAGAGAGAGCGCATCCAGAATGCTGGCGGTTCAGTGATGATTCAAAGGGTTAATGGGTCACTGGCTGTATCAAGGGCCTTGGGGGACTATGATTACAAGTGTGTGGATGGTAAGGGTCCCACAGAGCAGCTGGTTAGTCCTGAACCAGAGGTGTTTGTGATGGTTCGGGCACCGGAACAGGATCAGTTTGTGATTTTAGCGTGTGATGGAATCTGGGACGTTATGTCCAATGAGGAGTTGTGCGAGTTTGTGAAATCGAGGCTTGAGATCTGTGATGATCTGGAGAAAGTCTGCAATGAAGTGGTGGATACCTGTCTCCACAAGGTATGTACTTATTTGTTTTGGAGTTTATCATTTGTATATTTTGCTGTGACATCCTCTGCTTTCTTTTGACCTATGGAGACGTACATGTGTAGAAAACTTTGTCAGCAAGATATCCATTTGAATTTCCTGCCACAGAAGAACACTATATGATGAAGAAAGTTTTAGAGAATGTGTTTTGTTGTTGAAAAAGAGCTATTTCTAACTGCTTTAATGGCTCAGTAAACTTTCCCTTACTAAAAAAAGGAGACAGAGAAATTGTTTTGGCAGTCTTGAAAACAGGACAAAGTAAAAATGAAAAGAATGAAGTACAGAGCTTTGAAGTACAAAATGCTTGAAAGATGGCTTCAAGTCTTGCAGGTTACTCCTTAATCCTGACCAGCAGCTGTTATCTGTTTGAATTCAATAGATAATAGAGGGGAAAAATGCATTTTATTGCTTATTTACTGTATGTTTTTGATACCGTCATGTTCTACTTGGCTCTGAGTTACAGTGCAGGTTATTCAGTCACTTATTCCCTATGAAAAATGCAAGCTATACAACATCTTCTCTTAACCTGCTCTTTCTTTATTCGTCTGTCCTTTGGTCCGTTTTAGGGGAGTCGGGATAACATGAGTGTTGTGATAGTGTGTTTGCCCAATGCTCCCAAAGTATCGGAGGAAGCTGTGAGGAAAGACACTGAGCTCAACAGTTACCTGGAGTCTCGAGTTGAAGGTGAGAGTGGCTGAATGGAGAAAAGTAATGTTTATGTATTAATTGTCTTTGTGTGAATGAATTCTACACATAAAATAGGGCATTGAGGGGGAAAATGGGCAGCTGGGGATTTATTGATAACCTTCCTTTATAAGTTTTTTCCCCATATTTACACATCTTATTTCTACTGAAAATGTGCATCATATCTGTATATTCCCTTGATTGACCTTGCTACTTGCTATTGTCTAACCTCCAGCCAAATTTGCTCAGGCTCACAGCAGAAGAATGACACCATCATGACCTCCTTTTCCACTTCAGCGAGCATCTCCCCTCTTTATTCCCTCTCCGCTCCTCTCCTCCTTTCCTTCACTCAAACATTCACTATCTTGTTGGAATGAATTTCCTTCTCCTTTCCTGTACTCTTTGCCCATTTCTTCTTTCTAATTTCAACCCATATTTTTTTTTTATGTCTCTGGGAGCACAAGACCCTTTGAACACAGAGCAGCCTTTCTGGTTAGCTCTCTTTGTTCGCTATGTGCTGTTTGAGATGCCGGTCACTTAAGAAATACATTTTTTAGCTCTGAGGAATAACTTAAAATGAATCCTTAAAGTTTTTGTTTTTACCTGTCTGATACCAGTGTCATCTTGAAATAAAATAAAAAAAAAATAAGGCCTTAAAGTCAACCGTAAGACTCTGAAATTGAGATTAAAAGACAGGTAATTAATTCATGTGATAAAGTAAGTTCATGCTGGCTGAAAAGCACTCTAAAATGGGTCAAAATCATTCCACTTTTGAAGGTACAGTTCAGAAGTTCAAACAGTGTTTGTGTAAAGCAGGCTAGATGCTTGGCTTAGGGTACTGTCTAATACTGGAAGACAGAGGAGAGAGGGAATAGAACAAAACAGAGAGGGAGGAATTCTCTGGCGGAACATTATCTTGGCCTTATGCCACTCCCAACTCAGTTGCAGGCCTCTTTCTGTCACCATCTTTCTCCTTCTCCTCGTCTCAGAAATACACTGGCTTCCACAAATTGACTTGCATGTTTTCCATCTTCACTTCCTTTCTCCTCATTTGTCACAATTTGGTCTCTGTCCTTCTGCTGCTCTGCTCTCCCTCCTCTGTCTTTGCACAGATGTTCATGGCTATCATCAGCTCTTTTAATACCGACTTGTGTAACAACATGTCTGGTGCTGTTTTAGAGATGCTGTCTCGGCCAGGGGAGGAGGGGTTTCCGGATCTGGTAACAGTGATGAGAAACCTGTCCACTGACAGCGGCATGCCCCCTCTGCCACCAGGGGGTGGTCTTGCCAGCAAGTAAGCACCATTTGACATTTATTAAAATGTATGATTAAAATATGAAAGTGTTAAACATCTGTAATACTTCATTATGTGCTAATTATAGAAATGTTACAAATTTGATTTCTTTTTAACAGCTACATGGCTCCAACCAATACCTTATGAAATTTTTTGTATCTGTGTTCCACTTGCAGACGCAGTGTTATTGAAGCAGTATACAACCGTCTGAACCCATACAGGGAGGAGGATGGAGTAAGTATCAGTATATAGAAACGTAGGTGCTTTGTCTTTGACCATTTAGACATAAAATACTAAAAATGTTGAGGGCACATGGCAAATTTGAGATTTCAACTGTCTTAAGTCTCAAGTTTCTTTAACGTATGACTTTAAATGCACTTAGTTGGCTGTAGTTGTACATTTAAATGAACAGTTGATCAGCTAATTATGTAGTCACAGAGTATGTGTGTACGCTCTGTGTAGCATATTCCCATGAAATACCAGTGGGAGATCTTCTTTTGTTAATCTTATGTTGATTCATCTCATGTGGTGGCCTAAGCTGGTGATTTATAGACAAAGTATAAAATTACTGACTTAAGGTGTGGCTTTGAGCCCATCCCCTTTCAGTTATGTTAAATGCTGTTTTTCTCTACGCATGGTGCAAGATGATACAGCTTTGTCAGGAAATGTTTGAGTGGAACTATGAAGTTGCAAGTGAAGACATTAATTTTCAGGTTATCTGCTTCAAATAGGCTCTTTTTAATGGTTTATTTTATTTGCCTCCACCGCTTGGGGCTTTCTTTATCCTAACAGAAAAGTGTATGAAGACACTTTAGTTAGGCTTTTAAGTGGAGTTATCTGACACTGGTATGAGACGTTTTCCCATGTTTGAGCATGAGAATGTGATATGTACGCTTCTAAATTTACTTTGCTGCTGAATGGTAGATGTTGCAAATTTTTTAAATTTGCCAATAAGAACACAGGCATTCATGCTCTTATACTGACACCCATTCACATACTGAATGAGGTAGTAAATCTACAATAAAATAACAGCAGATAAAGGCAAATACTAACAGCAAATAGAAGAGAAGAACATCGACCATTTAAAGCTTTCAAGTTTAATGTTTAATAAAAGGGTTTAACCTGTAAGCCTGGTTTTCAAATGTTGTAGTGGTTGTAAGTGACAGTGACAGGAGATACTGTGCAGTGACTTTGACAGTGCTGTTTAACTCATTACATTACCTTCTGCTTTTTCTACTGGCAGACGTTTTCCACTTTAGTCAGCATTTTAAAATTTGTGTCCTCATATTTGCCTTTGACATATGTAGACACTGTTTTATACAGCATGTGAATAAAAGATGGAATCCAAAATTATGTCCCAAGGAAAGTAATGACTTATTTTTATTTGCCAGTAAAGACAGACACCCTTTGTTACTGTGATTTTTTTTTTTTTTTTTTTCTACAACCATAGACTGTATATGAAAGATAGCAATGGATATTTTAGTTTCAAACTTTGCATTTTAAATTCTTCAGTGTAAGCATTTTGGCTACCACAACTTTGGTGTTGGAGGCAGAAGTGACCTTATTTGGACAATAACGGTGTGTACTAAGCTAGCAACTGGCAAACTTAGTTGACAGTTTGTAGGCTGCACTGGTGCAATACACACTCTACTGCTAATTAGTGCTAAATAGCAGACTAATAAAATACTAGGGTATGAGTAAACAACACTGAAGGACAAACACACGGATTGTATTACACAAGATAATAAAGGCACCAGCAGCACACACAGGCTGTTCAATTTATTGACTAAACTTAGTGACTGATTTAGATTCTGTTTGTGGAATTCTGACAGGGGATGGTAGCTAAGATGGCTATTTTCATACCCTAAATAAACTGAGGGGCTGTATGAAGCACCAGTGTAAGAAAAATAAAGATTGTTTTGAACTGTGAACCATGCAAAGCTGAAATGAACATAATGGGTCCAGTTCACTTGAGGTGGATTGCATAAATAAGCTTTTCACTAATGTTTATTGGAAAGTTTAAAAAATGTCCAGGTGTTCTTTTCTAACTATTGATGCAGCTTCATGTTCTTTGAGGTAATGGATAGTGTGTTATTGACTGAGGGTGCCAAGGCACTTGTTGAGCCAGGTTTTTAACCTGCATTTATATTTGCAGGTTACAAAAACAATCAGTTTATATAAACAGTATTTTGATTGTTTTCCTCTTTCAAATATAGGCCTGTTTTTGAGGTAAACTGTTGAGTGGTTATGAAATGTTTGCACTCCAACAAGTTTTGTCCAAGGGTTCCGTGTTTTCTGCAGAGATGGAAAATACGGAATTTTAAATCTTTGATTTTGCAGCTGTTGTTACCTGCCTGCATGTTTCACACAAACATGTTCTTTGACAATCACGACATGAAAAAAGGGGATACATAAAGAAGTTAACTGCACAATTAACTGATTTCTTTTTCTTTTTTTGGACCCATTTATTTTCTTTTATTTTAAAAAGAGAGATTTCTTTGATTGTTTTCACTATTTACTTGCCACTTAATTACTTTTGGTGTAGTACAAATGGCCGTGGGGGAGGGGGTCTGTTAAATTTATGAAAATATAGTTAAAAGTCCAAAATTTATGTGTTCCTTCACATTTATCATAGCCGTCCAGTGGGCCGGATTGGAGTCTGTGTTGGTGCAATTTTGGCCCCTGAGCCTTATGTTTGAGACCCCTGTTGCAGTAAATGGCTTACAGTATTGCATGTGTGAACTTGTAAATGTTTTTAAAGGATTGATAAATGTTGTGTCTGTGAGAGAATCTCACACTGAGATTGAGGCCACTATCGTATTGTTTAGAATGATAAGCACTGCAGTGTCCTTAAAGAGCTCTACCTGCATATAAGGGGTCTTGTGTGGTGTGGGTGTGTGTGTCCTGTTAGCTGGATGTGATATTTGCCTCATGGTGTTGTCTTGGATTTTCTGTAATGAGTTAGAGGTACTGTGATTGTTTGCTTTGTGTACACATAATCATGGAAAAGAAATGCACACATGAAACGGATATTGGCGCTCCCTTAAAACCACAGTGGGTAGGTTCTGTGTGTGACTGTACACTGTAACAAAAAGTTTTGAGTGCTACCACCTGCTAGGTGTTAGGAGAAAGAAACAAGGCTGCTTGTCATAACATTGTCAAATAGCGCCATCCTAGTTTAACCTCGGCAGGTTTCTTTGTCTACATTAAGTGGCTAAGCCGTCCTACACAGCTGCTAGAAAGAAGCATGTCATAGTAGCTCAATTAGTGCTGGTTGCACCCTTCATTTAAACATATTTTGCACATGGTGTGTAGTAAGGTACGCACCTGTAGTCACATACACATTGACAAGGGATGTATCTATTGTCTAACTGTGTGTTCACCCTCTGATTAACGCAGCCCTCCTGTTTCATTTGGTAAGTGATCACATATATAACTGTTACACCCCCACCTCCCCCTTTTCCAATCCCTCATCTACACACATGCATACAACCACACATGCACACATGTGTACAAACACACATTCTTACAGGCATGTAAGTGGTGACCTGCTACACAAATCCCCCCTGTCACACCTTCATCTGTCTCTACTCTCTGCTGTCCTGCATGTGGAGCTCCATTTAGTGTAAGGCGTGTTCATGTGGACGTCTGCAGACATGATTGTCGAGGTCTGATGAGGATGAATGATGAAGGTGTTTCTAGTCCTGTCCGTCCCCCCCTCTCACGTCACGGGCATACAAACACGCATGCACTGTTCCTACACGCATGCATCGCTGTCTCACTCAGTCTTTCAGCAGCTGCACGCAACTATACAACAGTCTGTGTTTCTGTGTCCCTCCTCGAAATAAGACGGAAGGCCTTGGAGTTGTTTTGTTGGAATATGTTAAAGAAAGACTCCGGAGACCGAGGTTGAAAACTGCCTCACGCTGCTGTTGTAACAGCATTGTAAATATATTGTGTTGTGTTTCTTTGAGTTGTGTTGGTCATAAGGAAAACTGACCTTCAAGTCTGGGTTTGGGGGACTAAATCTTTGAGTTTTACTTTTAAAATGTTTTGTTTAGGTTTTTTTTTTTTTTTTTTTTTGCTTTTTATAAAAAGTGTCTTTTTTTTCTCTCCCCACCCTTCTCTCCTTCCTTTGTTTCCTGACTTTTCTCTTATTTCTTCTTCCTCTACTTTCCTCTTCTTTGCTTCTCTGTTTTCTCCTCTCCCTCCTTTCCTTTTGCAGAGTGGAGCGGAATTGGAGTACCACTGGTAGCTGTCCAGCACAACTGCCTGATCGAAAATACAGGACCACTATTCCACATGAGATTACATTCATTGTCACCTTTTAATTTTTTCTGTAATTCATTTCCCCCCCCACACTAAGAATAACTGAAGCTGAAATCTTGGTTTTAAAAACACCTAATGTGGAGGACTGCAAAAGTGTTTTTGTTCCTTTTTTTTTTTTTTTTTTTTTTTTAATAGACAAACTATTGGGGGGGGGGGGCGACACTGCGTTCACGTTCCGACTCCAGAACTACATCTACAATATAAACACAGCGAGGAGGAGAGGCCAACAAGCACAGTTTCTCTTGCCCCTTGTTTTCTTTTATTTTGTGGATTTGCAGAGACAGAGGTCACAGGTCTGAATCTTTTAGGGTTCTGTGGTGCCTTGCTTAGACCAGAGAGAGAAGGGAGGACCTCATAACTTGCCAGCCAGCCACGACCAAAACCAACCACTTGTGGATTCATTGTAAACACTGAGAAGGCTTAAAGTGGTTTGTGGCATTATTTGTTTGGAAGTGTGAACTTTTTTCTTGCATCTGACGGGGAGTTGATCGACCACACAAGCCTGCAACTCAACTACACACCTTAAGCTACACTGTCCAGTTCAGGATCTGGGCATTACTGGTACACAAACAGGAGCCAACTCTTCACTTATTAATGGACATGGCTCACTGGAGATCACCTTACAGAACTCACAGAAATGTAATAAAAATAACTAAATGAATCACTATCCAAAGACCTTCGGGGTCTGAAAGCCTGAGAATCCACACCTGACGATAAGGGGAGCACTTACGTGAGAGACTTTCTGGCACCAAATCCCAGTTTGACTCCTGGATATTATGTCCAGACTTAAATGGGACGTGGACTGGTTTGCCCAGCTGCAACTACATTAAACTTCTTGCATGTCTGCTTACTTTCTGTCTGCTCATCTCTTTCAGGATATTGTCACTTGTTTTGTCACTCTTCCCTTCTGTCTGCCTTATTTTTTTAAATTTTTTGTTGTTTTAACTTCAGTTTCTCTGCTGCTTCATGAGGCAGAAGAGACTCAGCTCTCATTTTGCATTTGCAGACAATGCCAGAATCATAAGCTTTTGAGCCTGCTGTTGTTGAAGATATTATAGAAAGATAGAAACTGTATATGAAATTCATAAATATAAAAAATATATAGAGAGAGATATCTATATAGACAGAAATATTTTGATTTGTTTGTTGTCCCTTAAATTCCCAGCCATGGTATTCATTGCGGCCTAATCTGGAAGAAAAAAAAAAAGAAGGGAGGGGGAAACACCCCTACCCAATAGCCCAACCCATGATGCTGCACGCACCGTTCCCACACAGCAGTGTTCCAAAGACAGGGTTTGGGGTAAAGGAATTCCACCGCCCCCTCATCCTTAACACATGCGCACACACAATCCTGCTCATGCTACAGCTTGCCTTTTTCTATCTCTCTGATATCCTGTGTGTATATATATATTAAAAAAAGAAGAAAAAACAAAAATACCTTTTTTTTGGGTTTAGATTGTAAACATTTATTTACTTAAAAATATGCTTTTTTTTTTGGTATACTTTTTTTTTTTTTAATTACTATTGCTGTGGTCGTGTTACAAATGGATAAAGAAAACAACACGAGGAACCTGAAACATACCTTTTACAACATATTGGGAGACTTTGGTTTCGGCTATTCACTGTATGAAGTTGAAGGAGGGACACTGTAGGCAGAGGAGAAGGGGTTCTACACTGAGAGTTAAATTCGCAGTCACTGATTTGGTGTTCTTTTTCTTTCTTCCCCTCTTTCCCCACAACCACCTTCATTGACTTTACCTTGAAGGCACAGGGCAGTTGCTGATTTAAGTTGGGTTTGAGTTTACCAGGAGTCTTTTGTGTTAACCTAAGCACTAAAAAATTGATGGAAGCTTTAGAGATGGATATTTGTCAGGAAAAAAACTCAAGTCTTTTACAGTGTGCACACACATGCATTGTCTGTGTGTGTGTGTAGTATTTAGATGGGGTTAAAATATGCTATAAATACAAACCTGTAATATACAGGTATATATATTCAATCATTTAATGGCAAATGTAATGTGCTTTCTGAAGTGGCAGTATTGGAAGAGAATAGACCTAACAGAGATTGCTGGCTGGTTAATGTTATTGTGGTACACTTGCTCTTGGTGCCATATGACAAATAGGTACTTGAATGTGTAGTTCTTTTGCAGTTACAGTTGTTTTAATGCAATGGTATAACTTTTCTTTGTGGTGGAGGGAGTGGGAGGGGTGGTATCTCCTATTGGTGCATGTTTTGTGATTGAGGAAGGAGTGTAATTTGCGTGTGATATGCACTGGGTGGGCGGGTGGGTGATAATGTGGACAATGTTCAGTGTGGTGGAACACAATGTTGGAGTGGAAAGGCAGTGATAGAGGAACAACCTGTAGATGAACTGGAGCACAAATGAGGATATTAATTCACTTTTAGGTACTTAACATACAAATGAGATTTCCCTTACTTTAAAACCCCCAAACCGCATGTTTCCCATCATTCCGATTGTGAACGTTGTCATATCTCAGATTCACATACTTTTTAACATTGTGCAAGCTTTTACCACACTGAACATGGTCTTCAGTTAAGGTTTTTGTTTAAGCTATATCAGACACTGGGCTTGGAGAGAATTTAAGGGAGGGAAGGACAGAGAAACATTTATTTTTCTGAATGTAATTCTTCATTAGTCACACTGATTCCACTGCATGGACTGAATACAAGCAGCACTGCAGGTTCACATTCTCTCCTCATCGGTCATTTAATGGCAGAACAAGCTACCTTGGCTTCCTTTGTTTAAAAAAAAAAAAATTAAAGAAAGTATATACTTGATCATTATTCTGATTGTGGAATATAATGTCAGAACTTATGTGGGAAGACATAAGATAAAGGAGTTTTTGAAAGTTTGGCAATGCCTGGATAATTTGACCCTGACTTGTTGCTATGATTTAACGTTCTGTTGAGTAAAGAGAATTTTACAAGCATTTGGTCTCCTGAACCTGTCAGTTATTTTTGGGCCGGGTTGAAGGTTTGCATTCCCTGTGGGCTTTTTAGCATAGACATGTGTTTCTGGTCACTCTTTATATACAAGTAGAAGTTCTGTACAAGAATAAGTTACCATATAGGTCAGAAAAGAGAACAGTAACTCTAACATTAAGATTGAAAGACTGACACAGGCACACAAATGTGTCAAGGGTTCTTTTTTTGTAATTTATCATAAATCACAAGATGGTAAATCAGTGGCAAGAATAATACAAGATCAATTCCTAGAAATCTGTGATACTGTAAAGTGCAAATTAAAAAGGAATTCTATCATTTGTAAATCTTAAACCCATGTATTTTCTTCACAAGGGAAAATAGAAAACATCAAATATTTAAAGTGAAAAAATGTAGCATTGAAAAAAAGTCCCTGAAATTTTTAGACATTTTTAGCATCCCTTCTTCTCTCAACAACAGTTCATTAACTTGTAGGAACTGAGACCAGTTCCAAAGATTTTCAGTTTGATCTTTAATCTGTATGGAGGGATCAGGGGATAGAGGTCACCAAAAACACACTGCTAGTACAGTTAAAGCATACCTGGGTAAGGAAAATAATGTGACACTATCAGCCATGGATTGGCCTCACCAGAGGCTGGACCTCAACATTACTGAAACAATGTGGGATCATCTTGATAAGGAACACTACAAAAGGCAGCCAACATCCAAAGAAGAAATGTTGAAACGTTCTTTAAGAAGAGGCTGTGTTAAAAATAAAAGTGATCACACCAAATATACACTTTAGGATTTGTTAGAACAAAGTCAGATGAGTGAAACTCCCCTTTCTGCCAGCGTTAAGAAGTTTAAGTATACATTTAATCCCTGAGATAATATAAGTGCAATTTCAGCAGTACATATTTCTACATAAATGTGTAAAAAATAAAGACAGATCAAGTTCTTTACGTCCCGTATTTATAAACAATGACGTTTTTGTTAATTGACAGCAAATTTTTCTATTTAGTTTGCAGAAATTTCTAAAGATGGTAAAAAACAAACAAACAGGAATACTGTACTTCTGTCATTAAGTAATGGATACACAATTAAAAACACTTTATTGTAGTACGAATGACTGTGACAGAAGTTATTGATCAGCAGGAAAAGCTGTAAAATTTACAAAAACACAGTTAAAGTCTAAAAATGTATGCCCTCCAACACATTTTCCAAAGGCATCCTATGGGCCAGATTGGAGACTGTGTCTGTCCAATTTTGGCCCCAGAACTTTAAGTTGGACACCCTTGATTTAGGTTGTATTTTATGTATATTTTTTCAGTTTAGGATCTGTGAGCTGTGAAAGGAAATGTTAATCAACACGTTGTGATGCGTTTTCTAAAAATTAAAGAAATGGAGTAGCTCTTGGGGTTTTGAAATATCTTCTGTATTTTAATGTTGGTGTTAAAGTTCACAAATCCCATAATAGGAAACACATTTAGTTCAGGTGCATCTTTATCGCCTACAATATTAAAAGGCATCTTGCGCCTTGGTGCTTTTGTTTGGTTTGGAAGGTTTCGAAGTAACTGATGTCTCAGTCGTAGTTAATACTGTGTACTCAAAAAACATACAAACGCTGTAATCTGTAACCAGTCCCATCAACTCTCCACTTTCCCACATTCCACAGGTGTGTCAGAGACAGGCTCTACACCATGTACCCTCTGATTGTAGTCAGATATTTAATCTGCGCTCTCCGAGTCACTCATTGTTCTTGAGGCGAGCTACACAACCCGACACGGTTCGTTTTAACAAACAACATGAGTTATAGAAACGACTCCGACAGCGTGGAGCTCGGGGAGTGCACCAGAAACCCGGGTTATAAGGATGCAGACGGAGACGGGCCAGCAGCGAGGGACAACATTAGCGTCTCCGACAGCGAGGAGAAGCGGGACTCCATCGGCGTGAAGCGGCTCTCAGACGCGCGAAATGAGTACACCCAGATCAAACCGTACGCCGGGATGCCTAAGGAGGTGCTGGTGCTGTACTCCTCTAAGGCCCGGTACCGAGTTCCCCGAGAGATCCTGTTCTGGCTAACGGTGTGCTGCACCCTGGCTCTGGTAGCGCTCACCATCGCGGTGATCGCGCTTTCTCCGAAGTGCCTGAGCTGGTGGCAGGCCTCCCCGGTGTACCAGATTTACCCTCGGTCCTTCAAAGACTCCGACGGGGATGGGGTGGGAGACCTCAAAGGTAAGACACCCAAAGCACTGCTGCAAGCTCCGATAACGACTATTCGAAGATTTTCATTAAAACAGGTGTTTTTATGGACGACACCAATGACGCTCCGCTTCCAACAGTGGAAGGCACATACTGTTACACCTTTGAGTCACTTAGAGCGTTCCCATATTTTAATGTGCATTTCAAACTACTGTACCTTTAACACCTTTAGGCCATATTATAAATACTTCCCCATATACTCTTATAGATTTGAGTAGCCTACTATTGAAATCCTGCAAAATCGCTGTGATTTTTTTTTCCCCAGATAAAGCCTCCTATGAACTTTTCAGGCTTCATTTTTAAAAAAAAAACAATGTAGCAACCCTTTCTGAGATTGTGGATTTACAAAAATTTGCCAAAGTATACACCGTATCCTGGTAGATTTTTTACTCTGTCAACCTAACAGCTGATCTTATCAATTTCTTATATTTGGTCACTTATACAAGAGTAAATTATTAACTTTATTTAACCATTAGTAAAGTATACAAAGGGAATGGTAAAACTGCATCTCGTTGTTTTCAATGGCTCATTTATAATATTAAATATGCAGATGCTTTTTAGAGGGAAATGACAGCTGCTCTCACTATATTGCATTATTTCCTATAAAAATTTACTAATGCAATACAGTATTATCTTTTCCTATCCATAGTCCTTCAGTTTATTAGGACTCTGAATTTCAGCACAGAGTGGTTAGTAGATCCTGTATCTCCCGTCTGACAGGCATCATGGAGAGGCTGGACCACTTTGAATACCTTAACATCAAGTCAATTTGGATCAGCCCTTTCTACCGTTCTCCCATGAAAGACTTTGGGTATGATGTGGAGGACTTCCGTGATATTGATCCACTCTTTGGAACCATGAAGGACTTTGAGGACCTCCTTGGAGCAATGCACAGCAAAGGTGTGCACTTTAAATACCCTTGTTTATGTGAAAATGTGAAGCTAGAAGGTGGTTTTGGGGGGTAAGATTGTTTTTTATAGCAGGCTGCATGTCTGACACACAAATACCTGTCTCCATCTCCACCAGGTTTGAAGCTGATCATGGATTTTATTCCCAATCATACCAGTAATCTACACCGCTGGTTCAACTTGAGCCGGACTAGAGATCCTCACTATGAGGATTATTACGTCTGGACTGACTGCAAACCAGACGGACCGAAGCCTAATAACTGGGTTGGTGCTTGTACTGTTATTTTCTACCTGGTCTATAATTTTGTCTTCTGCACATTTTCAAGAACCTTCACCAAGTTTATAGTACTAAAAAGGTGCAATGTACTGGAATTTAGATCAGATTTGTTTCCCATCTCGCACTCAGGTGAGTATCTTTGGGAACTCCTCATGGACATACGATGAAGTTAGAGGGCAATGCTACCTCCACCAGTTTCTCAAAGAGCAACCAGACCTGAACTTCAGAAACCCAGATGTCATCAAAGAGATGATTGTAAGATTACTGGAACATGCAGTGACACACACACAGACACACAAAAGCTCAGCTACCGACTCATTTCTTAATATACATTCAGTGATGCATGTGCTAAAATTGTGTTTTCTTCGTCTGTTCTGTCTTTCACTGTATTATCATTTTGTCCACCTTTAACAGCAATGTGTGACACACTGATTATACATTAACTTGTACCAGTTAACCTGTTTTTAATTGTGGCTGCACACAGCGCAAAGTACAACAGAAGCAATAAACATTATTTCTACTCAACTGTCTTTGCTATAGTTGAATGATTTTATCTTTCTGCAGCCTTTTCACACATAATGTAGATGCTAGTTTAATTGCTCTATATACATTTCCCCCCCCTCAATTTTAGGATATTATTCATTTCTGGCTGGAGAAGGGAGTGGATGGCTTCAGGATGGATGCAGTGAAGCACATGCTGGAGGCTCCACACATGAGGGATGAACCACAGGTTGATCCAAACAAACCACCCGTGAGTGTTAAACTACACATCTAACCTCATTGGTTTTGTTGAGTTCAGCTAAAATCAATAGATGGGCACACTGAGGTCATACTGAGATAGACAGAAATAACACTCAGAAAACATATCTCCAACAACACTACACCACCACCACTAGCCTGAACCTTTGATAAAAGTCATGATAGATCCATGCTTTCATGTGAATTGTAACCTCAGTTTATAGGATTGACAACCAGTGTGGTCTTCTGCTGCTGTAGCTCATCTGCTTCATGGTTCAAGTTTTTAGGTATTCAGAGACGCTCTTATGCACACCTTATTTGTGATGATGTTTTTTTGAGTCACTGTTGTGATTCATATCCGCTCAAAGCAGTCGGGCCATTTTCCTCTGACATAAAAGCGCTAGGACTTTCAAGCATTTTTAAGTTGGGAGTTGTTATGATGCAAAATCAATTTTAAGATTATGCATTTGTTTTGGTACAATTTACCCCTAAGTCTGGGCTCATTTTGCCCAACAGCCACCACGGTGGAAAAAGGAAAACCAGAGCCACGTTTTGGCTAAAGCAATCACACGTGTTTACTCACTGGCACTTCATCAACATGTGATATAACTTTATAACCTAAGATAAATAGCTTTTGATGTGAAACTGATAGATGATATCTGTTATGCCAATAAAAACTTCGACAGGCAAAAAGCATTTTATAGTGAAAAACTTTAAATGTGGTTCAGGGGGTTGGGAAGCTCATCTGTAACCGGAAGGTTGCCCTTTCGATCCCCCAAGCTCTCTCTGTCCTGGTCATTGTGTCCTTGGGCAAGACACTTTACCTACCGCCTACTGGTGTTGCCATATGGTGCGATATGGCAGCCGAGAAAAGCGCTATATAAATGCAATCCATTATAAATATCTACTTCATCTATAAGGTTCTTTGTTCTGCAGTAAGTTGAAAAAGGAAAATGCTCAACAAATTTGGGGTTAAATGACAAGAACTGTGCATCGTTGCTCAGATAAAGGTGGAGGATGAACTTAACAGTTCTAAGAATCCAAGCTGCAACTTAGAGTTATGCAGGCATAATTTGATTTTATTGACTTATGTAATATCTGACATGTCAGAGTCCAAAATTTAACGATCTGATCCATAAAAGCGGCTTTACTGAAGAAGCACTTTCCCTTGTTGCTAGTAGAACAAAAATAATCAAAAGCTGAGTGGGACTGTTCACACTGTTTATGATGTATCACTGATTATTTATCTCTAGCGGAAATGTCAGCTTCATAATCATGTGAAGAAAACACTGTTTGTGAAACTCAAAGGGTTCGTGATACATGCTGAATTAAGGTCAATGAGGCTGAAGATATTTCTCACAGAGGAAAGATTAGAAGCAAAGGAGCATATTTTGGTGGATTAGCAAGTCATTGGAGTTTACTTACGACTGCAGGGTAAAACCATAACACTGGGACTCTTTTACTCACTGATGACTGAGAATTTATACCCACAGATTTGCAGTTAGGTTACATTTTTACAGTCTGATCATGTTTAACCACGAGGTAATCTTTAAACAAAACAACACTAACTCTTTGCCATCTTAGAAACAGTAATGCATTTTGACAAACCACTGGAACTACAATTCTGCAATTGAGAAAGATATGTAAAAGTTTATAGGCGTGTTAAGAATTCTATCACATCCTCAGTCGTGATTCAGCTAAATATGAATCAGAAACCATCTGTCTCTACATTATTGCTTTAGTGGTTTATGCTGTGGTTGCTGTTGGCTGAATGGTCCACTTGCCTGTTATTAGGCCAGCTTAATGGCTTGAGATTATCTTTCACAAAAAGACATGCACATTAGGTGTAATTTTAGAACTGTGACATCACTGTCTCTGCGCAAGTCTATGGCTCATTCCCTTAAATCTGTAAACCCAATGCTTTACACTCTGGTAACACCAATAGTTGTCCAGTGAGTCAGATTTCCTCAGCGCCTCCATAATTAGAACTTAACAAGATGTTTTTTCTTCCTTTGCCTTTCTCGCCCATTTTATTTGGACAGTTACAAAAATAACAAATCTGAAGAATTAGCAGAAACTTTCTTAATCCACAGTTTCTCACTCAGCAAAGAAAATACAAACTCTAACTCCAGCACACAGCCTGAAAGCAGCTAAGCTATACTAAAATTGCATAATCACTACATAACCTTATACATATTTCTACCCAGGAGTTAGTAACTACAGAGTGGGATCTTCACAGTGACCACACCACCAGTCAGGTGGGCTTGCACGACATACTGAGGGAGTTTAGAGCACAGATGGACATCTACAGTCAAGAGCCTGGCAGATACAGGTAGGAAAGTGATTAAGTGCATTCAATATTACTATGGCAGAAAAGATAAACTTGTAATGCACTCGCCTACTTAATTATTACTACCTGTAATTATCATGTCACAATCATCCTTAATTTTAAAGACCTTTTGCTTATACAATGCACTAATGTTCAAACCAAACGATTTCATTAAATATGCTAATAAAAGCAACTTGAAATCTAGAATAAGGAATTAAGCCCAGATTTTTAAAATTATTTCAAATAAGGACACACTGGTATTTTAGAGTAAGATAAACAAAATCAGCTAATAGACGATATCCTGACACAAGTCATCGTGGTTTCTGTGTCATATCACATGCTAAATAAATTCCTCCTGTGCTGCAGATTCATGGTAATAGAGTCATACGATTATGAAGAGGTGTACAAGACCATGATGTACTATGGCAGCAGGCTGGAAAAGGAAGGTGACTTCCCCTTTAACTTTTACCTGCTGGATCTACCCCAAAACACCAGTGGAGTATGGGCTAAGCATCTGGTCCACCTCTGGATGGGCAACATGCCCAAAGGAAAATGGCCCAACTGGGTGGTGAGTTCTTAAACTCATATTTATATATTTATTTCCTCGCTTTTTACAATTGTAAAAACCACAGGATCAGTAGCGTCATGTCCGGCATACTGTGGCACATAACATGCCGAAATCATCAGATTAACGAATGTGTCGGCAGCATTCATAAGAATGAACTGTCGAGTCATCCTTCGTAGACTGAGATCATGCTTCTCACACTTGTGTTGTCATATCTTTCAAACCACAGGTCGGTTTATGTATTTGTTAATCATCAACCCCTGTGCAGTGATAGTTTGACAAACACTAGGCAATGAAATTAAATTTGTCAATACAAAAACACTCCTGTAAAGCTAAATAATTAGTAGCTGAGTAAAAGTAAATTAAGCATGTTTATTTTCTGTAATTATTATTGATTAGGCTCAAAAGAATAGCCTTTTTACTTTATGTGCATCTTCAGACTTTAGCACCTAACACATATTAAGAAAACAAATATGTTTCAGCCCACCTCCTTGCTTCCTAATTTCTTAATCAACCCTTTGTCTTGTTTTTGTCTTACCTACACTGTTATCAGGTTGGAAACCATGACAGGACTCGGATTTCTTCCAGTGCTGGTCAACTCTATGTTCGTGCCATCAACATGCTGCTGCTGACCCTTCCGGGCACAGCCACCACCTACTACGGCGAGGAGATCGGCATGGAGAACATTAACGTGACAGCAAGTCAGATACAAGACCCAGCCGGCAAATACAATACAGTCAGCACTGTGCACACACTGAAGAAACCTTTAAACCCTCACTGTCACACATCTCTGTGAGAGGTCCTTAAAAATAACCAGTTTAATGCCATTTTATTAATAACAATAAATAAACATAACAACATAAATGTCTTTACTTTAAAGGACATTTTTGCAGTCTTGTTGTATCTAATACACTGCCGACGGTATACATGAGCAAATATACCAAAATGATTCCTTTGCTTTCACTGCAGAGTGCCAGTCGAGACCCTCAGCGTTCTCCATTGCAGTGGAATGCTGGCATGAACGCAGGTTTTAATGAGAAAACAAATCTCACCTGGTTGCCACTACACCCCGATTATAAAACGGTCAACGTGGAGGTATAGATCTGTTTTTCTAATGTTCAACTTTGAAGAAAGATCGTTTACTTATGTGTATCTTTCTATGGTTCATCTGTCCTCCTCCCATTCCTTTATTCCCAGGCCCAGATGAAAGATGATGGTTCTGTTCTGGCTCAGTACCGCTTCCTGAACACCCTGCGTCAATCAGAGCTCCCCCTTAACCGTGGATGGTTCTGCTACGTCCACGCTGATGCCAATGTCTTCTCTTACATCAGAGAGCTTGATGGACTTAAGCGAGCTTTCCTCATAGTGGTTAACTTTGGTAAAGAATCAGCTGTCACAGATCTCTCCTCTGTTCGTGAGCTGCCAGACGAGTTGAAGGTGCTGATAAGCACCAACATGGCCAATGATGGCAAAGTGTTTCCGAAGTCTCGCATCCAGACAGAAGTAGGAGAGGGTTTGGTGATTCAGTACTCCACCAACACTCGGTTTAATCCCAACCATCCTAAAGAGTGCTACATCTCTGAGAAGGCTTGCTATTTGGAGACCATAGGCATACTTTATAAATGCTAGTAAAAATGGAGATGAGTATCCAATAACTGCTGTATTACAGAAACAATCAAAGCATTAAGATCTTTCTCTGGTGTTTCCTCTACACGGTAGTGATTTCTTATCTTTGAAAGTGTAATTGCTGTTATTATTATTAGATTTGGGCACCAGTTTGTCTAGTTGCTGTAATGGAAGATGCTCTGTTTTTCATGCCCGACTGCTTCTTCATAGCCTCGCTATCTTCTCCGCTTGCGTGGAGGCCGAGGAGGGTCCAGGCCTAGCTCCATGTACAGAAATGCAAGCTTGAGGGCTTCCTTTGTTATGGAAAAAAAACCAAACAAACAGTATGTATCTGTCATCACCCATCCAAGTGTTAAACTCAAACTTTTACATTCATAAGGCAAATTATAGATTATATATTAAAACGGCTTTCTCAGATTTGGCGGTTTATCACACACGTACATGACGTCATGATGCAGTTGTAATAAATAAAATCACATCTACAGGTAAAAGGATTTAACTGACTTTGTACCTTAATTTTAAAGCTGTGAGACAGATAGTATATTGCAATCAAGCGCTTGCTCTGTGCTTACTAATATTTCATGTCTCAGTGTTGGTGTGCATTCTGATGGGACATTAAGAACTCATAATTTTCAGCAAGTAAAAATGTCTCATACCAGAAAATATTTGTGTCCAATTTTCAGATCAATTTGTCCTTAAAAAGACTGCAAAATAAAAACATTGATCTTTTCAAGAAGGTTTTAGCTTCAGGAAAATTAATTTACCTCTTCCAGCATTAGCTCAAAGTCTTCTGTTCCAAGGTGATTTGCTCCAGGTTGGATATTCAGAGCTATGTTTGGTGCTGGTTTACACTCTAAAATTAAACGTACACAAAGAGATTCAAGAGCCAAGTATGGGCAGAAGACAATACTTAAAATTAACATTTTCTTTAAAATGTTCTTTTCTCTGCTCCCCTTCTCTGCCCATTTCCCCCCCAAATCATCTTTTTCAGTCTTCTGTCTTTGCTTTCACTCATTTATCCTCCCATCTGATATCCCCCTGCCTCCCCTCCCTGTCTCTGTGGTATGGACTGTTTCACAAGTGCGGTCTTGACCTTGACAGCTCCCAGTCTGTGGCGTCTAATCTCTTGCTCTGATACACTATCTCTTTACCATGCTAATGGGCCTGCCCACCCGCCTGGATGTGTCTATGCCATCAGCACTTTATCAAAGACTCCGGAGAACAGAGAGAGACAGATTAGGGAGACATATACACACACACACACACAGACACTTAAGCTGCCTGGTGTATGTGTGAACAACAGAAAAGTGAGCGAGAGTAACGGAGAGAGATAATGTGTGCATTTGAAACAGGAGCAGAGGAGGCAGTGCGAGAGAGAGGGGTGTAAATAAGGAGTACCACCAACGTGGTGAAGGGAGATTATAAGTGAGAGGGAGAAAGAGCCTGTCAGGGGGAAATTAGAGCAATTAGCTGACACACGCATACGCATACGCACACTCACAGACACACACACACAAAACACATGTATACACAGAGGCAAGCTTTACTACAAGGTGACCTATGCAACATTTTGGTCATCAACTTAAATGCTGTTAGCACTTCCCCTGACAGATAGCCATGCATCTGCTACTGCTACCTCTCCCAACATGCACACTGAAACTGCTATTGGGGGATGACCCTATGCTATTAAAACCTCTGATCATGCAGAAATTACTCCTAAAAGGACGAGGACAATGTATGCTGAGATGCACACAAAGACAAATTCAAACCACCATAGAATGAGGTACTCAAACACACAATAATATGCATGGCTGCAGACTTGGAGAAATGACTTGAGTACCCGACTTTGGCTTCATGCTGGAGTGTGTATGAACGGCTTTCTTTAGTTGTTCAGTGTATTTAAGGACGCCTGCCAGAGGAACCATGTTGTCACCACTGTAGGCTGTCAGCAGCATCGATGGGTAATGCTGTATCACACAAACACAGACACACACACGCATTTTAAATTACATACTGTAGTTTACATTATGATGTTTACCAAAGGTATTAATTATCAGTGGCCCTCAATGTGTCCCTACAGTTTTTCATGGAATTAAACCAAACATCCTATAATAGATGTCATTAGTTGTTTTCAAAAACTGTCTGAAAAGCACTAATTGAACTAGAGCTGTTTTGAATAATGGCTCTGGACCAAAATGTTAGCCAGGAGAATTTAAAACTGGGTTTCAGCTTTGGCTGAAATAGATGTCAGTTACCTCGCATTAGGTACAGGACAATTTTTATTGCATTGGAAATTTGAAATCAAATACACCAACCTGGTCCACCTACAGGTAAGACTGAGTCCCAGAAAGGTTGGGACTCACCTGCAGTTTCTTACCTGCTCAAAGCATCCGTCAATGCATTTGATCAGCATTCAACTATGATTGAGGTGATTGCATTTGCACATACGTGTTTCAAACAAATGTATAAAGCAAAACATTACATCAAGTGGTAACACAAACAAACTATTTTCTGTTAAGCCAGTTAAGAAAAATACAGCTGCATTTTATTTTTATATTCTGTTTTCCTCTCCATACCTGAGGAGTGATGTTGTGAAGGGGACAGTAGGAGGTGATGATATGTCTGTGTTCTGGGTTTCCCACTGGGTCCCCCCATTCATCTCTATCCTCTAAAGTTAAAGGCAGGCTGTGATCCTCCATAGTCCCTAACACATCCAAAAACGGAGCCTGAAAACAGGAAAAGGTGTGGTTTTGGAAGTGTTTAGCTCACATTTTTACTACAAGTAACTATAGAAAGACTCAGTCAAGAATATTCATCATTTTGGTAAATTTAACAACAATGTTGTATGGTTCAGGGTTTAAGCACAAAACCTCCAACGATTTAATTTCTTACCTGCAGGGTGACAGCCCGCATCAATAGTGGGTGTCTGTTGCACAGAGCTCCCACTGGCACAGCCCCAGCACTGCAGGCTGTAAGAGCGGTGAGAGAAGGAGAGGAGACTCCTAAGGAGAAAAGGTGATGGAGACAGGCTTGGAGGTCCTCAACTCCTCTCCGCTTCCCTCCCACGCAGGCTTGTCTGTGCCAAGAAAGGCCACGCTCCCCTCCACCTCTACAGAGTGTAAAAGCAAAGAACAAGTTACTTCAACTCATGGGGAGCACAAAGTTTGAATTACATATTTCACTTGCCCCCTATGACGACAATGACTTGTCTGTCATTTCCCTAAAACAACGTAGGTAAAGGTTTTGGTCATATAAAGCAGCGGTCCCCAACCCCCGGGCCTCGGACAGTTACCGGTCAATTAGTCGTTTGGTACCGGGCCGTGAGAGTTGAGGCACAGGTGTGAAATGTATAGTTTTCAGGGTTTTTATCTGTTTGGAGCGTTATTTTGTTATCGATTTATCGTTTACTCGGTTTTCCTGGGTCTTTTCACGTGTGTTATGAATAAATTTTCTTTTTTTCGGTACCGGTACTAGTTTTATTTTGTTGTATTTATCCGCGACACCTTAAAGGCCGGTCCGTGAAAATATTGTCGGGCATAAACCGGTCCGTGGCGCAAAAAAGGTTGGGGACCGCTGATATAAAGCATGTCTCTCATCAGTAAATAACTTTTTGAGCCAACAGGGTTTGGTTAGCTTCCTAGAGAAGTGACATTATACCTGACATGGCAGTAGGCCAGAGCCCAGCCCTGCTCCAGCATCACTTTTTTCTCTGGGTAGAACTCCATGTTAAGATCTCTGCCATAAGCACCATAGACATGGACCAGCAGCGGTGCCTGTCTCAAATGCTCCACAGGTACTGTATGAAACAATGTCACAGGCACAAAGGTACCGTCCTACAAAAACACACAGAGATGCGCTTTCAGACTAAAGGAATTAATGGTAAATTATCTAGAAATAAGTCTATAAAATTTGTTACAATTATACGCCTCTGTGTTAGGTGATGATGTATGAAGAAGCACAAAATACCCTTCTCTGTATGGTGATAAATGCTAAATGCTTAGAGCCCTGCTGACATTGTCTTATTATTTGTGCAAATTATATTTCAAGTTTCCTCACTTGGCTGCAGGCCTCCAAGCGCGTAGTGATATAATCAGCTTGGTTCTCTGGGGAGGATCCATCTCCAGTGCCTGATAAAAGGAGCCCATTCTCAGGGTGTAGACAGTATGGAACCGGCGGATGGACTGGAGACGATATCAGGAATTCTAGCATATTTTGTTGGTCAGCCAAGCCTGGTTTCTTGGTTTTAATGGCACAAGCCCAGGATGGAAGCTTTAGCATGAGTGTAGAAATAAAAAGCTTTGAGAATATATTAATAACACTAAACCACAAACCCATAAAATTACAGAAAGTAAAGACTAAGAACAACCAAAAGGTGGTTAAAGTCTCAAACGCTAACAAGCACATAAGTATGCAAGAAACTGTGTAATAATTACCTGTACTATGTATGGATTCTTGGGGTGGATAAGAGGGACCACAATGAGAGCTAGTTCACTAACTGGCGTTCTTGCAACCAACACACAATGGTCTCCAACCACGTCCATGTCTTTAATTGTAGTGCCAGGTTCAGGCGCAAACAAAGAGACCCAGGAATCCATTGATGGCTCTGAGACAGGAGCCTGAACCACCTGGAAATTAAACGGAAAGATGAATCTCCTTCACTGAAAATCAATGTGTTAGCTGGATATTAAATGTAGCACTCTATAAAATACCACTGGTAAGTTAAAAGAGCAAGTTGTGAATAGAGACCAATTGAAACAGAACATAAGGAAAATTATAGCATGTCAAAAAACAGAAACCTTTTTAAACCATTTTAACTTCTGACATTTTGTTTTCCATGTGCATTTGAAGAGAAAGTGAACAGCAGGTAAAAGCAGGTATACTCCTGTAGTTACAGAGTACACTGCATTCATGCCTGAGTCTGAATTATACGTGGTAAGTTCTGCTAGTCATTATGTATTTGTATATGTGTATTTTTGTCTGCATTATTCCCTATATTGTCACTATAGGACCAAACACTTATCCAGGTTTCCTTGGTAATGATGGGCAATCACTCATGTAAAATCTAAAAATACTATATATAAATAAATAAATAAAAATAAATATATATATATATATATATATATATATATATATACATATATATACACACACACAAGGGACAGAATATACCTGATATTCTTGTCCAAGCCCTGTATTTGCCAGTATAATAAGCCGACTTCTCCAGTGCTCCACGTGGTATAGGAGATTGAGCTGGCGTGGCTGAACCACAAATGGATCTAAATTTGATGTTGCTATATCACTTAGCAGCACCTCTGAACTTGTCCTGCTGTTACAGTTGATGGTCAGGATCTGTCGGTCTCTGGTCAGGGCAACCTCCACAAACACACTGGGGAGATGTCAGCAGGTCAATTAGAGATGGTGTGGGAGTAGACGCAGCTTACATGCTGCCTCGCTTACACTTACTCAGGCTGCATTTCCTCAAAAACAGAGGTTATCCTGCTTCCACTGGAGGTGAGATCCAGACGAAACACTGCGCTGGAACGTAGACCTTCCAGAGTCGAGTAAAATAGTATCTCATCTGTGGCCCACTCTTCACACATGCACACAATAATATGCAGTCATTTAAGTTTTACATCAGTGCTCTTACCTGTAACACAACTTAAATGAATTTTTATTGTGAAAAAATTTACCAAAGCTAAAGACTTTCTCCAGGGTTAGTGTCACATGTTGGGGCTCCAAAGGTAGGAATCTTCTCCTTTCAAGCCTCACGACCACACACCTGATTCATCACAAAATTAACACCCTCTTTCTAATTCAGTAAGTACAGTAGTTTAAAATGTCTTGTTTGATTTACCTCAGCTCTTCCGTGTGAGTACATTTTAGCGACGCTGCAAGATGCCTTTCCCGTGGGGATAGACGGATTCTCTGGACCGTCCACTGAAATCTTTGCTTTCTCTTATTATTTTCAAGTCCCGTCTTCTCCAACTCTCCAGAGATTTGCCTTAGATTTAACACCTGCTCTGGCTCCAGGTGACCTAAAAACAGAAGAAATAAGTTGGAAAGATTTCTAATGATGGACTGCATAAAAAGTTGCACATGCAGTAACAGGGATATAGTACAAAAAAAATCCCTGTTGAGAAAATAGTCTTCTGCTGCTAAACTTTAGGCTTTCAGAACTGCTAACATGAGCGGTTTAAAGACCCTCATCATGTTTGCTGCTTACTCTGTTTCTTGTCCATTCTGTATATCCCATCTTCTTCAGTGAAATATAAATGGTGATGTCCAGAGACCTTTGACAAGATAAATAACAACAGCTGTAAGATTAACATAATTTGAGGCTACCAAATAATTATTTTCATGATATAAAAACTCAATTGCTGTCAACATGCATCAGGGAGGCAAACAAGTCATATTTATGATCATTATATTAAACAAATTTGCAATTCTAATTGTTGTCCATCAGTCCCACTATGATAATATTCAAAATCATTATAAAATAGACAAATCCAAAACAAAAGGGCATCCTCACCACTGAGTAATCGGGTATATTGGAGAACCTGTGGTATGCATCCTTTAATCTCCTCCTGAAATACTTCTGTAAGTTCCTGTACTTCTCGAGTCCGGAGCTTAGATGGTCAGATGATGATAATGAAGTATCCTAAAATGAAACAGCTTCAAACATTACTGCAATATTCCTCCACCTATTTATTGAAGTGTCACAGTCTTTTTGAGTAAGCAAAGCACTACTGTACTTATAGTGTGAGCAATAGCTAAACATACAAGCGCTATGTTCAGCAAGTCATTGTTAGATAACCTGGCTGCCTAACAATGTCTGTTTTTGTGTAATTCTAAGGATTAACAAGGAGGTGACATGAAAAGTGTTCAATGATAAAACTTAAGTTTCAGGAAACGTGACTGTTTAACTCTGAATTGAGCAAAACACCAGAAGATATGTTTATTGCTCTAATTGTGTTTATCAAACCTATACTGATTTTTTTTAATCAATGATGGAATTTATTAAAAAAAATTAGATGCTATGACGTCATTAGTTACAGTTTTCAATTGTATGCAAAACCCCCCCCCTGACTTTTAAACAGATATTTAGATTTCTTTCAGTAATTTTGGTCTGCTATTTGTTACAAAACTAATTATCCTAATTTGAATAATATTAGAAAAAAATATTATAAAGCTTATGCTAAATTTGAGTGAATCACTGTTAAAGTATACTGCTTTTATTTGAACATGACTGGCTACATATACTTTGATAAACCACAAATTATAATGATGTCACCAGTGTTTTTTCATCCTTGATTACTTAATGCTTCTGTTTGAAAGAAAATATAATCCAAATTTACAAAAAAAATCATTTTAGAGGTGTAATTAAAACACTTTGTGCAGAAACACTCAAAATTAAGATCTATTATGATCACATTCTCGAGTTTATAAATTCCCCAGTGTGATTGGCTGTATTGAAGCAGGTAGATGAGAGCCTGGAGAGGTGGGGGTATCCTTTGGGGAGAAGAGGTCAGCAGAAACAAGACAGAATACATGTATCTGAGTGAGAAAGAGACAGGTGTAACACTGAAGAGAAGATGAGTGAAGGTAGATGAGTTTAAACACTTGGGGTAATCCATCCAAAATGAAAAACAGTCCACACGCAAAGATAGGTGAAGGAAAAAGTGAAGGTGTGGTGGAGTGGGTGAGCACGATATATCAAGGGTGATTTGTGACTGAAGGATCGCAGCAAGAGTGAAAGAGAAGGTTTAGTAGATGGTAGCAAGATCTACTATGATGCATGGTTTGGAGAGGGTGGTACTAGCAAAAGGAAAGGAGGCAGAGCTGAAGATGATAAGATTTCCACTGGGAATGACCAGGATTAACAAGATTAGTAATGAGTACATCTGAGGAACAGCTCAGATTGAGCAGTTTGGAGACAAAGTCAAGGCTGGGATGGTTTGGAAATGTGCAGAGGAGAGACAGTAAATATAGTGGTAAAAAGGATGATGAATATGGAGCTGACAGGCAAGGGGAAAAGAGACGATTCCTGGATGTAGAGAAGAAGGACATGCAGAGGGCTGGTGTGACAGGGATAGGGTGAGATGGAGGCCACTGTGGTGACACCTAAAGGGAGCAGCTGACAGTAGACAAAATAGTCCCATATGACTTTATATTTGTCTTGTCAAACCAATAGGCTAATTCCTATTTAAAACAATGATAGTGATGGCAATGTAGGAAAGGCTTTTATAAATAAATGGCTGCGTTCATAAATGATCCAATTTGAATCTAAAGTTATTTTAAAATGCGAACCATTTGGATAGAAGAGTTTTGGACATATTTGTATAGTACTCTTGTATAAACACATGCATAACAAAACACATAGGAGGCGTTTGCCAGCACAGTGAGCTAGATTCAGAGTGTCAATTTCAGCACTATGCCCTTATCTGTGTCTCCTTACAAGACTAGTTTTGTCAACCCGGCAGAAAGACACGGTTTTCAATAATGAATGAGTTAGCGTTATCAGCGAGACGGGATACCAGCGTGTAATCCTGCACCAAGCCAAAGGTAAGTAAAAACAGCATCTTTAACGTTGAATGAACTCCTTACCGACGAGCAACAACGCTGAAGGGACCAGGAGAGCCATGTTTTCCGTTTACAAGCGGTTAGCTCCCAGAATTTTACCCGAAATTGCATCGGAACACGAGCAGATAAGAAAAACAAAGGCGATATACACGCCATGACAAATGTTTAACCGTTAATGAGATCAAATGAACAGGTGACAGCGACGTTTGCGTGATTTTAATTAGCTAACGGTTACTATCAGGTACAGTTGGTCACATTTGCGACAGTTAGGGCTTTTTAATTGCCGTATAATCCTCGCTGCTTTCTTCTACGTTAATTTTTCAGCTACGCACAACAGCCAGCGAGAACATTTTCAGGCACATGTACGATTTCCTAAACGAATACCCGCTTGATGACGTAGCGAGCAATGCCAGGCAAAACTAATCAAATCCGTTTGTGAGCAGCCCTCAGTTATAATTGTGAAATCGAGCGCGATCGTTTAACATGCCTGGACTTGCAAAAGTGTACGGAAGTAGCATGCATCCTTTGTGGGTGTAACAGGTGATGACAGTGAAGCGGTGTATGTGATCATTTCTGCATCGCTATAGAAAAAAAGCCTTATTTTTTTGTATTACCGCACCGTTGTAACTGTGACAGCTGCATAAACAGGATTTAAACAAGTACTTACGGATTTATCTACTACCAGAAGTACGAAGATAAAATGGACAGGGACTCTTCTGGTGCTGCGGAAAGGACCGAGCCGGCGTCACCTTTGGGGAAAAATATTCACGAAGACACTCGCGCAGCTGATTCCCGTGCCTCCCGGTCAGGGACCTGTACAAATACTGATGTCGCACGAGCCAGGTGGACCCTGCTGAGACAGGTATGCAAGCACAGAACTCTCATGATTGCACTGCTGTCCCTGAAGGAAGAACAAGGATGATGGGAACCCAGAGTTCCCTGTCACGCTTCCCAGAAACTCTATTGCTTACTTAACTTTTAAAAGGATCATGAACTGCACTGTATTAACTTTCTTGCCCCAAAAGGAGGGGGCAGTTTCTGTACAATCTGATAATCCAGCACTTAATAATAAGTATAATAATAAGTATACTTATTACAGTACAGCAGTCTTTTTTCTGCTGATCTGCTTTAACATACAGTATTGCCTGAATTATTGTATAACACATCATCTTCACAGCTTTGCTGGTAACAGTAGATTTGTTAACACTTGAAAGCCATCTTTTCCCCTCCCCACAACTTCTGAAAACCTTGCATGCACTAGAGCAGTAACTGTTCCCTTACATGGACATCATGCAGCCCTTACATTTGGCTGACAAAAATATCTCCCTCCAGGAGGTGCAAAAGGCCCCAGACTGCTTTTTGGCACTTATTCCTGAACTTGCAAAAGTGTACGGAAGTAGCATGCAATAAACTGAAATTGTATGGACTGCATATTGCACAGTACTGTGTTTTCCATATACAGTATGTTGAATGTAGTAGTATAGTAGTAAGCATAATACTTAACCTGATTTTTTGTCTTTTCTTTCTAAAACATTTATGCAACATAATGAATACTTTCATGGATTTACTGTGTACAATAACACTTTGTCACATTGCGTGGAGAGAGCCCATGGAGACACAGGGTGAACATGCAAATTCCACACATAAATGTCCCAGGACCTTCTTGCTGTTAGGCAAAGTTGCTAACACTTTTACTACTGTACTCAAAAACCAAACTCAATCCTTTGTGTTTTCTTTCTGAAAAAATGTATTAAACATAATAAATACTGTCTTTCTTTCAAAGGTCTTTTTATTAGACAAAGGTTCCAATACAATGTATACAATAACACAAAATGCTTCAGAATATTCCAAAATTTCAATCTTGTTCCCACCCTAACCCTTAAAACAACAAATAATTGGCAGCCTGCTGCCCAACTAAACCAAAAAACAAACAGAAAAAAACAAACAATAGCAAAAAACAACAAACAGACTCATAAAAGAAAAAAAAAACAAGAGGGGGGGGGGGGGGGGGGCTTGGACTACTCAGTAACAGTAGTTGTGGGCCTTTCAAAGAAGTCCAGAAAGGGGGACCACAGTTTATAAAACATTTTTTTAGACCCACGAACTGTATATCTAATTTTTTCTAAATCCATACAAGACATTATATCTTTTAGCCATTGTGTGTGTGAGGGGCGAGAAGAGTCTTTCCACTTCAGCAGTATAGCTCGCCTGGCCAACAATAATGAAAAGTTTAATGTTCTGAGTCTGGAGTTGGACAGATTCAGATTCTGGACTGCACCAAACATAGCACAGGGTGGCTCTCGTTCAATTTGATGCTGCAGGACTTCAGACATGGTATGGAAAACAGATTTCCAAAAGGTGGACAAAGAAGGGCAGGACCAGTACATATAATAAATACTGTCAAGGATTTACTGTAAACAACAGATCATTTGTCACCATATTTAAATGTTTTACTAATCCCAAAAGACCTCTTGTCTTTTGGACTGGAGGAAGGCTGTATTTATTTCCACTTTCTTATTTTCTTGTCTCAGGTGTTGCGTCAGAAGCAGGTGGAGAGTCCGGAGGTCAAACAGGTGTCTGTTCGCAGGTTTGCCACATTTGACCTTTTCAGCAGAAAAAGGCTTGTGGCACGAGACCACAGTGATACCTCAGATGACCAGTGGGTGGAGTACAGAAGTGTCTACTTTCCTGAGTACAGTGCCTTACTTAGGTACACACACATGAATGGCTCCACATAAGGCTCTTGTTTCATTCTGGCATTTGTAAAGCACAGTGACACTGCAAAACACAAAGGGCCATTTTGTAATACTGCAATATTGTACTAGTTAAAAACTACTGTGAATATTTTTTACAATGTTATTTATCATGTGTCATCAAAAGTAAAGACTTTAGTAAAGTTGAGTTGATGAGAAAAACAAACAAAGAGAAGTATATATGAAGTACCACAAAGCTTTGGTCATGTGGGTGGAAAGAAAATATCTAAAACATGTTTCAATTTTAAATTAAAAGCAGATTTAAAAAAGGAATAATTTCATATGTAGCAAAAATACAGCCCAATGCTTTTCTGCAAAATAGCTGTGTCAGAGATATGTAAATATATGACAAACCTAATTAGTGTTCACTTTTTGATGCTTTTGCAATTGAACAAAGCTCAGAATGGTAAATTTGCACTTTAGTCTTCTTCATCTATCATCTATATCAGCGGTCCCCAACCTTTTTTGCACCACGGACTGGTTTATGCCCGACAATATTTTCATGGACCGGCCTTTAAGGTGTCGCGGATAAATACAACAAAATAAAACTAGTACCGGTACCGAAAAAAAGAAAATTTATTCATAACACACGTGAAAAGCGAAAACCGAGTAAACAATAAAAACGATAACAAAATAACGCTGAAAACCGATAAAAACCCTGAAAACTATACATTTCACACCTGAGCCTCAACTCTCGCGGCCCGGTACCAAACGACTCACGGACCGGTACGGGTCTGAGGCCCGGGGGTTGGGGACCGCTGATCTATATATAAAAAAAGGATAGTTTATGTTCCAAGCGTGCTGTATAATCATTTATATTTTTGTATCTCTAAGGGATAACATGGGACCTCTTAGAGTTAATGAAGTGCTCAACAGTTTTGACAACACCGGTAATGTCTGTAAGTATATCCTTTATCTTACTAGGCATTGTCTTTGTAATGTGTTTGAGTGTTTATCAGAGCATGCATATGATTGTGTTCACAGCGGAGTTCATTTTACCCATAGTGCTCCCTGGCTTTTATCCTTGACACACAAGCACACCCACGCTACAAGTTTGGGTTAACCTCATGCTGTGTTCTGTTAGTGTTTGATTGATGGTTTGATGCAGGTGGTTTGATTCCCTCTCTCTGAATTGGAGTGTGTCTCTCATGTGCTGCTTCTACAGTGATTTATCATGTGCTCATTCCTCCCAACTACCTTCAGATGTCCTTTAGAAGTAAAGTGGGTTGCAGTCTTATTGCTTCAGTTGACACTGATGAGTGGTTTGGGAGAAAGGAAAGACCATGAGTCAAGGAGGGATTTGCACATGCTCCATGATATGGAGTGGTCACTTCACTCGCTCTGACCTTCATTCTTTGAAACTGTTTTAAAGTGTTAGACTATCAGAAGTAATGGGTTTACTTCTAAAAAAAATTTAATTCAGGCTGTTCTGTACAGTTTTTTGTTGATGTATTTTAGCACTGTGTATTTAACCACAGCGGCATTTCAGCTACAGTTTGGATTTTTTTTTCCAAAATGTGATTTCAGGCAATTCTTTATATGCAGAGTTAATGTAACTGCAGTTTTTTCTTACAAATATCAATGCATTTTGCACAATCAGTGACTTGCCCAAAATATAACATGAATATTTTGTCTATTTTAGTAAAAAGATCTCTTTAACTATACCTCAATATTAAAAATATTGCAGCAACATGACAGGAACAAATGTCTTATTGCAATAAGAACAAGGGATTTGTAAGTATCATGTTCAATATATGTGCTTCTTGTTCACTTTGAGCCATTTTATACAGCTTTTTGTGAAGCTCCATCTTCCCAGGCATGTGACTGGTTAGAGAAAGGTCATGGGTTAGTGCTACTCAGCCAGATGGTTCCACGGGAGTCAGGGGTGAATGCCATGGCTAGAGGCTACTTCACTGCACACTGGAATCAGATTAGTAATGACAGAGCTCAGTGGCAACTCTCATTCCAACCTGCTAGAATGGGTAATCCTTTTTCTCCACAAGGAGACAAGAGGATCAATACTTTTTTCTTTGGAGAGTGAAAAAGAAGAGGTCATCATGTTTTTGGATTGTTCCACTCCACTTCACCGCTCTTTCTGGTTTGCAGATACCTCATTCGCTCTGTTTTTCCTTCTTTTCCTTCTTTAGAGTATATATAAAGTAGTAACTTGTATAAAGGCTTTCTCCTTCACACAAGAAATCTCCAACTACTTAGAGCATACCCCCTCATCCACATATATCTTTCTCAATTTTCCCCTCTCACCATTGCTCCCCTTTCTTCCTTCTACCCCTCCACCTCTCTGTCTTCCCAGCTGGAGTCATGCTTTGCCAGATGGGTAACTGAGTTCCTGACTTGGTCAGTGGATTAGCACAGCCGGAGATGAGAGCATAGAAGAGGAAAAGGGGGAGATGGTGGGTGGGCATGCCGGAGGTGTGTGTGTGTGTGTAGAAAGGAGTAGAGAGCCACCAGCAAGGGGACCTCACTCGTCAAACAATAGGGCAGCCATCTCCCTCCTGTTCTCCATCCCATGTTTGGGGCTAGTAATGCGTGAGATCAATTAGGACTGGTTGAGAGGAGGCACTGAAAGGCCCAGAGGTGACCCTGTCAGAGCTCTGGGGTATATTTTTGAGGGCGGGAGTCAGAGAGAAACCTCTCTAAAATACACAAACACACATACTTACTTATGTGTGCTCGTCACAAAGATATACAGGCAGGGACAATACTTAGAGAATCTACTGCTACTGTGCTAATTAACACATATTCATTTCACCCACCATCACTCCCTCTCCACCTTTCCTGCTGTCTTGATAATCCCCTACCCCTGAGGTGTGGACAAGCCCAAATCCTAGGGGTCCTTGTCCTCCTGAATAGCGGGCTAAAAAGCCTGGCCGGATTAGCACACTGCTTCCAAAATGTGTGGACTCAGCTTAAAATTGCTACCCCCCCTCTCAGCGTGACCCTCTGTCCCAGCTATTGTATTTATCCCACAGTATATTGAACAATATATTGTTTCTTAAGGCGAAGATAAAGTCAGAGTCAGTACTTTCATTTTAAGACCAGTGGACCTTGTAAGGCTTCTCAGTGAAGAATTTAGGTTATGATAAATGTATTATGGATAACTTTTAAATAATGTACCATTTTTAATATATGGGATAATACAGTTTCCTTTCTTCAAGCTTGTGTTTGGGTTGTGCTGGAGCCTATCCCTGTTGTCATAGAGTGAGAGGTGGGGTACAATCTAGACAGGTGGCTAATCTATCTCCTATAATGTGTATAGATGGATTTATATTAGTGGAAAATGCTGGTATAACTACCTTTCTAACACTACAACAAGGCAAACGGACTCAAGAAACTACTTAAGTGAGCACAATAAAATAAAAGTAAGAGAATTAAAATGACAAACCTAAATAGCTGCTTTAATATCATTTTCCACAAAATCAGAAGTCATTGACCTACTACTACTTTTTTTTTTGGAACGGAGTGGGTTCAGGTTTGATTTCTGTGGAATGACATCAGTCAGACCAGGACTTGTGAATGGCTCTTCCTTGGGGAACCCACATGTCCTAAAGATGGCACACACTTGACAGGTGACTGGAACATGACGTTCACTTGGTAAAATATATACATAGAAAGCACCCCATCTGGTGGTTATCCAGAGGTCATGAATCTGCAGTAACATTTGCTGCTTGTTATGTCTTTTCATTGTATGATTGGGACTATTTCAGTCTGGACTTGATCACTTTTAACTATCTGAACTCTGAACTTCTGACCTTCCCGGTTCTTTAGCTTGTAATTGTTAGAAAGCTTTGTATGGGTGTCGTTAGGAGTTTTAGCAGTGCTTGTTTCCTGCTAAGGGGTCAGGACTTTAGCACACAATTCATGCCCCTTGGGGCACAGGATGTGTGAATGTGTGTGTGTCTTTGAGAGGGTTTGGATAAAGCTTGTTGACGTCGCGGGGCTTTTGGTAAGAGGGCTTGTTGGGCTGTGGGGTCACTTGTTGGGTTAATGTTTCAAGCAAAGGTCACTGTGACAAACCAGAGTGCTTGTATGGACACACACACAAATTTTTCTTGTGTGTGTGTGCCAGTACTTATAGCATTACACGTTCTGTCGGGATGCAAATCTGTTTGTATTGCCACTTTGTGGGTTACACAAATTGTTTGGGGACAAAAAGCAAGACTCCATTATGTAAATCAATACATTTTAGGTGGAAGGCATGATAAAGGTCAGGGTTTGGTTACGATAAGGTTTAGTGTTATACGTATAGTGGTTGTGGTTATGGTTACGATATGTCAGCAGGAAATAAATGTAAGTCAATACAATGTCCTCTGAAGCACTGGAAACATGACAGTGTGATTTTGTGTGCATATAATCAAGAGCCTAGCGTCCTAATGAAGCCTAATAGAAGCTTCTTCACTACAGCTGTCATTGTCTAAATGACTACTAGCTTTTCAGCCTCTCAGTCATCCCTATTATCTCCCACAGACTTCACCTATCACCCCTGCTGGTAAATACTATAAACCCTGAATGTTTGAGTGTTTGAGGGAGGGTTGTGGAGAGCCGATTTCTGATGTTTGTGGTGGTATGGGGGCTGTTTATGGCTGGAGGATGTATTTAGAAAGATAAGAGGGGTATCAGCATACAGAACATACTAGATACATAAATAGCCTATCAAATAGGCCATTGAACAGTGCACGTGCAGGCTTGTGTTATTGTCACTTTCTGTTGAAGTGGTGGACAGGTATGTTTGTATCTGTGTGTTTTCGGTATTCAGAGGCACTGTCACCTTTATGTATGTGTGTTTAATGTTTTATACCAGTGTCTAAGTGTTCTTAGTGACTGTGTTTGTGTGTGTGCACACGTTTGAAGCTGCACATGTGCGTGTGTGTTGTAATAGGTGCCCCCCGTAGCCTCCCCTTGTGCCAGGCCTTAAGCGGAGCCCTGTTTGCATAATTATGCTAATTCATTGTGCCATAGTGCTAATTAGACCTTGTTAGACAATAGCGCTAGACTGGGAGCTGGCTGACATACACACACAGACACACACATAGTATGCTCACTCAGACTGTTGAGTCAATGACAAGGTTTGCGGTCCCCCTCTGCGCTGTTTATAACATGCTCTCTATAGAAATGGTTCTCTACTGGTGTGCTCTGGACTGAGCTCAGGTGTCTCTTACGATTTTGATTTAAGCTAATGGAACAAAAATCAATGTGAAGCAAGACTGCTACACGAGCTTCTTTACAATATAACACAATTGGTACATGCCCTTATTTTCATTCTCTCTTATTTCTCAAAGCGGTTGCTTAATTGCTCCTTTGCCAGCAGTTTTTCTAATCTCTGCTTATTTTATCATTGTACATTATGATGATGAGATATAATGGGCACTTCAGATTTTATTCAATAAACCATATGATCTGAATATGAGTCAATCCAGACCCCAAGGAAAAAATCCATGAATATTTTACAATTTCCAAAAAATCCACATTTCTTAGTTTCTTATTTTCTAAAAATGATGGTGTGATATTCTAGTAGCCTATTATGTCCAATGTAATTGATTCAAAATAATAATAATAATAATGATAATAATGAAAAATAAGATAAACTCAGCTTGGTGTTATATATACTTCTCATGAGCAACCTACCATCATTTAACATGCTCCAAAAAAGGCTGAAGAGGCTTGAGATGCTTTTGATGGTAACTGCTTGGATCTCTTGTTTAATGGGAAAAAACATCAGTTTTGGACTTGTATTGGTTTTATATTGAAGCCTGCAGAAGAGGTTTCACTATGTTTCTATGAAGGAAGGATAGATAGACACACTATATATATCCACAACAATTTTCAGAGTTGCTGTTCTCTTCAAGCATTTTGTTTGTGTGGCTTTGTTTTTGATGGACGATAAGAAATTGTTTGGTTAATATGCCTCAAATAAGCCAAATGAAATGCACAAAACACAATTAAATGCTACTTTTGTATGTTCTGTACAGTTTAAAAATGACACATTGGGGGGAAAAAAGTCCAGCATTATTAGCCATCTTCACAGCAATTGTTTCTAAGTCTATAATTTAACCGCTAAACACAAAAAGACAGTCGCACAGTAAGTGGATGTGGCTTAGTGTGTATGCACATGTGCTTGTTGTGCGTGTGTCACTTTGTGGTGTAGGAGTGGGGGTTGGAGGTATTGTAAGTACGACTTGAGTGGCTTGGGGGCACATTGAAAGAGTTGCTGGTTGATTTAATTGAAAGTAATTGATTTTTGCTTCCGTAGCCTTGTCTCCTCCATCCGTTGACTGGAGGAAATAAGAAACAGGGACTCGCCTGAAGTACCGTTGGGTGTTAGAAGCTTCTTGACACTCGAGAAGTAAACAGTCGCCACACTGCATCTAAACACAAGTTGATGCTAATGTGCAGATGCAGGCTGAAATGTTTATGTACGTGCACGCACACACAGACACACATGCAAATGCGTGCTGAAGGTCCCTGCAGTACAGCGTCATTATGACTTTGAGCACAATAGTGATTGAAGGTGAGCAGTTGGGTGTAGCTTTGCTTAAGGAGTTCTTTCCCTTTATAGCCAGTAGTTGATTTTGTGAATTTGTGCATGACTGAGAGTTTGTGTGTGTGTCCAGATGCGTGTGCACTTGCGCACTATTACCAGTAAGCGGTGGGGATTAAGTTCAGGAAATGAGTAGAGCGTTAAAGGGTGCTTCCCTGCCTAGCGCTCTTGCATTGTCACCACTGCTAATACTCAGCTAATTACAAGGACATACTTTAACAGCAAGCTCAGCCCGTAACCCTCATGTCTCTCCACTTGGCTCCCCCTTTTCTTAGGTTACCCCCTTACCCTAGAATTAGAGGATGAAAAAAAAGAGTGAAAGAAAAGAGAAAGAGTAATAACAGATCGCTCCCCTCCCTAAAAGTTCACCCTGCCTCTGGACGGATACAATAATTGGATTTTTCCCCATTTAAGTCACCCAACCCCTATGTGCCCCTCCTGGCCGTGTTCCCTATCGTGCATAAGCTCTACATACACTGGCCTCTTCAACCATGTAAAACATACACACAAAGAAAGAGTGTGTTAGAAGAGAATATATATCACTTAGTCACGTTTGCTACCACTTTATATAAAATCTGAGAAGTCTGGACAAAGAAGTGGTCTGGTAGTTATACTTTCTACACAAACAGCGGTAATCATGGAAAAAAAACTTGTTTTTTACTTGTAAAAAGGAATGTTTTTAACCTTATGTCAAATATTTCAATCTGCGCTCAAGCATAATGATTAATTTAAATCTATAAAAGCTTCAAAGGCATTTTTCTGATTAATCAAGTACGCAATATATGATCTTTTACATTGTCACAATGGTGAATGCCCACTTAGGCATAACTGCACAGTAACATATAAAAGTTGGATAAATTTAGTCCATGCTGCATATCCATATCCGTGCTGCTTCATTCAACTAATTGACAAATATATACCTATAGCATTAAAAAATACATCCTTGGGGATAAGATGGGGTTTTACTTATGCTAACTGTTGGTGTGCTCTTTGTGAATGTGCCTTTTGTGTGTACCATAAATGTATGCAGAAACACAAATGTGCTGAGTATGTTTCCATTAGAGAGCTAAGTGATTAGTGTGTGGTAGTTAATTTGGCTCTCCTCCCACTTGTACCCATCAAGTGCACCACTATGTACTTTCACAGGCACAAGCGCATGAGTGTGAGTGTGTTTGTTTATGCGTAAGCAAGTCTCTGTGTGAATGTCCCTAATGATGTTTTAAAACAAATAGATGATTAATGTGATTAGTGCGTTAGTTGGAGAGTGGAGCAGCTATAGCAAATGGCTACATGGCCATATGGGAATATGTTTTGGCTTCACTCCAAACACTCTGTTTGCGTTTGTGTGCTACAGAGTTTATTTGCTTTGCATTGGTTTCGCTATTTTCACCTGCTGTAGTGCTATGAAATTGAGTTGTGCTCTTTTTAAATAGCTTTTTAATCCAGTTTTTTTGTGTGTGCTTCAGTTGGTGGCGAGGTAACTTTTATGAAGCTGGTGGAAAGTGTTTATGTTATACACAGGGCTCATTTTCTGTCAGCACTTTCTTTTATCTGCAGAAACACATCAGGTCTTGTGGGATTACCTGGTGTAAAGGCTTTATCTTTGTATTCACTTTAATTTGAAGTGTCAAAATGGACGTGCAAAGTATGTTTTTTGACATCACTGTAATTCGGATAATTATCAGTAAATGATTACAGCTCACTGCATCATTAGTGCTTGAGACTATTTGTCAAAAAGCCCTAACAGAGAGGAGGAGCAGCTGCTTGTCAACCTTGAGCCTTTCAACATGTCTTTGCTGAAATGGCTAATGTGTTTGCTATTTAGCTAAAGAGCCATTAACTTGCTTTGTGACTCACTATATAGCTTTAATGCACAAACTGCTACAGTCACTTGTTCATTCTGTCAGTCTCTCTCTCTCTCTCTGTCTGTCTGGAGACTCTCTAAATAGCCCCACAGGGGCCTTTAACTGTCAGTTGACTGTGCTAATGCTAGGTGTTGACGCTAATGGCTGTGCTACATGCTAATGTGAGTTAGTGTAGGCCTTTGAGGGGAAAGTTAACTGATTTTCAAGTGCCCCCCTGAGAGACTGCCCTAATCATTAACAAGCTGAAGCATCTCTCTGGGGCTCCAGGTTGAAGAGACTGGAACTGTTGTGGCTACGCTAGCTTGCAACTGCCATAGTGTGGTATTTACTCTGTCTTTTAGAACATAATGAGATGGAAGTTGACTGAGTTTGACATTAGACTTGTAAGAAAGCTACAAAGACTAAAGGGGTGATATAGTAATAGCTGTAAATGCATATATGGCACACTATAAATGTATATACGTATGTGGACTTTGGTGAACTTTAGACTTTTTTCTTTTACTCCCTGGTTCTTGCTTGCTTGTTCTCTCTCACACACATACAGGCGTCTCTGTATCTGTCCACAGCAGGCCATGGCGCCACAGACCTTTGTGTCTGCCCACTGAGGCTGAAATATACTCTCTCTGACTCCCCCACTCTCTTTCTTTCTCTTTTTCTTTAACATATGCAGTGAACAGAGGGAAAAGAATAGGAGAGATTACAGGAGGGTAGTGAGTGAGGTGCAGGCATGAAGAGGTCTAGTCATAATTTTAAAACGAGCCCAGCTGTTTCTCATGCACCATGATACTTTGCAAATTATAATTGTATAGTACTGTTTTTCTGTGACTAATCTAGGTTTTAATGCATATCTAACTGATAATATTATGATAGAAATCCCTTTATTGGGATAGATGTTTTTTGGTAGCTGTAATGTAATTTTGTGTCATTGCAAAGACAGAATATTCACATAGTGGGTTTTTTTCTCCTGTTTTTATAGCCTTGTATTTCCGCAGTGGCTTTTTCGTTAATTTTGGAGGTTTAATGTTGACTAGGAAAATGATCGCATAAGCTCTGGTGTTAGGAATATGAAAATCTTGCCTGAAAAGGATAAACTTTTTATAAAGTTATTTATTGGAGCCGTATCTCGTGCCAAAGTTTCTTGTTTTTTGAGACAATGGCCAAGAAGACACAATACTGTGGTATCACATATCTGCTCTTTTCAAGTGAAGTGTTATATATTTGGGCTGTACAAGAGCTGATGGAAACAATTAAGAAAGAAGGAAAAGGTCTAATATAAAATATTACAAAATAATGTATACATAAAATCTGAAAAATATGTTTAAAAAAGTGCACAGTGCTGATAAGCTTTTAAACAAGCTAGGCTTTCATGTCATGCTAGTTATTTACTCCCATTATTCTTTCATTTCTAAAGATAAAATACAGCCTCAATATCCCATTAGATACTTGTGCTAATGAACAAAACATACATTTTGAGGCCTTATGTGCACATGTGCACAACAAATCGGCGTCTCAGTAGGGACAGAGGGGATTACTGAAAGATTGGTGTCCTACCCGGTGGCTGGATGGATTCCCTCCAAACTCCCAATGCTTCCCCACTGGGCCTTTTATCGTGTGAGTGTGTGTGTGTAGAGTAGAGAGCGAGGGTTAAGTGCAGGATCACAGATGGACACATAATTTTTAGTGCCCTATCTTCTTCCTCCCTCCCCTCCTTACTATTTCTGTGGGTCTCTTTTTTTCTCTACTTCTCTTATTGTGGTTTTAATCCTAAACTAAACTTTTTTTTAGGTTTTAGCTGTTGGTATTTAGTTGGAGGCTAAGTTTACCTGCTATAACTACAGGAAATCTTGAAATTTTGTGGAAATTTCCATGGAAAGCCATAAACTAGTTCCCCTCTCACCATACTTTAAGACCATATCAATTATGAGGCCAAAACAAGACATTAGTAGGTGTTATTTTTGGTTTGTGAGTGAGTTTCAGTATTTACAGAAATATTATGTAATGGAGAATGTGATTAAACGATAATAAAAATGATAATTTGGTGTCAAGTATAATTATTTATCACATGTAAGTTTAAAATTCATCAGATTACCTCATTCAGACCTTCAAATGCTGAGATTTTTCTGAAGTAGTAGTTTCTAAAGAAGTTGTTTAAAAGATATTTCAGTGGGGCAGAGTGGAGTAGTAGCTTACCACGTCAGTGCTACAGGTTCTAATTTTCTTGTACTGCTGGTAACATCTTCGCTCACTGATTCATTGCTTTCCACCCTCTCGGCTGCACTTCTTCCCTCCCTCTCTGCCTTCCTGGCACTCTCTCCACCCACCAGTGATTGCACAATCTTCCCATCACCACCACAATCATAACAGCCCAGAGTCTGTGCCAGTGTGTAACCACCGCCAGTCTACACACACGCACTCGCACGCGCACACGTGTCCTCGAGGAGACATACAGCTGAAGCTTTTATGCCGCTTTCCCAAGTGGCTGTTTTCGAGCACAGCCACAATGGAGAGCCTAATGTGGATTTGTTTAGAGAGCTGGTTAATTGGAGTAGGATGCTCTAATTGCACCTCTTTCATGATGTGCGTTTCTGCATGTTTGTGGAGGTGTGTGTGCGTGTGTCACCTGGCTTTTGTTTGGACTGTGTGTGGGAAAACATTTGCTCAGCTATAGCTACAGTATATAAACACTATAAGCTACATAACACGCATAAGGGGTGTAAAGTGCCTAAGTACAGAGAGAGAGAGAAAGATAAATAGTGCACCTTGTAATAGGTATAAGCTGGTGTATGTGCAGAGTGACCAATGTATCTGAATACACAACTATGCATCTGTCTCTTTTTGTCAGTGTTGTCCCCCAGCTGGGGGTGCTCTAAGTCTTTGTATGACTCTGCTTTAGTTGCTTATGTTTCTGCCTGTGTGGATGAATCCCTGGCTGTGTGTACAAAGAAGCTTCTGGCCACTTTTAGCATCTTTGTTGTCATGCCACAATGTCCTTTTAAAGAGGAACACTAAACCCTGACACATAGTGGAGATACCCACACACTTTCTCCCTATCACACTATCAGGTTCTCAGCTTCCTCACAAGAAAACTATGACTGACAAATCAAACATCCTGATGCTTCTGCATGGCATCACTGAATAACAGGCATTGAAAATCGGCTGAATAATATAGCCTTTTCAGTCTGAATTAGCACTCTCGGCCACTGTTAGAAAGTATTTGGAAACATTTTATTTTTTTATTTTTTTACCTCTTTCTAAATATTTCCTGTCACTTTTATTTTCACCATTTCTATTTTCACCTCCTCTCTCTTGACTTGTCTGTACTTTCTGTCAGTCGAGGTCTCTTTCTGTCTCAGCTCAGCATCCACTTGATGATGATAATGTGCGAGCGGGTGTCTCTGTGTGAGTGATAACACATGGCATGCCCTACGTGGGCCATAGGCCTAGATTTAATCAATCATTGTCATTTAAGGCCATCCCTCAAGCAAACACACACACACACACGCACGCACACAGACCACGGCACTTTAGTGGTCAGCTGAAAATTAGCGTTTTATACTTTGCTTGTCCGAGAAAAGACACGGACACTCTCCATCTTTCTTTAGACTTTTCCTTCTTTCTTTGTGTTCTTCTGTCATTTTTTAAATCATTGTTTGGTATTATGAGAGCAGAGAGTGATCTCTTTTGTTAGCATAAGCGTATGTGTTTGCCCTTCTCTTTGCCTGAGTGTGCCCCTATGTGTGTGCCTACATGTTTTTGAAGGGCCAGTCTAAATGGAGATGTATTATTAGTAACCATTCTGAGTTTGGCCACTGTTGTCCTCTAGCAAGGTAATCAGATCACTTAAAAGGCTACTTGGTCTATGGTCTGTGGCCTAAAGCTTTCTGTCTCTCCTTGTATGTCTCTGTCTCTCTCTATCCTTTAATGCCCCTCTCCAGAATACACAAAAACCCCAGAAGCCATGGCCATCACCCCTTATCTTCTCTCTCCTCAGTCAGCCGCTTCTCCTCACTACCACTCCTGTCCTTTACCTCCATGGGGGGAAAAAGGACAAGGTCATGAAGATAAACATAGAAAAGTGAAAGTGGGAGCAAGAGGGAGAGAGGGAGGGAGAGAGAGAAAGATCTGAAATGAACCGTCTCATTTGGACATTAGCCCCTGGGCTGTGGTGGTGAGAGGCCAGCTAGCCTAGCGGATAATGCCCAATTGTGTATAAGGCATTTTTTTTTAGCTTCAGTTAGCTGGCTGCTTTGACAAGCTATTACTGGAAAGAAAGGAAGAGCAGGGTAATGCAAGGCCTCTTGGGAGGGTGACTATGACTGTATATATGTGTGTGTATATATATACATGTATATGTGTGTGTCTGTGTGTGAGAGAGAGAGGTGGATAAGCTGCCTTTTGGACCTAGTGGCAAAGACATTGCTTTACTTACACATCACTGGTGGACTGAAGAGTGTGCAATACACCCGGATGCATAATGGTCTGTGTGTGTGTGTGTGTGTGTCTTGTCTCTTGACAGCATGCTTAGTGGACTATTTCCATCCATGCGTGCATGGTGATGGACAACATTGCCACAGAGAGTCAGCTCTTTGCGCTGCATATGAACCTTGTTCACTTGAGTAGACTGTTTAGTGAAAGGTCTCTTAACCTCAGTGACACGGTGAAGGTTGATAGTGGAAATTCTCCTATAGAGATACATGGGAAAGTTAAAAAAAAAGTCTTTGCAAAGATAGTATATTTTAGTTATGATTGTGTTAATAAAATAACAGTTTTACTGGTAGCCAGTGGCCTTTTCTGTTTGTTTGTCCGTGTAATAAAAGTTAGAGTTATGCCTACATTACATAATGTAGAGTGTGGGTAAGCCTTAGGCTTCATACTGTAAAATCTGTGTGGAGTCATATTTGTCCTGTTTAACCGTGTCCCAAAGACATCTAAAATTTCTGTCTGCCAAAGCGATTCTAGTGGCAATGGGAGATCCTGTCAACAAATAACGATATAACTTGGACACTGTTCCCCTCGTCCCCAGAGTCTCACACATGGGCCTGTCATGGGACACCATACCAGTACTTGTTGGTGCATCCCTACTTTTGTTAGTGGGATTCATTTTGTTCTCAAGCAGTAATGGGAATAGCTAAGAAGAGATTTTTTTCTTTCTTTAAAAAAATTTAATAATGCAGCATTATATCCTATCTAGTTTTCTTTTTAATGACATTTATCTGTACAGATATGCCATTGTGTGCCACAGTGTGATGGAAGGCTCAGTTATGTTGCTGAAATGACAGATGTTTTAAACTCTTCTCCTTTTCCTCTGTATCTTTGTTTGTTGTCAGATGCATGCATTTCAGTAATATTTACCACAACACCCATAGTCCTGCGCTCATGAGTGTTCGCCTATGCTTTTCTTTGGTCTGACGTGGTTGCTTAACAGCCGATATCCACAGACTGCATGACTGCTGAAAGGCATTTAGAGTCGGTCCATCTGGGGTACTTTGATCTTAAGTGTCCATCTCAGAGAATCTGTAAAATGCTCTATAGATGTTTACGATGACTCAGAGTAATTTTAGCCTAAAATACACATTGATGGAAAGCACTGTGGAAAATGGATATATCTTTACGGAGGTCAGGTGGTCACATAGAGCCTTATATCTGCGAATTTATACTCTCTGAATAAGTGTTGACTTGTTGCACCCAGCCATAAGTCTCATTTTTCCAGTCTTTCTCAAACATTATGAATCTCTCGTTCATGTTGCAGTTTTTCATCGTGTCTGTTTCATACTTCAAACGCAGTCTTGGTCATATGGTGTTAATTAAAAGTGTTTGTGTCACAGCGAGGGTGACGTTTGACCACTTGGATGTAACCTCTAGGTGAACATTGTTAGTAAATTTGAAGAAATTCCCTAAAGATGTCCAACTCATTCCTACTGGAATGGGGCATACGGACAGACAGACATGTGTGTATTGCATTTAAAGATTAAAAAATCCAGAAAATATGATAGTCCTGTTCTTCATATTCAGCAACAGCAATGTACAAAAAGTAAAACATTGCTGGGATGGGATAGCAGGGGAGAGCGCGAGAGAGGGAAGAGGAGAATGCCTAATAGAGATATATCATTACACTGTTATATGTGTAATCTATTGTGCTGCCATTGAACAGCAGCAGCATGGGTTTGGCAGTAGGCCACGCACACACACAGACACACACACAGACACACACACACACTTACACACAGACACACGCACATGCTGTGCCTCCAGTTGGGCAGTAATAGAGGGTGTGAGTGTATTAGTCGCTACAGTCCAAGTGTTAAGTGCTGGCCTGGTGTGTGTGAGATCGATGACAGCCGGCCCCTCATTTTGACACACACACACACACACACACACACACACACACACACACACACACACACACACACACACACACACACGCGCACATCAGACACTGTGACACATAGCCTGAGGTCAGGGGTCATACACAAACACCTCAGTCTCTAAAACGCACTCAGATATCTCTCTGTAGTTCTGTGTGTATGTATCAAAAACACTTTATATGTCTATAACACACACATTCACACACTGCCATACATATACCCATCTTGTGACCGTGGGGAGGGGCCTGCTGTCAAGCACCGGTGGTCCATCGATACTCTGGCAGAGCACTAATGCCTGCTGTCTGCTGATGGACACTGGCCTGCCTCCAGGGACCATTAGACTCACTGGGACACAGGCCGACACACAAACGCAAATCAGTACACTAACATGAAACACATAAACAAACCTAGTACTCTCGTGAACCCACGAAACATAGCGTTTTCATACAAAAATAAAACAATCTGCATGTAAAGTACATACATACACATGTTTTTTTAATAATACTATAATGTACTACACAGCTACACATGGAGCAGTAGTGAAATCTGCTTCAAGGGAATGTGAAATAAGGCAACAACAATGACACAATAATTATAATTGTTAGGTATAAGACATTATACACGTGGCTACTCTAAGGACACTTCACTATTACCTATTACCTTGGACTCTTAATACTAAAGAGTAACACAAAAATATACATAAACAGCAATAAAAGAAGAAAAGTATCGGAACAAAATCAACTGTAACTCCATGACGTGAACTGAGAGATACAAATAGTACACAAATGGCAACTTTTGTTAAAAGAACTTCATATTTCCATATTTTTCTTGTTCATGAGTGATGGGAAGGTAGAGTTGGACTGACGGTAATACAGGTGTTGTGCCAGACAGCTGTGGTGAAGAAGGAGATCAGCTCACCTATGTTCATGAAATCTGGGTGATGACCAAATAAGGATAGTAAATGGTAAATGGCCTGTATTTGTATAGCGCTTTACTAGTCCCTAAGGACCCCAAAGCGCTTTACACATTCAGTCATCCACCCATTCACACACTGGTGATGGTAAGCTACATTGTAGCCACAGCCACCCTGGGGCGCACTGACAGAGGCGAGGCTGCCGGACACTGGCGCCACCGGGCCCTCTGACCACCACCAGCAGGCAATGGGTGAAATGTCTTGCCCAAGGACACAATGACCGAGACTGTCCAAGCTGGGGCTCGACCTGGAAACCTTCCGATTACAAGGCGAACTCCCAACTGCGAGCCACGATCGCCCCAATAGTCACCAGTATAAGGGGGCAAAATGAGATTCAGGGAAAGGTATTCCCAATGTGGATATTTCCTGTTTTGGGGAACTCGAACCAAAATAATTTTGATGGATGAATAGCATAAAAACCGTTCCTTTTCAACCATATCTCTTATATTGATTCTGGCATCTTTACGTTAGATCTAAAATGACTTTTCCAAAGTTTTTCTGTGTAGGTCTCTGGCAGTACTCGTCATTTCCTGCAGTACATTGCTAGGAGTTTATAATCCCAACGCACAATCCTCTTTTTTCCTGTCCTGAGCTGGGCAGTAGGGTCACGAGGTCATCAGTGTTCACATGGCTAAAAATCATCAGAGTGCTGCAGGTTCAAGTGCTATGTTCTTATCCTTTGCCTTGCTAGCCATCGAACTGCAATCCAGACACCATTAGTGCTACTCTTCTCTACTTTACCGTGGCTATTTGGTCCTTTTCTTCATTCTCGTTTTCAGACCCCTCATTTTTGTAGCTCCCTCAGATTCATCCAATTGAACACACTCTCACAGATCAGTATTACTCACTGAGTGTCAAGCTCAGCACCTTTTTAGGTGAATTAGCTGAACAGCATACGCGCTGAAGTGTGTGAAAGAGAAGAAGATGAGAGAACAGATGCCTGGGAAGCCCTAAAGTGGATGAAGTGCAGTTGGTTGGAACTCGCTCAGTGCAAATCAATTATCTGTAAAGCTGTATGATAATCAATACACGAAAAATTGATTTAACAAACCAACCTCCTTGTCGCTAAAAGGACCTATTTTTGTTATTATTGTTCTTCCTTCCATCATCTTCGTCCCTCTGTCAGCCGTGTCCCAGAGCGTGTAACAGTTACATCTCTGTAGAAAACTATGTTAAATCAAAGTGATATGAGGAAAATTTAACCACAGCTTTTTTTTTCAAACATGTGAAATTGTTTTAGTTTGAAGGGCAATAATCTCCCTGCTCTGCCGATCCGTAACTTTTAAAAAATATTTTCTTTTTAGTTATATTACATATTCAGCAGCCTTTATTAAAATCAAAGAGTTATACTTAATAAACATCACAAAACAGCATTGTTATTTGATTCAGTACTCTTCTATGAGTTCCTCATTATGCCAGCTAATTACTACTCAGCACTGTAACGGCCTTTGTTTTATTGGCTCAGCACAATAAAAAGGCATCCCTTGAGCTCAGAAAAAAAAAAACAGTCCCATAATAACTAGGGGAAAAGCAAGAAATAATAAAGCCTTTGATGGTGTTTGGAGTATGTCCATATTAGATGAAAAAAGCAATAATTAGAGTTGATAGAGATTTATGGCACATAAGGGACTTGATGTCTTCTGAGAATTATGGGTATATGTGACTGCTGTGTTAGTGGAAGCCACTCTTTTTTTCCTTTCTGTCCCCATGCATGTTTTTTTTTCGTTTTGTTTTATTTATTATGGGGAAAAATAAAGTTGTCAGCAAGAACCAGGAGCAGAGTTGCAGAAGACACAAGTCTGTGAGCAACACAGAGGAGAAGAAAAAGTGAAAGATGATGAGCCAGAAAGCAGTGAAAGGACACCTTGAAAGAGAGAAAAGAGAGAGATGGGTCCTGACAGGAGAAGGGGACTGTCTGTAGATTTGCCTGCATCAAATCCAGGCGCCTGCGGGCATCATCACAGTACAGGCATATACACACACAGATATACACACAGATGCACAGTGATAACCCATCAGCACTGGCCAAGTGTTGTTTAATCCAACCTGACTTGCACTCGACAGAAAAAGCAAATTCACTTCCACTCACAGTCTGAAAAACGGAGCGCTCTTCACATAAATGGCAGCGCTCTGAATTACCCCGTTTATATGTGCGTGTGTGTCTTTGTGTATGTGTCTGTGCCTGCTGGCATGCACACGTGCACACACTCTACAGCTCATGTTTTTATTTTTGGGATGATTTTTTTTTCAGTGCGTCTGTGCGTGTGTTTACATGTATTGGTGGTGACAAGCTCTTCAGCAGTACCCCCTTCATTGTGTGACAGGCAGATAGCTAGGCTGCTCTGCTCCCTATTGTTTGGGGGCTGTCATCAAACCCTGCTTGTACAGCCAGTTATACAGCCCGCGTGTGTGTGTGTGTGTGTATGCATGGGTGTGTGGGAGACAGAGTTTGCTCTTTGTTGGTCTTCCTCATCTTCACATGTGCTAATGCATGCACCTGAACCTATTTGTGTGTTAATGAGTGCATGGATGCACCATGTGCACAGGTGACTGTGTGTTGGATTTGTTTTATGGTGGTGGTGCAGTGAGAAAAAGAGGAGGAAAATCAGCACTGACAAGCCATTGTTTAACAGACTTATATAGTTTGGCTGGTGCACTCTACTGTACTCCCCTCTCCTCTCCATTGTTATGTGACTTGTCATTAAGCCCTTGTTGCCCAGTCAAAATGTGCAGGAGTGCTTGTTAGGCACAGCGCTGTCATTTGTGGAGAGGAGAAGGTGAGCCTAGCACACACACATGCACATGAACACACACAAGCAGAGGTACAAGAGGGCAGAAGCACAGAGTGGGTACTGCAGATGTTAAAAATTATTTTTGCTCAATATCTATGGTGCTCGATGTATTATTAACATTCTCATGTAATGCTGTTAAAAAAGGCACGAGCTGTGTTGATGAAATTAGAAGTCCTGCATTGTTGAAAGAGTAAAGGAGAAAATTCCACACAGTTTTGAAAGAATAATTTTTTTTACATAAGAGGTGGAAACTAGAAGAAGGAAATCCTGTGACTGTGTTTCACAGTGTTTCACAGTGTTCTTGAATGAAATGAATGCAAATAGAAATCAAGGATATTCTTTGGTATTCAAAGTTGGGAAATTAAAAAAAAACACCCAGAGATCAGTTTTTATTGTTTTGTGTAAATTATTGCTCAAAGAAGAATTGTATGATCTTTTTATATTACATTTGAAAGTCTTGTTTTAGTTTAACTATGAGAAAAAAAGTGCAGTTAAGGATGTTTGTTGTAATGGGGCTAGATTTATGCTTCTTTGAAACAGTGGTCATATTCAAAGAAAAGGTGCTTGCAGGAAGTGGCCCACTTTAATGTTAACAATAAGTCAACCTAAAAGAATTTGCACATATTGTGCTCATTTGTTTTTTTTCACAGCCTTGAAAAGCACATCACAAACATAAGCACAGACATATCGCTAGATCATGCGATCATCAACACGTCTTGGGTGGGAAGTTTAAACACTTCCACTGTACAATAAAACACTGATCGACATGATCACCTGCAAAGCTGAACTCATCAGGACAGATTGACAAGCAGGCAGGCGGACAGACAGTCCAGTATCCTTTTCTAGTTTATTTCCTGTGTCAGGAGGGGACAAGGACAAACAGGTGACATCACTTCCTGCTGAGGACAATCACACAGGAACGGGTCAGGAGCCTCCAGAAGTGCCGTCATTGCCATAACAACCTGACTGACACGCACACACAAACGCAGAGGCAGTCGCACACATATACACAGTCTGACACTATTGTTAGCTCCTAGCTGCTCTGTTTATTGATATAATTTTGAAGCATTGTGCATTTCTGTCTGCGTGGCTGTCTTTCCCGCAAATTCACTTCCTTTATGCTTTTCTGTCTGCCTCATATTTTGGTTGGATACATTGTGAATTTGGTCATATCGCTCTAATTCTTAAGCTTAATCCTGCAAAACAGTTAAACATTTTCGGTTTTTATATGGCTTTCTCTTAACTTGCGAATTCAAGTTGTGTTAGTTAAAATGAACTCACCTTAACATTCTACTAGGACTGAACAGTTTCTGTCATATTTCTGGCCTGGTCATAGAAAGAAATAACTGGGTTTGCAGCGAACGTTAGTGAGGCTGGTCTCCAAGTATTCAGCTACGCTTGAAGCCCCAGAACTATTCCAGTTGTCTTCAAACCACGTCTTTATTGATATATACTAAGGTGTCAAAACTCGTCACTACAAACAGGCGGGGTCGCCAAATGTCATCTTCATTTGGGGAATGAGTTAACCATCTAAAAGTGTTGCAGTTTGAAAGACATTTTAACATCTGAAATATTTAAACTATGTTTACAAAACATGCCTGCAAGTAACTAAAGTCTGTCTGATATTAAGCATTTATCTCTATCACAACCTCTGTCTCACCTCTTTTAAGTTGTGTTAAATAACTAAAAAAAACCAACATGATTGAATAGTATGAATTAATCTTTTGAGATTTTTATTTTTTTGCATAGGAGGGTCACTTATTCAATCATAAGACTCAGTACAAAACCATCAAAACATAAGAGGTACAGTAACATGTTTACTACTGCGTACATCAGTTTGGTATTTTACAGTTATCTGTCCAATGGAAAAAAAAAAAATTAAGACCTTGTGGAAGTAGTTGGATGAGGCTTCTCATGGTCACAGTGCTGCTCCTTGTAGCTGCAGTACCTCTTCTTTCCTGAAGGTGGGAGCAGTGGCTGCAGTTTAATAGCTCTGGTAGAGGAAGAACTACAGCGCAGGCAGAGCAGCTCCTAAAAACGGTGGACTTTCCTTGTTTGAGTAAGAACAAAACACAAAATTCAAATATTGTGCAAATAACTGTGGTTGTTTATTTCTCTATTAATAAAGTTTTACTTATGTAGCTGAGGTGTAATTTAATGGCTTTAATAAAATGTAGTTTTGCGTTTGTTTGTTTTTTATTAATTCTATTTGACTGCAATCTCTTTTATTTTCCCACTGGTGAACTGTATAGAAAAGGGTACAGTAAACAGTTGATTACACATTGCCACTTTCCACAGATTCGCCTTGATGTGTGCTCTTATGTGTGCGTTAATTGATTGTCTCGTTGTTACGGATTGTCTTGTGGTTGCCATCAGTCAATAGTGCCAGGTCTTAGTATTCGTGAGTGAGATCAGAAGAAGTAGGGAGAAAGAGGAAAAATATCGATCAGGTATGATGTACATCAAGTTCCAAGTTTACCTGACTTCCAAAATGCTGGCATCATCACCGCAGTACACCGCTGATGCCCCCTTCTCCTCTCACTTTCTTCCTGCCTCCTTTCCTCACTGTCCTTTTGTCTCAGCTGTGTGGATTTTGTGTGTGCGTACGCATGCTTGAGCTGCAGATAAAGACTAAATTGAGCTGTTTTGATTGTTCAGTCAGAGCGCCCACAGCACAAGGTCCCTCGGCTAAGGAGCGCGCGCAAACACACACGCACACACGCCTTCACGTTGAGCCCTGTTGCAGTCACTCTGCACTTGTTCCCCAATGCTTTTTTTATTAAGTGTTGTTGGCAACAGCTGGGAAAATTCTTGTGATTACGAGTCAGAATAACTTTCTGTCCATGGAATGAGGCGGGCTATTTGTTAACACCAATCTCTGAAAATTAGTCCTCTTTCGTGCCTTCATGTTTCACTAACGCTAATCAAGGTTTACATGTCTTGCTTTTCGGGGTTAGATTAGCTCTAGGCCTCACTATAGGGATGTTGGTTTGTGCAAAGTGACATGAAAAGGAAGTAGATTTTAAGATTTAGCTAAACGAGTTTGTATTTTGTTAGTTTTCAGTTTTCAGGAATTTTGTAATTAGTTGGATAATTTATTAGAAAAATTAGTCAGATTGTGTCTGCAGATAGATCGAGTCCCTTATAATATTGTGAGCATTTGACAGAGAAGTTAATTCTTATGAAATGTATTTTCATGTAGCGGTGTCAGCCACTAAGGCCCTTCATAGATTCACTATGCAAGTATAAGGTAAGCATTAGCCCTGTGATAGACCTCTCACCCTGTGGCAGCTCCACTCTCCTCGTGACCCGGAATTGGATAAGGTGAAAAAATACATGCAACAACCCAAAACAACAAAAGAACAGACTTTGGTGCATGCAATAACAAGCTCTAGGTCACAAATCTACCGACTAAAAGGCAGAAAGCTTGGCTGTATTACACACTATTTCCGCTGGACCTGAGTGGGTAGACCCACAATTGTTTTTAAATGAAAATAAAACACAAGGAGTGCCATCATAGTACTTAGCAGAGGTCTCCTATGGGAATCCCTCTCCTCATATATTAGATTTAAAGAGATACATTGGCTTGTCTCTTTTCCCGGGAATACGTATTTGTTGATTTGAAAGGGACTGAACCTGAACCAGAGTCCAGTGATACCATACAATTATGCAAATGCACACTTAAAAACAAACTGCACGCAAACGGTTTGGCAGAAACGCTTCAGGAGAGTGAGAGGTGTGCACGTGTGCACATGAATGCTGGCATGCAAAAACAAATGCACTGGACATTGTTCTCAGCCTACACAGACACACAAAATACACACACTCCTGGGATGATGTCTGGCTAGGTGGATAAAGTAGTGCTATTGTAATTCGATAGATGGCTTTCCCTAAGATAATCTTCCTTAAACAGATGATCATTTTGGGAGTAGATTTGATTGATGTGGGACGGGCAGAGAAACGACAAGAAAAAGAGACAGAGAATGTTATTCTAGTCTCTCCCTCTGTGTGTGTGTGTGTGTGTGTGTGTGTGTGTGTGTGTGTGTGTGTGTGTGTGTGTGTGAAAGAGAGAGAGAGAGATGAAAAATGAAATGGGTATGCATGGCGAAGAACATTATTTTATACCATCTTGACTCCAACTTATGCCCAGATTGTGACTTTTCCCTGTTACTGTGGCTCTGTTATCTTTGTTCATCTGGCAAATCACTCTCTTATTTAATTTTATGTTTTAAGAAAAATGATTTCTTTCATATAGCATCTGATTGTGTGGGTCTAAATGCACATTTGCGTTTGACTCGCATCACTTTGCACTGACCTGTTTGTAAAACTGCAACATTAGCACACAGTACCTCTTTTAAACTGTGACCCATAAGACATTTGTAACACTGGCTCTCAGCCAATATGGGAAAAAATAGTGTTGGTTTAATTGTGGCGTTAGCAGTCGTATCCATTGGATGTGGTTTATTAGGAATTGGCTAAAATACAAACTAGGTAATATTAGCGAATACTGTAAATGCAAATTTTCAATACATCAGATCAGACATTTGCTGGGTTCCTGGTACAAAGCTCATGTGATGCCAGATTAACCCACTGTATGGGTTGTGCAGTCTGATATATGCATCCGCTACTAAAACAAAACGCCACGGAGTATTTAATATATAGTAATACTGAGTAATTCCAGTATTTACTCCTTGTTGTATCTTTACATGATAGTTTTGAGTTTGTAAACATTTCTTCCTAACATTTCATCCTCCTTTTTTTTTCAAAGCTGCAGGATGACTTTGGTGCACCAACTTTGCACCCCTCTGTCTTCTTCCTCATCAGCGTCTCTGGGCCTGAACTTCATTTTCTAACTACCCTTCCCTTTTTCCATCCTTCTGCTATTCCAAATGGCCTTTGCAGAAACATGCAGATACTGGAGTAAAAGAAAAAAAAAACAAACCTTTGAAACTCCTTTCTTTTGCCCACTTCTAACTGCAGTGTATTTTGTGCTTTTCTCTCCTGCTCTCGTTCCCTTGCTTTCTCTCTCCCTCTCCCTCTCTGTGCTCTTGTTCCTCTTTCCCAACATAATCCTCCGCTCAAGCCCCTAGGTTGCCGTAGAAACATCAATAACATTCCTGCTTGACAACATCTTAGTGCATTAAAGTGGTCGTAGGGAGACCTGGCCCAACAGAAGCACACACAGAGTTACAGACACACACACTGTAACCCATGAGCAGGATTCCTGTGAAAATGGCAACCAATAGGCCACCTAAATATGTGAGAAAAACAAGAAAGCTCATGTAGAATACTACAATACTACATGCTCAAATAAACTACATGATAGAAACCAGTAAGGTAGTTTTAAGGATCGAGGACAGGAAAACCTTTTCAGTTTGAGTTCACAATTTATTTTGGGTTAAAATGTTGATCAGTGATTAGTAGATATAAAAAATAATCTGACTGAACGCCTCCACATTCTGAGCTTATTAGCATCTCTAACTATAAAATGTTGGACATATATTAAAAATGAATTTCTAACTATATTTGGATTTTCTGTGATATTTTATTACAGAACCAATTTATGACCAGCTGTCGGTCACAGCATTGAACTTGTTTCTTTTTAAACACTTTAATATTAACGTACACATTGCTTTTTTTTTTTTTTAAATAGAGCAGTGTCTTAAGTCCCAGGTGTGTTTGAACTATGACCTTCCTATCCTATGTGTCCCAGTGAAGGTGTAGAGGCTGCAACTATTTATTATTTTTACTACTGATTTACCTGAATGGTACTGCAATTAGTCAGACGATTTCCTGCATTTACCCTCATCTGAATCCTTTTCAGTAAAACGAGGCACAGGTAAATGATTTCTTTTTGAGACGGGATCATTGAGCTGGATGCTTTCTTAGCGTTTCTGAAGAGGATATGCGTGCTCGAAGAAGAGTCTGTGGGAGTGACAGTATCCACTAGAGTCCACTCTCGGCTTAGAGTAACATCACTTTCTGTTTCTCTCTCTCCGTCACTTTTTTCCCTGTCTGTCTCTCTTCCTGCCTCCCTCCCTTTCTCTCGCTTAGTCCATCTCAATTAATACGCTCCCACCTCCCTTCGAGGGCCTATTATACATTAGCCCTCTAAATCGAATCTCATGGAAATTGCCAGGGAGACGAACGCTGCTACTTTGACTGACACACTGCTGGATTTGTATTCAGCGCCAAGAACAGCCGGGCACCTACACATGTAAAATTACATACACAGCGCGCGAGCACACTTGAGCAGTTACCGAACATGAAAGCGAGCAGTTTGGAGACCCAAACACATACTCACATAGGTGTGCTTTTGAATAGTCAAAGATTTAAAGATAAATATATATTTATTTATAAATACACATACATGGGGCAGGAGCTACAAGTGCACGTATGTGTGTTTGTGTGTGTGTGTTTGTGTGCGATGTGATAACGATGCTTTCTTGTGGTGACAGTGGCTGCAGATTGGACAAACCTGTCATCATCCCAGTCAAATTATTCTGATTGGCTGCTGATTTCCTGATGGAGTCCCTCTGTGTGTGTTATGTGTGTTTTGCTGTTTGATTGAGAGCCCGTGTGGTTGCATTCTTGCATATGGGAATTGTGTGTGTTGTGTGATTTCTTGACGGAAGCCCCGTTTCATCATCTGTTGCAATTCCCACCTGTCTCCACAGTGGTTGTGCTGTGTCTAATCACTTGATGTGATTTGTGTTGGTAAAACAACGCACCTTCCTCTGATGAGGGCCTGCCCCCCAGTGTGTGCATGCGTGTGTGTGTGTGTGATGCAGGCACCCTTCAGGGCGTACAAATCAACATTGTCAAGATCCCGCTGTCCGATTGAGACAAACCTTTTTGTTTGATGCACACATACTCAGAAGCACACACACACACACAGAGGCTCTGAGGCCTTGCAAAACAACATAAAATTGTCTTATGAAGCAATCAGGACACTTTTTTTTTTTTTTTACCTTCCTCCTCTGTAACATTTATGTTGGCAAATTCTTCTCTCTGTCCCTCTTACGTACACACCTTGTGAGTGCCCTAGTCAGACAACCACATAATGGGCTAAAGAGGTACATGAAACAGATGGTTTTCCAGTTAGCTGCCTCACTAATGCTAACAGGACATGTCACACAATAAGAAGAATAAGAAAGCGGGTGAGAAAGATAAGGAGGGAAAGTGGAGTTGGGAACGCTATTTATGTAGGGACGGATAGGAACCGAGACAGACACAGTGTTGAAAATATACACGGACTGGTGGCTTCATTAGGTACATCTGTTCAGGTGCTTGTAGGTGCAAAATTCTAATCAGCATGACAGCAGCTCAATGGATTTAATGTTGTAAACATGGTCAATGTGACCTGCTGAAGTCCAAAACCAATGATCAAGAGGCGGGTTAAGTGACTTGAAACATGGCATAATTGTTGGTGTCAGATGGGCTGGTTAACATCAGCCAAGAGCTGATAATTCAACAGGAGGTTACTTACAGGGAATCAACGAAGAGCAGAGGACCTGAGGGAAACACCAAGGAAGACCGCTGCAACAAATCAGGATGACGAGACAGGGGGAGTAAAACTCAATATTAAGCACACGAGACACACGACTGTCAAAAAAACCCCTAGGAACTAACAAATACTTAGACCAGAACTAAGATAAATAAACTTGACAGAACTAAACAGGGACACAACCGGGGAGACAGAAAAGTAAAAACAAAAACAAAACACGGCGACTGAGTCAGATGCTAAAACACAAGGGAAGGAGGAATAGTCAGGTATGAAACCAAAAAACAAAAGACTCTAAGAAAACTCTTAAGTCAAAGACTCACAACAGAGAACTGAAGACAATACAGAATCATGAAACAAAAATGATCAAAAATACAAGGCTAAAGAAAACTCAAAACATTCCCAAAACTCAGAACCCTTGACAAATGGTCAGACTGCTTTGAGCTAAGAGGAGGACAAGGGTAATTTAGACGACCACTTGTTATAACCGAGGTACACAGAAGTGTATCTCTAAGTGCGCAACACATCGAAACTTGAAGAAGATGTGTCTTGTAGCACAGTAGTTCAGGCTGGTGTTGTTGGTGGAGATGGAGATATTTTCTTGACACCTTCCTTTGGTACCAAAGAACAGCAGCTCAATGGATTTAATGTTGTAAACGTGTTTTTTAATGGAGAAAGGTGACAGAATTATTGCTGAGAAAAAAGTATTTAATGAACAAGGACTAGATATTTAAAGTAACTAACACCAATAAACTGTATAGGGTACTCTAAAGGGGCTAGTGTTATTTTGAATGGCAGTTATGTACCACGGCATCAAATATACCAGTGTGTAGTTAGTAGGGGTGGTAGCACCAAAAGCCACAAATTTGTCAGCTGGAAGATAGCATTTTGTATTCTTTTGGTGAGCTTTGTGTATTTTAGTTTGGTTTGATTTGTTTTTATTCACGGTTTAGTTTCACTTTCTATTTGTTAGTAAAGTCATTTAAATTATGGTTTGAATGAGAGCACAGACCATCACAACATTAATCCTCCAATTCGAAACATTTCACTTAAAAGTACTCAGCGCATTTAGAAGTGACATAAAGAGGTCCTCCCATTGTATTATTGTAGCAATCAGTGCCTTACATAACCACTGCCAAAAGACAGCTCATGTGTATCTCTGACACGCCGTTATTTGACACACCCTGTGTTTACAATTGATATCTTATCAATCGTATAATTCCTGAGTACTGACTTAATTTCTTCTATAACCGAGTATTAGATCCAGTATTAGACAGGAGGTCGAAACTGAAGTTTTGTTTAGTAATATTTCCATATATTTTGATCTAAATAGTTTGTCCAACAAATGTGCAGAGTTGTTGCACATATGGACTGAATTGCATTAAAGACTGAAGGACAGCAGGGACAAGAAATAAGACAGAACAAGACAAAGGCACAGGAAATTAAAGAACATTCCACCTTTTCTGCACCCCCAACCTCTTTCCTACCCCTACATCCACATTTCACCCATGAGACTCTGTTGCCAATCTGTGCCAGGCTGTGAAACATTAGCGCCATGCAATATTTAACAGGACTAAGTCAGGCTTTTAGGCTCAGATGGGTGTAGACTCTATATGTTTAGAGGCAAGCCTGTAGCAAGAACAATCTGATTAGCTGACATGCTAGAGCTTTCATTGCTCAGTGTTGGTGTGCAGCTGCGTACTTTTATGTGTGCATATTCTTAAAGTGTATGTCTGCCATCATGAAAGAATCTGTCCTTTTCAACCAATCTGGGGTTGAAAAGTGCACGACACAGAAATATGTTGAATGAAATGTTGAGAATAGCAGCTGTGTTCGTCACAGAAGTTGCTTCTTTATTTTCCTATTTCAATTCTTCTTTTTCATATTCAAGTGTGACCCGTTGTACACATTCAAAAAGAAGTGACGATGTTAAAGTGTTTGTGGAAGCGGGAGCTGAGGTTCTTCCACAGGTTTTGTGTCATGTGCATGCAGAACCACAAACAAAGAAGATGCTTCCCTCCTGCCATATCACAAGGCGCTGTGTGTCTTCCTTTAACAATAACCCACCACAAAAGAGAGAAAAAGCTTCCAAAACGTTGCACTGTACAGCAAAGGACTCTCACATTAAAAGGTATATGTACACTCCAGAACATGAGAAAATAACAAAAAAATTTAAATAACTTATTCTGTTGTTGCTTTAGCTGTAAACAGAGAGCTGAAGATTTTAGCTGGTTCTTTGGGCAATGACTGTTTCTGCCTCTTTTTTTCTTTCTTGCCCTCATTCTCTCTCCTCCTGAAATACTCCAATGGAAGTACAGAGAATAAGCAAATGAGGCTATGTTGGAGAAATTTTGAATATGCAGTTATCCCTGGCTATAATGTGGTTCGTCTTTTGCGGCCTCGTTGTTTCACAGATTTTTTTTCTTTGTGCAATTTTGAATGCTTTTTTTTTTTAAACAGCGCATTGTGTTCTGCATCCTGATTGGCTGTAGACCATTGTCAATCAATCTCGTGCGGTGTCTCCTGTACAGTACAGAATGCCTTCAGCTTGTCAAATTTACACAAATCTTTGATTGTTAGCAGTGTGACTCTGAAGTTCTGTACTGTATGTCTGTAAGTTTTCTCCCCAACAAACACAACAATGTCGATGAAACATTTTGCACCGTCAAAGGCAACCGCGGGTGCCTTTGTTTTCATTCTATAATACTGGACTTATTTTTCTACGAAAGAAAAATAAGTTGAAGTTGAGAAAAGTGTGAAAATATTCATGCCTGTCTGAGAAAAGCGTATAAAGTGTGTAGTGAGGAGTTTTACAGCCTTAAAACATCAATAATAATTGTAAAAAATACAGTTGGCTACTTCGCGGATTTCATCTATCATGGGTTTATTTTTAGAACGTAACTCCCGCGATAAACATAAATAAATATTTTAATGTAGGATGGTAACTGCGTTGGGTGTGCTGTGCTATTGTAATCATTACATTTTTCAATAATGCAGTAATGTAACACATTACTGTACTAACTTCAGTAATCACATTTCAGTTAAAATCATGTCAATACTTGCATTTCAAAGGTTCTTTAGCTTTTCTTATGATAGGTGTATACAAAGAAAAGAACATCCAAACACACCATTTTCATTTCTCCACTTTTTCTAAAGTCAGCTGATTTCAGTTTGTGTAAATGGAGAAGAAAAGTTTTGAAATCATTTGTAAATTTTTGAGGAGTAGAAATATTGAGCCTGCTGCACTGAGCTAGGTGGTTGGTGCCTGTCCTAGTGGTAACCCCCAGAACCAGCTGGTGGACACCAAAGGTGAAGGGAGTCATCAGGCTGAAGGAGTTCTGTCTGGTGTGGTTAACCTGTAGGACTTCGGAGGCAGCCGATGGGTACTGACAGTTCAAGCAGAACGCTGCTTGGCTGGTGGCTGAAGCAAAAACTTGGATGTGGGAGGAGTTTAGTGAGGGAAGCATTTCTGGTAAACCGTCAGGTGACGCAATAAAGGAAAACTGTCAAATACTGCTGACTGGAACTGAGGCTATTGTTGGGTGATGGGAATGATACTTGGAGGACCTGCTTAATCTCACTGACATGTCTTCTCTAGAGGAAGGAGTCTATGGATGGCTAATAGATGTATGGATGGATGGAATATGGAGGTTACTTATTTTTATTGCATGAAAGGACAAAAAGGCACAATAGTAAAATGCAAACTGAATCCCGGACAGAAGCAACTGCAAACACAATATTGGCTGTTAGCAAACATCTGCACGGACACATGCTAACAGAAAGATAGCGAATAACCCAGAGTGATGTTAAAGCTGAGTATATGCTGATCTCAGACAGGCAGTAAGATCCTGGACAGCAGTGATGAGCAGCCAGGCTTGTAGAATTGTAGCCTCCATCTATATCAATGTTTCTATAGTAAAATGATAGTGGCGATCACTTTGAAGCATCTTTAGGTGGATTTTGAACTTTACTTTGTGTTCATACTTAAACATCAGAAGAAAAATGGTCTTCAAGGATTTGTGTCAGTGTGTGGGAGTGTAGCCTATAGTTTATATTGTTCACTGTTAGTTCTGCATTTCTGGCTGTCTTGGGATGTAACATAAAAGTAATGTTAACCACTAGTGTAACAAATTATTCTCTCCATGGAATAATTAAGTAACGTTATGAGTAACAACTCCAATACTGGATAGCAAGGATTAGTCTACCATTTGTTTACTTTATTCTAAGAAAATTAAAAACATTTAAAACACCGCAATTTGCCCTGTTTCCACTTTCGCTTTTCAGTAACACTATTTAAAAATGAAGAAATCTAATCAAATCACTGGCTGGCTGATAGTTGATTTTGTTAAGTTGACTGGGTTGGTTTGGTTCTTTGCTTGATACATGTCACAGAAATAAAGACAAAAACACACACGAATGTTTCAAGGCATTATCTTACAAGCGTGTGAGCTAAAAATATAAGAAGCATTTTACTATATACACGATCTCCTACAAATGATTCAACTTAGTTAAATTTGATTTATGTAGCCCAACTTGACAATAGTTTTCTCGAGGTCCTTCATATTGTGAGGTAAAGACCCAACACTATTTGAGATGAAGACCCAATGATCACACAGACTCCTGTTAGCAAGCACTTGACAACAGAGGGGAGAATAAACCTCCTTTTAACAGGAAACAGGTGCAAGGAGGAGCAGCTATACGCCCTGACCTGTTGTAGGATGAATGCAAAGACATGAGAGAAATTCAGAGCACTGGCAAACAATAGATATTACTAGTATATTACTAGACTGATGCATCCCAAGAGACAAAGCATTTTCTTTTCTGCTCTTTGCCCCTATTTTTAAAACTAGCCATTCTCATTTTTACTACTTGAATTGAAACTCAGTTTCTTCTATTTGATATCTTATTGTTTTCCTCTTTCCTCTTACCCTCCTCTCCTGTCTTCCTAGCCCTCCCTTCTCCTCTAAAATACAGTTCACATTTGTTTCATTCCCTAGTGGCACTTTAAATCTGTAGGAGCAGCCAGGTCCCTCTTATGTGCAGCACATACAGTACATATTTATTTATTTATTTTTTTACACAATTTATCACCTATTCGCACATTTACTTGCATATATTCTTATCCCAGCGTTCTGAATTTACTGCTCTGGTAAACTGTTACAGCGACCCACGCCATCTAACCTCATGTTAATCCACCATCTGACTCCTCTCACTGCCTCTCTTTCTGTTTCTCATCCCTCTCTGGCAAACAGCCGCTCTTGAATAATTGCAGTGAAGAAGAAATTTTCAATGCATACAAGATGGGCTCTGCAGCATCTCCCTCTCTCTGCCCCTCTGAAAGTCTATCTCTTCTCCTTAATCCTACCTTGTCTAACTGAAGAGCCTGGGTTTATACACGTACATACACTGTAAAAAAAATCAATATTTAAGAGAATTTTTCTTCGAAAACTTAAACTTACTTTAAACAAATAAAATATTAGGAATGATACAAAAAGAGACTGAATTAACATGTCCATTATAAAATAATGAGAAACCTGTAATTGTGAGTGAACGTCAAATTTTTTTCAGTGTACGTTTTTTTTTTATATGAAGTAGATTGTGATTCTGTTAAGTACTGATTAATGTATAGGATTTCTCACATTAAACGACATAACGACACCCAAGTACAGTGTTTTTCCTGTAATTTTAAACCCGATTTATTTCTATTAAAGCAGTGTTTGACTGTATTATTTGGTATGTTGTTTCTATACGTGTAAATATCTTTTTATTTAACATAAAGCATGCGGGAGGGTTGCTCTCTGCTCTTTTCATGATTCTAGATTATCTTAGTGTTACTGCTTTTCTGATGCTCTGCCTGCTGCTTTTTTTCTCTTCTTTTTTAACAGATTTCTTTTACAGTGCGCACACTTACATACACACATACACACACACATGTTATACCTGATTTGTATGACTGCAGGATGAAATGCATAGGGAAAGAAACGTATCTCTCATTGGCACCATGTTACTTGATACACACTCTCAAACAACAATTGTTTGGTAGCACCTACTCGTATATACACTCACCTTACCACATCCACACGTACACATACACACAGTCATTCACATACATTCGCAGGTCAATTGCTGTTTGTAACATTACCTTAATGAGAAGTGGTTTTTGGTATAACAAAACACTCGAGTTGTTGATCATCCACTTTGCCCATACATCTGCTCAATAGAGCAGTGTGTATCTATTTGTATCAATGTGTAGGTGTGTAAATGCAAGATCATACAATATGCTGAGTGTTTTAACACTGTCATGATTAGTGCAGTCCTGTGTTGTCAAGTGGGAGGAATGGCTTCCATGTCTAAACAAGCACAAACATAATAATGTTTACACACACACAAAAAAGCACCAACGCACACACAGCACAACAATGCATCCCACGGAGAGATTTTCGAGAGGTAGAGTGTTATGCTCACTTGACAAATAATACAGACAAACCTTAACGCCAGTATGCGGTTGCGCGCGTGTGTGTATGTATGTTTGCCACCACCTCAGAGGATGAAGTTAATGCGCGCACACACACACACACACACACACACACCGACATACACAGGCACCTCACTTTCCTGTGTGTTAATCCCCCCTCCCTCCAGCTGTGCAATCATAATTTTAAAGGTGTTGTCTGTATAATTTCTGTGGATTATGTGATTAGGAAGCTATTGTGGCAGATTAATGTGTGAATGAGGTTAACCCGTGATGAAATGGCTTTTGTCAGCCGGTGCCCTCTGCAGCCTATTGCTGTGCTCTGTCCTTGTCCTTTTGTCTGTCTTTGTGTGTGTGTGTGTATGTGTTTAAGAGAGACAGGTGGAATCCAAAGCCTCCTAATCTTTAAGCCACCATATTAATTTATGATCATATGTCTTGATTTATTTTGTTAATGTAATAGATGTTAGCCTGTTTTAACCCTTAGTTCAGTTAAAGGGACAGTTCAACCTAAAATAAAATTGACATATAGCTGTTTTGCAGTTTTTGCAGATTAAAGCTGTTGAGATTGAAGCCTTCAGTTGTTTAGTTGAGCTAAATAATTCTTTCCTTGGCTCAGATAACCACAGACATACATAGTTAATTTTTGGAAATCTTAACATGGTTGTGCCCATAAAATTCACAAATGTGTTGCAAACATTGCAGCTAAGCTGAGGTTTAGCTTTTTTTTCAGTCAACAGTTGTAGACAGTAGGAAGAAAATTGGTTAGTAGATTTAAAAATAATGCTTGCAAAATCGTTTATTCTCTTCAGTATGAACCGAGGGCCATCTAGTTCCTTTATATTCAAGAAAGGGCAGAAACTCTCCAAAACTAATATCTCGAAAGCTGGGCAACTCACACCACAACAACTTGGATAAATAGCACTACAGGAAAGATGAAAAATAGATAAATTTAATTTAGGGGGTGAGCTGTCCCTTTTAAACTCGTACATCTTCTCATCCCATTTCCTATTTCCTGCCGTCTTCTACCCCTCGCCTCCTCCTCCTACATTTTGACTGTGGAGAGAGGCTGTGTGACATAGACACAGCTCAGAGCAAGAGCTGTTGTTGGATCTAGATGGAGCTCTGAAGAGAGGAGGAGGCATGGCTGTGGCACAGCCTGGAGTCAGCTGTCACAAATAGAACATTTAATAGTGTCTCTCTTTCCCTCCGTCTCTCTGGAGCTGGTCTGCTGTCGGTTCAGGTCATTCCAGATAGGACTCTATCTTAGGATGATCTCACTGACAGCACCCACTTTAGACTAATCACTCCATTTAGACTGGAGTGGCCCTGGGGTGGGAGGGAGAGAGAGGAAAAGAGAAATAAAAAGCGAGAGATGACAGAGATGAACAGTTACTACCCCGCAGGAGGAGAGAAAATGAGGGGAAGAGCTGAGCGAGGGCCGTGAATGCTGAGAGAGAGAGAGAAGTGCCAGACATAATGAAAGAAAAAGAGAGATGGCAAGCAAGTTTATTTTAGGGCCTGTTTATGAAGCATAATAAATGTTAATTGAAATAAGGAGTGTTTTGCTAACCTTAGGGTATTTGTGAAAATATATATGTCTGAGTCTGTTTATGCAGGCCTCATCAACCGTTTGAGCTTTTGCAGTAAACAGGACAAAGAGACTGTTTTAAAGTTGGAACAGTCACCTAAAGTGCACTCATCATTACTTTGTGTTTCTTGCCATAACCAATATCAGTGTTGTTGTCCGTAATACTCATTTAGATGTGAATAGATGGGGATTTGTGCTCATTTATAAGCATTTCCTTGGTTGGAAAAACAAATAGCAATAAGAAATGTGTAGGTGTGATACAGGTACAGGTTTGGAGAAGTTGATGTAGTCTTTCAGTTTTCCAGTTCAGACATTAAGTTGGCAGCCACATAGTATTGACTAGACGAGCATGTTGTGGCCAGCAGATTTCTTTGTAGTGACTGAGTCATGAAATGAAAATGCAAAGGCGTTTCTGATCAAACAAACCTGTTTCAGCACACAAATGATTATTGTTACAGTAAAATGAAACTTGACTTACTTGGTGATGAAGATGATCAGATCACTCAATCTCAATACTAGATTTTCCTGTGAGAGGCTTGGATTTTATTAAGCTGCCTTTTTTCCTTTGTCCGTTCAGTCACAGTGGACAGTGAAACTGGTGGCAAGCGCCCAACCTTCATGCTGTTTATTTCCGCAAACCACAGCGGTGTAAAATAAAACACATTGCTCTCTGTCTGCCTCTGTCGGAGTGTTACACTTTGTCATTTCAGAAGGTAAAACAACAATGCAGAGAGGCTGATTTTTAATTCCTTAGTCTCTGACTGACTGCACAAGTTTGCATTACTTCCCTTTTAGAAATTGTTCATCCATGGAGTGGAGTGGCTTCAGAATACTTGCACATGCACTGCCTATTCAAAGAATTCGGTGGTCTCTGATGGAACCGTGTGTTTATTCTAGTCCAGGGTGTGTTTGTGCATGTATGGGGTCTTTTTGCTGTATGCCAGCTAATAATGTACAATAGCTCTCCCTCTCTCCCATGTGCGCCTCCTGTCCTCTCTCTGTGTGGTCAGATAACCTCAACCTGTCATTCCTCATCGTCCACCTCTCCTCTCCCATTCTTCCGTCGCTCTTTCCATCCGTTCATCCCTGGGTGTCCCTATTCACTCAGAGTGATAGAGTTAGTCCGACTCACAGTTGCCTTTCAATGTGGGTGAACACACACACACACACACATATATATCTATATATACACACAGGAACACATACGCACAGACTTTGTGTTTGCCACCCATTTACCTGACTCAATGCCTCTATTCTCTGGCTCCAAATTGACCATTGGCTGGACAGATGGATGGATGACCCATGGTGGTCCCGCTCTCTACTTTTTCTCTCTTTCACATACACGCATACAGTCACAGACACACACACACACAATAGAGGTATGCCCAAAGGGCTTTGAGAACACAAACATGTGTTCGGAAAATATTCTCTTTTTGGACTTTTTATAACTCTACCTCAATTTCCTTCTCTCTCACTCAGGCAGACATGAGCAGGATTTTGTGAATAAGTGTTGATAAACCGTTTCAGTCAAACCAATGTTTTACATCTCATTAAAAATATGTGCAGGTTAAATAGTCAAGTGACTTTGGAAGTACAGTACCGTGCAAAAGACTTGAGCCACCTGTCATTTCTGTATATTTTCCTCAGAAAATGCAAAAAAATTGTGCAGCTGTTCATTGAAACAAGTGCACACATTTATGGGGCGATCGTGGCTCAAGAGTTGGGAGTTTGCTTTGTAATCGGAAGGTTGCCGGTTCGAGCCCCGGCTTGGTCAGTCTCGGTCGTTGTGTCCTTGGGCAAGACACTTCACCCGTTGCCTACTGGTAGTGGTCAGAGGGCCCGGTGGCGCCAGTGTCCGGCAGCCTCGCCTCTGTCAGTGCGCCCCAGGGTGGCTGTGGCTACAATGTATCTTGTAGCTTGCCATCTTGTAGCTTGCCATCATGTGAATGTGTGTGTGAATGGGTGGATGACTGGTTGTGTAAAGCTTTTGGGTCCTTAGGGACTAGAAAAGCGCTATACAAATACAGGCCATTTACCATTTACAACAAGGTTTGTACAATTCTAAAAATCCTGAAAGTCATATATAGATTATATGTTGACACCTACAAAGAATTTCATTGTAACTGTAAGTATAAGAGCAAAACAATATATACATACAACTACCAAAGTACAACAATAAGATACGTAGATGTGGCCAAATTAATCTGACAGGTATTTTCTCAATGAACAAGGAAAAAAATAATCCGTTAGTTTCCTAAAACCCAGCATCATACCCTGAATGTCCAGAAGTTCAACCCAGCCAAAGGTTTTCCATTCACAATAAGACAGTTAGAAAATTCTCCGATTTTTGACATGTTAGAAAGGAAAGGAACTGAATAATAGATGAATTATGATAAAAACGACCAATTTGTTTGTTTAGTTTAGTTGTAAAAGAAACGGATGATATCATGTGTAAGCACAATGCAAAACTACTTCGCATAATATTTACAGTGTAGTTAGATCTATGGAGTGAAAAATGTACAGCATCGCTGATATACTTATGAAAGGTCTGGCCTCGGCATGGCACGCGTTTGCTGAGCTTTTGTATCATACATAACCGCGGCTTTGTCAACAGTCTGCGGGGCAGATCTCTTCCATCTCAGGTTAATCCCACAGAGAGAGAGGGATCCCAAACCTGAATATTACCGCAGCTCAAATCTCCTCACAGTCAGACACCACTACTCACATCTCACACCTTCACACAGAGGGGTTTGCATGTCAAGATAAGTGGAAAAGGTAAAGGGAGACAAACACACTTCTGCGCAGCACACTGAATAGCAAATGCACACACGCAGGCAAAGTACATATTCGTATAAAAACATACACACGCACGGGGATAGACCCATACAGAGGAAAGCCACACGTACAGTATGAATACACACAGATGCATGCGCATGCACCCATACGCAGACACACACTGGCAGTGAAGCTCATCTGTGTGCTATCTGCTCTCTTCTCTCTGCAGTAGGCAGATAAGTGCCATAGTCAAACCAGCGAGGGAGAAACACTGTAGTAGATAGGCCCTGTAGCTGCACTCCGTATGCCCTGCGGTGGTTCTGTGCATGATTGTGTTCGGAGGGACTAAAGCAGAAATTTGCTTTAAATGTACAGAAATCCTTCCTCGAGAATATCAAAATTTTATGTAAACTTTTAATATAAGTTAACATGAGAACGTAAAAGTACTTGTTAGGGTTGAGTTAACTGAATTCTGCAGTCTTCTTTATTTGTGCACAATGGAAAAAAAAATTCTAAAATTAGTCTTCGCACACTAAATTCAGATTTCTAGTTTAAAGATTTGTCTTCGATTATCAATGCTGTCATGCCCTGTTCCCCTAAATTCACATTTATTCAATTTTTCTACTACCATAGAAAATGAGCAAATGCTCTGATCTGTCATTTCAAGTGCTGTTGGCAAGATGAGTGATAAGACCTGAAGTCACCTTCCTCTCCTGCCATTCAGAATATTTTCACTTTAGAAATGGCTTCTTTTGACGCTACATGTCTTTGTCTAACCTGTTATGCTTTTCTTTATGGAGCCATCTCCCCCATTTCCTATTTTCCCTGGCTATTCGTATCTCCCCTCATTATTTGTATAATCATGTGTTTACTGTCTGCGCAAGGATTAAAAGGATGACCCCAGACTGCTAACAACCGATAATGAGAATGAACTCTATAATAGCCAGATAACTGGTTTGCTGTTTTATGGTCTCGTTTTTGGTTTGCTTCTCTTTAGCCTATGATCTATGAGTCAACGGTTGCATGAACTAAATTTTGTTGGAATTAACACTGGCAGACTGAGGCACTGTCGTAGACTGCTGGAATGGCCTGAAACAATATGGCGTTTTTGGTTGGACCTTAGCATTTTCTATACAGCTGCAGCATCTTTGAACCTCTTTGACTTCTTTGCCAAGATTCCTGTCTGCCTCTGTGCGCTCACTCGAGCCGGTGTAGCATTGTACAGTAAAGCACTGGTCTGAAGAGCTCCATTGATCTGTACAGTGACCAATAGACCCATAGACTGCTGCAAAGTCCTATGGGTAATATAAAAAGTGGCTGCAGTTTATCTCCTAGCAACATACAGTAACATTATCCTGGGGTCTTTCTTCCTCTGTGTTAGGCTCTTTTTTTCTTTCTTCTCCTTTTTTTTTATTTTGTTCTGCCTTCTCAGACCCAACAAACACTTGAGTAGACTCCTTTTCACTGCCACTACTCCCAGTGTGTGTGTGTGTGTGTGTGTGTGTGTGTGTGTGTGTGTGTCCCTCAGGGGTCCTTGTGCATGTCCATCTCTGTGCTTTCTACCATGCAGGATAAAAGCCTTTCAGCTGTGACTGCTGCCAAATCAGCCCCTGCCACACCATTGCAACTCCACTCCAGCACCGGTTAACTATCACACTGCTGTCATTAGAGACAGAGCATGTGTGTCTGTGTGTAGGTGTGTGAGAGAGACTAGGAGAGAGAAAGAGATACAGAAGATGAGAGAGAAAATGAATAGCAGGCTCAGCAATCTGGGTCACAGGATTCAGACGACTGAGCACTAGTGATATGTTTCTGATCAGGTCCACTACAGTGGACTGTCTCAGCACTAGCTAAGAAAACACTCGCACTGGACACTTTGGAGGTATTGTATGCTTTGCTATTTCCAATAAATTTGAGAAAAAGTGCAAGTGTGTGCATTTAAAAATTCTAAAAACAGACAAAAACACTTTTTAAAAGATTTTTTTTTGGCAGTTAGCCTTTATTGGATAGGCCACTGGAGAGAGTTTTACAGGAATTCTAGGGAAAGAGGAAATGGTTTAGAGTTGACTTGAATCCTAACTCTTGCTGTAGCCTTTGGCATATGGGTGACCTGACCTCAACCAGGTAAACCACAGGAGCATCTAGAACCACAATTTTTTTTTACCAAAACAAGCACCAGTCCATTAGTGCTTTTGACACATGCCATAAGAGCCAAAACCTTGCAGAACAGCTTAAAACTATATTATGGCAAAAAATATGACACACTACAGTTTATATATGAGTCCTCACAGTTTTCAGAGCACATAACCCTCCGCAAAAAATATGAATCTTTGTAGGATGTTCATAACTAAACACTTTGGCTTCATGAAAAATACCCCAAAGAGTAGAGTATTATTATGGATTCACTCAGTGTTGAAGAAGAAACTATAAAATCAGCTTGTAATTTGCATTTCTAAAACAAATATCTGCACAAATCTAAATATGCAAAATCATCGGCTGTTATAAGGGTACACAGACCTTCACAAGCTGTTGCACCTGGCTGATTGAAAGGAAGCATGGCCCCAACAAAAGAACTGTCATCTGGAACAATGGAATAGACAATGGAAAGGATTATACAACTCCTTCAAGAAGAAAATCTGACATGGAGTGTGGCAAAAGATGTTGGTTGTACCCAGTCAGCTGTGTCTAAAATCTGAAGCAAGAACAAACAAGTTGGGAAGGTTATAAAAGAAGACAATAGGGATATGTTACAGAAGATATCAGAGCAATGGGATGGAAAACTCTGCCTTGGAAATAAGGATGCACAAAAAAATAATTGAAAAATTAAGTCAGTGTTTGTGACAGAAGTATAAGAAATCATCTAAATTAAATGGGATTTACACAGAGAAAGACAAAAAACAAGTACTACACGCAAGTACAGTAACATCTAAACAGAAGAAAATGAGGTTACAGTGGGCTAAAGAAAAGCAATAATTAGACTGTGGATCGTTGAATTAAAGTAATGATACATATAAAGTTTACTGCTTGAAGAAATAGACCAGGGGTGATTGGAAACATTACCCCAACAAAGGTGCACAGGTGTATTTTGGATTATGTAACTTTTCATGATTATGTAACTTTTCCAGCTCATAAAATATCACAGAACAAAAAGGATTAAAGTTGTTAAAATTATGTTAAAATACTACAAGCAAATCCTAGAAAACTGATCTGTTAACCACTATGAAAAAGTTGGGACATAAACAATATTCATGAAGTAAAATGTTTTATTTCTCCTCAATAAATAAATAAGCAATAAAGCAACAGGTAATTTGGATACCACTTATTGAATACATTCTAAACATTCAAAAGGACCCCGAAAAGAAAAAGGTTAAATAAACTCTTCTTCATGTTATGTTCAAAGGGTTTAAGTTACAGCCTCTCCAAGCAGCTGAATGAAGGATTTATTGGGCACTGCTGCTCTCTAACTGCTACGGTAGCAACTTAAGGTTAAACCAAAATAAGAAACTTAGTAGGGTTAATAGGTCACTTCCACTCTCGAACTCCCACTAACCAGCTCATAATCCAGGTGGCTTACCTGTTGATTGTATATCAGAGACCCTAAGTGGCTTTGCTCAAGAAAGTCCTTTAAGGGATCAAACAGTTGTCCTATACAGCCCACATGATGAGATGGCCTTAGATACTGAGCAACAAATGCAGACTTTACACTTCATTTGCATTTCAGTATTTGCTTTGACTAAAAATGAAATAAAAGTGCAAAACAACTTTTTCAATCCTTTGTTTTTTTTCTATGGTTATTTCGTAAATTGTTTATCCCTCCTCCACATCAGCTCGGAGGACCTGTATGTTGGGATGTTGGTGGCTTTGCTCACTACCGTTTCTGCTAGGCTATGGCCAGAACTTGGACTTGTCATTTAATTTGTTTCCCTTTCTTTTCATTTAATTTGTTTAATTGTCACACAAGTTCTCCTTTGCAGTGAATTGTTAAGTTCATCAGGATATGATAACCATACTATACATGGCTTATGTGGGACATGCAGGATAACTGTCCACTCTGTAAAGGGTTTTTGTTTGTGTGAAGCTACTTTTGGCAGCTGCTATCACAGGCAAGCCACTTGGGAGACTTAAACGGGGAAAGTGCCCTATTAACCTGCACATTGTGAGCTGCAGTGGAGTTTTGTGGTCTTTGACCAAAAAGTAGGGAGACTTAGCTACCCCTGTCGCTCTAAATGTTAATTTAGAAGAATTAAAATAAAAGAATGATTACTTTTAGTTTATTTGTATTTGCTTATTTAAGTTCTATACATTTTATACTGAATTAACTCTGCTAGAGGTAATGCCAGAGTTGCTGTTTGCTGTTTTGTCCATTTGTCTGTCACCACGATTACCCAAAGACTACCGATCCAATGTTCCTAAAATTTGTTAGAGTGATGGGTCATGGACAAGGGAAGAGCCTCTTAAAGTTTGGTATTGATCAAAATAGTTTATTTAAATTGGATGGGTTTCAGATTTGCATGTCATAGGTCTACCTATAACTACCAATTTTCAACAGTCAAAGGGTCTCTGTCAAAAGCTTTTCTATTTTCATTAAAGGTAAAACATAGGAGCAGGTTTGCCTCTGATTCCTAGTTCTTTCATATTGCAAAGACTTTCATTAACAGGATTCTGCAGAATCTTTCTGCAGAGTGTAGGGAGGGTGTTTGCAAAGTCACCGAGGTCTTCATTTTTGGTTTGCTCGATAGAGAAACCTTCCTCCCCCTCAGTAACAGCTCCTCCTGTCTTTACAAACGACAGATGCAACATTTCTACAGCAGTACTGTCATGTATGTGGTGCATTAATTACATAAAGGCATCTGCCTTTATGTGTTGAATAGTGATGTTCCTCCTAGTTTCTTTTGAACACTGTAGTTCACAGTTGACGTGTCCTTAGGAGGGTTGTGCGGTGTGGGTCTATTTAACAGATTTACAAAATTCTTCCTATCTGTGTAGCTGCTGCTCTGGACCCCAAGTCTACAGTACATATGGGTCAGTCTATTGGCAACCTGTTCAGGTTCCTACTGGGAGCTAATTGTCAGACTGTCAGTATGGTTCTTTTTGCCAACCTTCACACTCCTTTTCAGCTCTCTGTTTGCCTTTGCAGGCTCTGCTTGTCCCTTTGCTTTCTCTACTTTAGTGCAGCCTGTGTCAACTTGTCTTTTACTCTCTGTCTACTCTGAATCTTTCATCTCTTCTTTGCAGATATGTTCATTGCTTGTGCTTATTTGTCTTTGGTCCCAACGCTTCCTGACAGGTCCTTGTTAAAGTCCTTTTCTGTGCTCTGCCATTGGGTCAAGGTTTCCACACAGTGCATCGTTTTTGAACCTGTGTTTGCTGTCTCTGTCCAGTTTTTCTTCAATTTTAGTTGGGTCTTTGCTCCCCTCTTTACCCCTAGGACACAAGGATATTTTCATTCTGTGGGATTATTTCACACATCAAGGTCCAGTAAAAAAGCCAGCCTGTTCTGGTTCAACATTTACAGAGTCATAATACAAATAGTTTATATTGAAACATGTTTTTTAATGTTTGTTTTATTAAAATGTGACTGTAAACAGTTTGGTCTGGGGATCAGTTTGTTGACCGTATAGGTTCAACTAAAAATATTAGGTCACATCACTATAGCATAAAAGCAAATGTATAACATGCAGGGTGCTCTAACAAAATAAAACCCCACACATACACATGTGAATTATTATTATTGTTCTAATAACACACACACGAAGCATATAAATACATGATTTAGTGCAACCCTCTCTACTGCTCCTGACAGTTGGAATGAAATCATGAGCAGAAAATTGGGACAAATTAGGGGCAATTAAATGACAGTTGGACAGTAATATGTTCATTTTCTGTCTTCTGTAAGTGGTACGGACAGAGAGCGGGGGAAAAAAACGAGGGAGGAAGTGGAACATATTAGTCACATGGACAAAGCAAATTCCTAGAAAGCAATGAATGTAGGTGTTTGGTATAAATTCAAACAGGAAAGCGGTTAGTCAGCTTTCACTGTGACAGTCAGCCAGTCAATAAGTCAGGGAGAGAAAGAGAGGCAATTGGAGATGTGCTCCCTTTATCTCCAATCAGCTAAGGCTGGAAGAGCACCATTGACCTCAATCACAAACCTGCACAGGTTTGTCTTTGGAGCTTTTTTTTTTATGATGCTTGTGTGTTTATCTATGTGCGCAAGCCACAACACAGTTTTCATTACGTGTTCTGGTTTTAGAATTTACACTTTAAGTGCCGTGTAGTTATTTATGCTAACGGAGACATTTCAAATCTTTGCTTCTGTAAACTTAACCTCTCTTGTCTCTCTAGTTTCATCTTTTTGGTTTCAAAGTGGATAGCACCGTAAAGCTCCTCCACCAGATTGACAGTCCTTTCACAGATTTGGTAACTACTGTTGGGGAGGTCTCTGTCTCCTTAAACAAGAATCCTCCCCTGGAGCCTTGAATGTGACTGGAAAAAAAAATTGGTGAGAAAATCCTCAGCAGGAATGCAAAAGGTTAACAAAGTGGCAAAGAGATGGGGGTGCTGAGAGCTGACACATAAATGGAACAACGAACAAGAGAGAGGAGAGGAGCGCTTTTTGACAGCAGAGGTGAGGGGTCAGATGTAATCAGCACCTCTGTAATTCTTCTCAGCAAGTCAATTCTCTGTTTGTTTGTTTTTAATATTCTCTCTCCTCCTATCCCGGGTGTGTATTTGTATGTGTGTTCGTTGGGAGGTGCGGCTGAGGAATGAGGAGATGAGAGGCTGACTATCAGATGGCACGTGATTGTGTGGTTAGCCCCCTTTCAGCTCACGTTGTGGGTCTTTGATTATTTTCGGGGGCTACAAAGAATAAAACATTGCTTTTTTTTTTATCTTTGTGCTTGAGTTTGTAGAGCGGAGGGGTTAAAGTGATGCATTTGGAGCAAAAATCTAAGCACTTCTTCTCTTTATATATGTTCCCCTGCAACCTTTTCTGTGCTGTCAATCATTCCTGTTGTCATGGTGAGGAAGCGAATTGCATTAACATGGAAATAACACATTAGGTATGCTTCAGTTTGCATGTTTGCCATATGGCATACGGTATGTCTCATTCAGTGTATCTGGTGTTTGTGAGCTGTGAGTTAACCGTGTTCTCCTTAGTGTGTGTGTGTGTATACAGGTTAGCACTGACCCATATGAATAGGTCTGTCTCTCTTTCAGTCACACACACATGCAAGTAGCTGTCATTAAAACAAAGACATAATGACCCTTATGCTCATCCCACATTACACTAACCAGCCCGTTCTCCCCTCACAGCTGGCTTGTGTGTTTGTGTATGTGTGTCCTGTTGTGTGTGTCTTTGCATGTTGTGCAGTCAGAAAGTGTTGTTGAGGAAACAACAGGGTCGATAATTGGACATGTCCGTCGAACACACGCAAACAAGTGCTGTCCCCTCCCTACCGAGGAGCTATAAACATGTAAATGAGAATGTCGCTCTCCTCCTTTCCCACCTCTTCGTCCATCCCCTCCATTCCATCACTCATTACTTCGTCCAGGGTCCAATCAGCGTGTGCGGGAGAACAGGACACGTCGTCTAGTTGATCCTGGCAGGGATGCTGGCTGAATATGAAGGCAGGGGGCTATGCGTGCTCATTAACATGTATGGCAGGGGATAGTGCTTTTTTTTTTTTTTTTGGTTTATTTTTGAAAGACAGGAAGATGATAACTTATCTGTTGGGCTTAAAACAAATAAGAACAATCATATGCATTTTTGTTTTTTAACTTGGAGAAGGCAGAGAGCACAGTAAAGGTCACAGAAAATATTTTCAAAATAGTTTTGCAGGTTTCAGAGGAATGTGAAAGCTATAGGAAATATGTTCAGTAGTTTTTTCAGTCAACAAAGGGGTTTATTTGTGTTCTTTTGCAGCACTAATTCTGTAGAAAACTGAATTGTGTGAAAAATAATAAATTGAGATGACAAACATGGTTTTAGTTAACATTTTCTGTATTTAACCACAACAAGGATTTAACCTCCATTTACCTTAAAACTTTGCTTTATATGCCAGAATTAGTTTTTATAGAGAAAACATGGCAACCCACTGGCTAGTCTTTGGGCCAAGACCTGTTGTTCTGTCCATCAGTCACAAAACTATTAAGCTAAATCTTTTTAGTTTGTTGCCTATCAAATACAATACCAAATACCATCACTCATTTGCTCTCCACACCGACTGTTTACCTGCGTGGAGCTAAAGTCTGCTTCAACAGGATTGTTCAACACAACTTTGACTACAGCTCAACTACAAACAAAAGTCAGAAGGTTATTTTCTTTTAAACCATATTTGCAGTTGCAAAATAGGCATAATAGGCTGTAAGTGTTAGTTTTAGGTTGTGTGCAGCAGTTTGACAGAAAAGTGATGGTTTCCTTTGTCGAGACCAATTCCGTGTGTTACAGATCTTCATAGTTTTGTTTTTGGTATGAATTCAGTCAGCTCAAATACTTGACAATGGGCTGAAAATAGTAATAGTAAGTCCATCAGTCAGTCAGTTAGTCAGTCAGTCACACAGCAAGCTTTTCAGCCAGTCAAATTTCTGTCAAATTTCTAAACAGTTTTTCAGTCACAGCCTGATAGTTAGTCAAACAGCATTTCAGTCAATCTAGAGTCAGTCATTTATCTTCCTGCTCCTCTATAATAGGCAGTATTAGACTAAGTACTGTTGACTAGCTGTGCTAGTGGCAGTGTTGCATTTACACAGAAAAGCTTCCATCAGTATCCATACAACACCAGCAATTGTGGCGTCTGGGAGGCCACAGGAATGGTAATTTGAGCAAAAGAAAATGACACCTTGAGGAAAAAAAGGAAGATCGAGCAGTGAAAAGCAGAAAGTAAAAAGAAAAGAAGAGAAAAATACATGGTGATTTACGCAAAAGTCCAAATGACAGGGAATTGGCCACAGACACCTGACTGTGTTATTATATCACCATCAACAACGGCGTGCTCCTCTGCCGGGAGAAAGGCGGCGAGAGGCAGGAAAGAAAGGAAAATAAAAAAAGAAATAAAATAAGTGAAGATCTCCCCAACACAAACAAAACCCCCCAAACAAACGTGTTTTCTTTTGGCTCGTGCAGTGAGTGCGAGGCTATCAATTCAACCTCCCTGGGGCTTTTTTAAACGGCACCATTGCTCGCATCTCGTTGTTGTCGTATTGTTTGTCGGCGTCCAGGCGGGGCCAGGCAGAGGAGGTGGTATCAAGACGAAGAAGGGACAATTTGATGGATGTTTGTTGATATCTAGACCACTATGGCTCTGATTGCCTAACATTAAACCAGCAATAACAGGCCAATCATCCCACTTACACCTCCACACGCCAAGCTGCCGAATTGGATCAAACTAGCTTTTTCTCTCTGTCTCACTCATCCTCGCTCTCTCTCTCTCTCTCTCTCTCTCTCAGTCGATTCCTTGCTCTTTTCTCCTCTCTCCTGACATGCTTATTAGCTGATATTGATCCAGGCTGGTCAATTGTCAGCTCCTCTCATCCGCACCGTATTGACGGCATAATCAGTGAGAGAGAGGAATGGAGGTAGAGACGCAGGGAGGGAGGTGTAGGATGATGGGCAGATGAAATTTTCTGTCAGTGGGTAAATTATTGGCTGTTGCCTTGTTGATCCACAAAACTACTCATACCTCCCGGACACACGCAAACACACTCAATATCAGTCTCATTCACGAAAGCTAAGTTAATATTTGAGTGCATTTATATAAGAAATGTTTGAAGTAAAAACTGATGTTCATTAAATGTTCAGACTAATCTGTCCTTAATAATATTCTTTGCTCTGGAAATGAAGAGCGCCTCCACTTTCCAGCCAGAGAAACAAGCTAAATTAATTTCACAGTGTGTTCCCTTATTTAAAAGCAAATCACTAAAAACTTATGCAAACATTAAGCGTCAAAGGAAAATTGATCTTTCCAAAAATATCCAAATATGTATCGTAGGTTTTACAGGACTTGTGTCAAGTATAACACATCCCAAGTTGTAGAGACTTTGGTTAAAGTGTATGGCTCATTGTCAGATGCCAGTCATGCTCAAACAAGCTTAAGTTCTCAGTTTGTTCTCCACTTTGTTGACGATGTTTTTTCAAAAATAGCTTTGGGATTCACTTCAAGCACTAACCCATTGTTTAGGATTTGAAAATGCCTTTGTGTGTATGGGTGTATGGTGAGTATGCGAGCATATTATAATTAGAAAATGAAGTCTCATTTGATAAGTGGAGTGTCATGTCGCATATGCCACTTGTGTTGCGACTGTGCCATGGCCCCATAGAGCCTCCCCTCACTACCCTGACTACCCTGCCTCGCTGCCCAGCTTCAGGGCTCCGTCTCTGGGGAGAGAAGCAGCTGGCATGGCCTCTTTCTCGCTGGAGGGCTGGCGCCCATCTTATGTTCTCCCTCACACTGTGCAACACACACATACACACTTGTAAAAAACCCCACAGTCACACACAGCTCCTTCTGCACATTAAGGTTTAATCAGGCACTTAGCTGGGCATCTGTTACGGCTCTGTCAGCGCGGCGCGTTAAGGACCTGTCGCCGCAGGTTACAAGCCTAACAGATCCGCGGACTGATAGACCCCTGGCCCACTTACTGGTTGACGTCACAGCTTTTTCTGCTCAGTTTGAGGAACCTTTCTGAGCTGCCAGGATGACCTCCAAGTCAGTTGAATTTATTTGGCTTTTATTCAGTTATAAGAGTAAATAACAACACAAGGATTTGAGTCAAGAGAGAAGTTGCATGCAGATGTACGGTTGTCATTGCAATTGGTTTGCATGGTACTATGTCTCAATTTTATGTCTCTTGAGCTTCTTTCATACCTTACATATATTGTTTTCCTAATCCAGCCTTAAACAAGAGTTTCCTAAATTGTACCTGTCATATTTGAATATTGTAGAGAAAAAATGTTACTTTGCAAAATGGTTTAGTAACAACTGTTAGATGCTTCTTTCTGTTTATAAAAGCACATATAAACTACACATCTCTGCTCAGACACTCACAGGAATTCTTATTTCATTATCTCAAGGCCAGGCAGCAGAACATTTTTTTCTATTTAATGGGGTTTCTATGTTTGCGTCATAGTAGGTTGTCTAAAAAGAGAAGGACCGGAAATGCTAAAAGCGTCTATATTAATGATATCCATATCCAGGATAACCAGGTCATAAAGGTTGGGTTGCAAAACTTGATTAGTCATTCTTAGCAAGAGGTAAAGGAGAAGTATGATATAATGTGTTGTGTGTAAAGTAAATCAAATGCATAGACAAATGTATTTTTATAGTGCCATCTATGCATATTAGATAAGTAACAGTGCTAACTAACTATGCAATGTGTAGGGAGGTGTTCAAAGCTGATCAACATGTTGTTCTTGCCATGACAAAAATATGATTTTCATATGTTTTTTTCCCCCTAGATTCCTTTTTACATTTTTATGGTAATTTTTTTTGTATTTATTCTGATTTGCACTCTGATTGCAGTGCCTGCAGGTTCAAATAGGAAGCCTTGGAGCAGGGTCCGAAATGGATCAGGGGGACGAAGACTGGCTAATTGAGTAGCTAACTCACATTGCCATCCGCAGGCTGTACATAAATATTTGAATAGATAAATGATAGCTAAAGTATTGAACTGTTAGAGGATGTCATTTGGAGAGGTGTTGGAAATAATAAAATTCATGAAAAGAGTTTAAAAGAAAGAGAATGGCACAGGTGAAAGCATTATTAGACAGACAGACGCGGTCACCTTGGCAGCTTCTTCATTGATCTGAGGAAGTAGTCGGCTCTTTCCTCAGGCACCCACCTTCACACACACAAACTCCAACACACTGTATTGAATGAACTTCCTTAGTGAATCTGTCATCAGGGAGTTGGCTAGTACCATATGAGTTGTTTTGCATGTGCGCACAGTACACGCACACGATCCCAAAATACCACTCCCGTTCACACCTGCTGCACAAGCACTGTCTTTGCCGTTTTCTCCTCATGGATCCCGTCGACACACAAATTTCCTATTCCCATGCGCACACACGCACACACACCTTCCTGTAGGTTTTGAGGTGACATTGACGTTGACAGTTTGAGCACGGGTTGGGTTTTTTTCTCTACGACAAGTAAAATTAGCAGTCTGCCAGGAATTCTTTTCTCTGTTTTTTTTTTTTTTTTCTGCCTGCCTGTCCACTCACTCTCTCTCTTTCTCTGTAGATGCTCTGTTCAGTGGCCTGCCACATCGTTTCTCTTCCCTGTCACCGTGCACACATACTTGCACACTGTTTCGTTCCTCTGTCAGCCTCTCTGTGCTGCCTGACGACTTAATAGCTCCCAGTGAGTGGATTTAAGCAGTCTGCCCGTGTGTGTTTACGTGCACTTGTCACGCCTGCAATATTCATATGGTGATGAGAAATATTCATTTCGCGGGGGTGGGTGGGCGCTTACGTCCTCGGATAGGAACGTAATTTTTTGTTCCTTGTGCTCAGACTCCTCCTGGGCTCAGATTGTAAATATTTTCACTTTTCCGCTTTTACCAATCTGCGCAATTGTGGGACAAAATCAGGAGTTTTTGTTGAGACGTATCGGTTAATGGGAACTGATAGAAGCTTAATATTCATAACCTGCTGCCAGACCCTCGGATAATTTCAAACTGGGGTTTTTTTCGTTCTTTTTTCCCCCAAATTAGAATTGTTGCTTTGGGGTAATGCCCGGAATAGCTACTAAGGCTTGATTTTGGTCTGGTCAGAATGTAAAAAAAAAATTAACCAGGTGCGTTAGTGTGCAGTTTTCATATGACCCCTTTGCAGTTAAAAACAGCACACCCTATGATTCAGTAGATTAACTTTATAAGCAATCTTTTTTTATGACTTTATTAGTTTACTACTCCTCTTTATAACTTCAGTTTTTTAGGTTTATGCACAGCTCTTTTAAAGTCCCACCACAGCATTACAGTTACAGTTGACTGATGTCTTGACTTTGACTGATGCATTGATTCTTTACTTTTTCAGTCAATCTGTTGTAGATTTGCTGATTGGGATCTTTGTCCTGTTGCAGGATTTTTCACTGTTAGATAGGTGACCTCACATTTGACTTGAGAATGCTTTGACATATAGATCAGATCATGAGGCTGCAAAATGCTGTGCTTGATGGGATCACATGTTTGTGCTGATGTGCTGTGTTGCTTTAAATGAGGAGCTGCGCATTATGGTCAGACATTGTTCCAGACGTCCAACTCACATAGGAACGATTTGTGTCCTTGATATTGGGTTGGAGGGTCACCGAAACTATCTAAACTTTTAGAAGAAGTTAATATCGATTTGAAATTCCAGTATGTTTTGAAGATTTTCACAGAAGAAAGCGCCAGAGTTCATAGACAAACCACGTTAACCAATGGACTTGTCGGTCTGCTGCTGGCCTGTGTGGCTGTTTGATTTGGTATGCGTATTTTTAATTGTTTTAATGAGTTAGTTTAACAGTTTGTCTAAAACACAAAGTAAGATTAGAATGTTTTTCTTATTTTCTGCTCCTCTTTCGCTGTTTCCTTTCGTGAAGTGGGCGGCCAGTCTCGGCTGCCACCGGTCCAAGCCTTATCTTGACACCTGAGCAGCAATCACAGGCCGGGAGATTGCGCGCTGTTTATTTTGTGTCAGTGTGTTCACTACGACCCTAGGGCCAGAATGCAAACACGCACACACGCACACGCACGCTCACACATAGATTCAGTCACAGCGTTGCTCACTCAATCACCGCACATCCCTGTTTAAAATGGATGGATGATATCTTGCCTTTCACTATTCACATCTCTGTTTCTCTCTCTCAGCAGTATGACGCTTAATCTCAGTGTCGCTCTTTTTTGTCTGATACAAGGCAGTCCCAATGCATTTTTATTCACTATCTTATATTGCTTTTTTTTTTATTCAAAGCCTCTTTTGTATCTGTGTGTGTCTGTCTCTGTGTGTGTACCTTTGTGTGGATGTATATGGAAAAAGAGTTTTTGTATATGTGTTCAGAAAATTTAGTGTGTGTTTGCATGTGTATATGGATTTGTGTGTGTCTATGTGCAGACTTTAGGTCGCTCTCTACTTAAGTAAAAATCAGCTAAGCAGCACCATCTGTAACAACATCTGTAACCCTCCAAACCAATGACAGGGCTTGTCTGCACTGACTGACAGCAGACATTGTCCCTGCCCCTGCTGGTAACTTGTGGCAGCAAATTGGTCTTCTTGGGTGATGATGGGGTGACTGGTGTGTTGCTGTGTGTGTGCATGACAGAGAGAGAGGGGTGGCAGAAAGGATGACTGGAGCTTATTCCTCCCAATCAAATACTAACCCTGACTGTATGAGTGAATGTTCGCGTGCGTGCGCACTTTCCTCCCGCTCACTTTCCTCCCGCTCACTTTCCTCCTGCTCACTCATCTCAAGACCCTGACAGTTTGCTATTGTTGGCCTGCCTCTGTCACAGATGTCAGACAGGCAGAACAAGTCAGTCAAACCTACCTCATCACCCAAAAGAAAAGGAAAAAAAAGCAGTTATAATTTCCATTCTAATGCACAATCATTAGCAAACTCATCAGTCATAAGATGTTTACAATGCCCCGTGACCCGAATGGCTGTTTCTTGTGACATTTAATTGTCACTGTGCCCAACAGCATTCCCAAACTCTTCACGGTTCATGTTTAAAGCCACACTTGTAAACTGTCGTGAGTTACACAGCATAAATTACCAGAGGAGGAAACACTGAGAGCTCTTCCGGGCACTGTCATAAAAGCAACAGCTCATAAAAATCAGTTTAATTTCCTGCTTTCTTTTTTTTTGGTTGTTTTGAGAATTTTAATTCCAAAATGGTAACATGCAGCTCTGACAAATTACAGGTAGAAAAATACGATGGTATTGATCAATCACTGCTTGCAAAGCTGAATCAGAAAGATTGATCACTTTAGTTACCTGATGGCACATGTGCACCACTTTGCCACCACTCTCTTTACTATGTTTCTCTGCAGTAAAACCTGAACACACACACACAAAGCACTTTCAAAAAACTAGTGGTTTGGCCAGATAGAGACAGTCTTGGCACCCTAAGCTCCAGTTGCTGTTGTTGTTATATAAATGATTCATTACACCCTTTTATGACCAGTTACAGAGCCGTGATCTCTGTAAGGTGCAAGACTAGTGATACAGGTAAGTTTGTGGGGATAGGTTAATTGATTAATCCAAATTGCCCTTAGGTGTGAATGTGAGTGCGAATGGTTGTTTGTCTCTTTGTGTTAGCCCTGCGACAGACTGGCGACCTGTCCAGGGTAACCTTGCCTCTTGCCCTATGACAGCTGGGATAGGCTTCAGCACCCCCCGTGACCCTGAAAAGGATAAGCAGAAGCGAATGGATGGATGGATGGACTAGCGATACATGAATTCACACACACTTACAAATATACGCAGCTTCAGTTGCTCTTGGGCTTAAAGTTTTTCTTTCTTCTTGTTGTACCACATTTATGCCCCTCCTAATTACTCAGTTCTCTCTTTTTGGTGTGTAATGCTCAGGTAGTCTTTCCCATATCCTTTTCTGTCCATTCTTTATAAAAGAAGAAAAAAATGGAAATTGTGTGACACTGGCCTTTCTCCAAAGTTGGTTTGGACAATCCGTCTGTCCCATCTGTTGAAAAACTGGACTATGTGTCACGTTTTGTTCCTAGAACACCAAGGAAAATAAAGTGTCTGTAAAGAAACGATGATGGAAATATTTGTTTTTCTCTGATAGGCTCATCTGGCTACTTTAAATCACAGAGGTGAATATCTCACTCAGAGTGAGCCCTCATATGCACATACACACAAGTGTGTGAAGGAGGAGGCTTTCCATGGTACAATAGTGGAGCAAGGGGCACGTCCATTATGCTTCAGCATGGCTGTATAAGTGCCTCTTTGTCACTTTGCACAATGGACACATTGTGCAGGTAGTGTGAGTAACTTTGTGGTGTGTTTTACTTGGAGTTGAACAGACATTTTTCTTCTTCTTTTTTTATTTATCTCTGTGTTCTGTATTATAACAATGTTCCACTGATTGTCTATGTGCACACAATTGTGATTTTTCAGTTTGACTTCTTGCATTCAGAAACTATTCAGTCACCATCAGCGGCTCCCCATCGCCCCAGTAAAGGCCCTCCCTGCCTGGACATTTGAAAAGAGACATTGGAGAAACGAGGAAATGACCCGTGCTTAGCCACACAACATGCTAGCTGTGCTCAGACAATCAGCATAGCATTAGTAGGACTGTTGAATAGAGCCATCATGGCTTCCTAGCCCTGGGGAGCCAGTGATCTGCCTATGGGCTTTATGGAGAGTGGGGGTCCTGCAGAGTTGCCAAGGGCCAGAGTAGAGGCCCATGTGGACCCAGTTAGAAACTCCTCCTAGCTTCACAGGAGCAAGTGTTTTTGTGCTGCTATCTGATTGGTCTCAGAAATTGTCCTGCAGTAATGGCAATTGAAAAATATCTGGAAAAGTAAAGAACTAGCTTGAGAGGAAAGAGCAACAAGTCCTGAAACAGATGGTATGGACCCTTCAAAGCCCTTATCGCATAATCGCAGAAAACTGTAGCAATTTCTCAAAGATACTTGAAACGACCAGCTTGTATATAACTGCTGCACATTTAAAGGGAAGAGGTGGCCACAGCAAGTATTGGTTTGATTTAGTTCTTTTTTTTCCCCGTTTCCTGGTTTGTATGGTATTCATTGATAAATAAAAATAAATAGATATGGACATTTTCAAGGTTCCTTAGTTCACTGAATTTTGTTAATTAAAACATGATTAAAAACTGAAGTTTTCATCCATGCAAACTGCCAATAAGTTGCTCTGGTTAAAGTATGTCTAAGTTTCACGTGGTACTAATTTTAGCTTTACCGACCTGTTTGCCTGCACATTTCACACATTAAGTGTGATAAATCTGTTATATTTTCTGTACTTTCCTCTGTTCCCCTGCCTCCCTTCCTCCCTCAGGTGTTGTGGAAGGTATTATTTTGAAGAGACCTGTGAGAGAAAGAGAGAGAAGCAGACAGAAAAAGCTATAGGGGGAGTCAGAGAGGGCTAAGTGGCCTTTCGTTGCCCCCAGGGTGTGCTCCGTTGGCGTCCGTGGGTGCTCTTTGTCCAGAGCTTTCACTGTGATTAGAGCGTTTGAGTTGACAATTCACTTAAGACCCCCTTTCTTTCTTTGCTCTCCCTTCTACTCTTTCTCTCGCTCCCACAGTGCCCCCCTGCACCTCCACCCTCCATCCTGTTGCTTTCTCTCACACACTCTCAGGGTATATTACCTGTTCATGTAATGCAGTTAAGCTCAGCTAGAAGCCTTTCCTCGTAATACCACTTAATTCCCCATGTGGCAGCCAAAGTAAATGCAGGAGAGAAAAGAAAGCGAGTGATGACCAGCGATGGTGGTGCTGGGGTGAGTTGGGGAATGAACTAGGAAAGTGAGAGAGGGAGAGGGGGGAGATGAGAAGAGAGAGTAGGAGCAGGCAGGAAAGGTACCATCCACCCTATTGCTGCTTGGTGAGCCTTTGCCATCAACCCAGTGTGATAATGGCTCTGATTGCAGAAGACCAGCGTACCTCTGCCTGAGAGCCTCATGTAAAATATAGGACATTTTGCAAAAGGCAGTAAATATGTGAGGCCTGGAGTGGTGGCTGGAGGCTGCACTTGGATTAGTCCTGGCCGGACAGCTAAGTGTGAATGTCCAACCTCCAACTGGGAAAATTCAATGTAACTTAATGTTAAGCTTTAAAACCAGCAGTTTAAGGTGGCATTCAGAATACTACCTGATTTTACAGACAGGGATGTGACATCCTGTCAGCCTAAGATACGTAAAGGGAGTTATGCATGTTGTGTTTTGGAGTGTGCTGAGGTTGAACCTAAGAGATGCAGGGAGGCAAGTGTGATGTTTATTAGAAGGCTGATTCATTGTCCATGAATACGAGTGATCCAAAAAGGAGAATCGTGTGAATCCAAAATGACGCACAAGAAAAAACAGGAATATACTTGGCAGATGAGCTTGAAACAAATAGTCAGATTACGTAGACAATATGATGTGACAAGGTTCATACAACATAAAGAGAAGGCTATATACACACACAGGAACACAGTGAGGGCTAATAAGGGGTGTGGAAACAGGTGGGTAACAACAGGTCAAGATAATTAACATAATGAGACGGGTATGTCTGTGAAGGTTCTCAGTCATCCAGGTCATCGTAGTCGAAGGATAATGAGACGGGGGAAGTTAAACTAGACACAGAGGGCAATAACTACCAAAATAAAACAGGAGGTAAGGCACAACTAAACAGAGAAACAAGATTAACTTCGTGTAAGGAAAGATTGAACGCTGAAAGACAAAGGACAAACAATATGACGATTAAACAGATGGAGGAACAGAAAGGAAGCACAGAGAGAACTAACTCAAATACAAAAAAATGAGTAGCTCACAATAACTTGGAGTTTAGAATAAAAAAAATTTTTTATCCAAAGAACAGAAAACTTAACCAAGAACATGTTCACTAAGAGAAAAATTAGGAACCCTTCTGTAAGACTAAAGATAAATACAAAGCAACTGGGGACAAAAATACTGTGGAAAAAACCCCTAAAAGTTTCAAGATGACAACTATAAAAATGAACAACAAAGCATATAAGAAACTGAAGGAGAAAATACCCAAATTCAAACTCAACAAACAGGCTGAGCACATATAGAGGACAGGGGAGAGGTAAAATAAACAATATATATATAAAAACAATTCTATATTTCAATAAGAACAAGGAGCAAAACTTAAATATTAATGATGCTCAAAACAAAAAGTCTATGTCTGTGTCAGAAAATGAGCCATGAACACCCAGACACAGCCAATGACAATACAGCATGGCTTTAAAATCACACTAATTCAATATCCCGTGTAATATTTAAATGTATGATATGATATAATATTATATTTAAATTCTCAGGCTTCTTAGACTTATGATAACTTCTTATATCCTTAAATGTTGCTTTAAGTGCCTCTTTTTTGATGCAGGTTATTCCTTTACAACTATGTAAATATTCATATAATAACATAAAATGCTAGAAATTGTGTTTTTCTCAGTCTTTATTCATAAAATTCTTAATTTCGGGAAGGTTCTGAGGATCATTTGTTAATACACATTAAAGTTTTTATATAATGGACAGTTAAGTGATTAAGCTGCAGATTATTTAATAATATAAATGCTACACTTTGTGGTCAAAAGAGTTTGGCAGCTCTGCTGTGAAAACCTTACCTGATTTAGCGTCAGCAGCCATTCTGTCCCCGTACAGGCGTTCACCTCTTCCAGTGCTCCGGTTGCTGTTAGATTTCTCCCTATACTGGAAGTCCTATACTCTCCACTTGCACAGGGCCTTTACCTTGTCCACTAGTGCTCCTCTACTGTGTAAAGTCAGGTGACCTTTAACTTGAATTTTATTTGGGTAATAGAAGAAAGTCAAAGAGACATAAATCTGATGAATAGAGCAGAAAGGGAAGAAGAGTTTTGTTATTGTGACCGAATAAACTCTTGCAATTATTACATGTTGTTAATGAGTACATAATGGTGCTCACTGCAGTTCAGTTCGGTTTAGTAACTTTCCCCCTTACAGCAACACTCCACTAAAATCTGGCTGATCCCGGGGAATGAATCCATGTGCACAATGTCAATAAAATTGTGACGTTCTGCTCTTTGGTTTGTGTGATTTCACTAAAGATTGCTGTTTGATGTCTGAGTTGAAGCCAGAGAGCCAGCTTAATTGGTGTCGTAGCAGGAAATGCACAATGACACACCACTGAAGGGGATCACAGACAAAACTTCCCCATAGTTTGGGCTTCTGACTTGACTTGTTTTAGTCTCTGACCTGTTTCCTTATTGCTCTTTCTTTCCCTCTGTTCAAAAATGTACCGAAGAACAAACTAATCTGAAATTAACTGAATGAAAAAGTATCTTTTCTTAAAATCTACAACCCAATATCCAGCCAGCGATAGAAAACGAGAGAAGAAAAAATAAGTAGGAGGAAAGAGAAGAAATTGCCAAAGAGAAAAAGGCATGGAGGAGAAGAGGGCAGGGAGAAGAAAGAGGAGCAGGAGGGGCTGACATTGCTCCTGGGTTAGTGCTCCAAAACGGAGTGCTAAAATCGTTTCAGCTCAGATAAAGCTCTGGCCACTGCCAGGCCGCCCCAGGATATCTGCCCCGCTCATCTGCCTCTCCAATGAAACGCCTGCACACAGGGAGCCTTCAGGCAGCCCGTCACACACACACGAATGCGCTCGCACACGTGGACACTAACTCAGTTGGAAATACACACAGGCACCGCTGTATCACACACTATGCATACACTTGCCTGCCTCTCATGGTGAGTTTGTTGCATAGCAATTTATTTCTCTTGAGAGAGAGAGAGAAAGAGAGAGAGAGAGAGAGAGAGAGAGTGTGACAAAGAGCCCAGGGGTTCGTCTTCCTCTTATGAACCTCCCAAATTAACACTCTACCTCCATCTCACCTCCTATCAGTCAATGCTGCTCCCACCCGTTTGACTCATCTGCACATTCAGTTCACAGTCACTACTTTGCTTTGCTTTTCATCTTTCTAATATTTTTTCAGTGACTGGACTGAGACTAAGAGACAGGAAGGGAGCAGAGAAGAGAGTAAAGTGGGATCAAAGTCAATAAGATTTCTGTGGATTTTGCGCTAAAGCAGTGGTAGAAATACTTGCAATTTTTAAAGTTATTAATGTCTAATAGAAAAAAGAAAACTCCCAGATAATCACACTGAATAAGGGTACGTTCGGTTTAGTTTGGTCAGCTTGGTGCTGGCTCGTCCTGGACTGGAAGCACCTTGGCGGGCAGCTAGTTTTTAAAGTGGCTAAAACATATACAGTTACTATATTTTCTGTAGCACCTTCTACCCTCATCCAGACTTAAAGCACAAAATACTGCTCCTGTGTTAGTTTTTATCAACTGATACACAGCTGTCATCTTTTTGACAAGTGAGTACAACAACCAAATATAACCAAAAAGTGTGGTAAGACTGGGCAATTAATGTAGCTTTTCAAGGAAGATGCCATACATGTGCAATTTTAGTGAGTGAGTGAAACAGATGTTTTTGGATTGTGGAAATTTGATCCAACTTTAAAAAATGTTATTTTAAAAAAATATATTACCAGGATAATCAGCTTCACATGCATGGAGGTGTATATTGCCTGTGGTTATTACAGGTGTTGTTTGGATAATACTTGCATATGTGATACCTGTTTTGCCACAGTAAGAGCATTCACAGTCTACTTACACAGTTAAAACAAAGCCACAGTCAATTTGACAATTTTGCCCCCCAGCATCGCTGTCATTCAGTCCTAAACAGATCTGCCTCTCCGTGTTTACCTCCTTCACCCTTCCTTTTGGTTCTTATAACCTCCCTTTTATTATGTCTTCATCCATCTCTTCTCTTTTTCCTTCGGCACCTCTTCACTGAGATAGAAAATCTGGGTCTCATGTTTAAAGCATCAGTGCAGTTGTTGGGCAGACCCCTGGATATCTACCCCCCCTTTCTTCCCCTCACCCACTCCGCATCTCTCTAACTCTTCCTGAATATATCTTTTTATCCTCTTGTCAGTTGCCTCTCTCTGAATTTTGCTGTCTTTTTGGTGTACAGCCCATCCATGGCCTCCTCTCTCCTACGCTGATGAGCTCACAGAAGTAGAAAAAAACCTTCATCCTTAAGTGCAGACATGTTTTCATCGAAAATTATACACACTCTGCTATATTCCTACTTATCTCATACTGACTTGTGGTGGAGTGGGTGTAGGAATTCAGGTTATAATTTCCTGTCGGTCTTTTTTATGTATAACTGGAAGAGAAGGTCACATATCAAAAAAGTCTGCGAAAGAGAATATTAGTGAGTTTAGTGAGACAACCATGACAGAAAAAGTGAAATATAAAAATGTAATAGCATTTCTTCAAGTGTTATAAAAGCATTTTCAGTAAGCAATCTCAGCTTCAAGGTAGAAATAATAGTTGTGGCTGTGGAGGTTTGATGGTTGACAGCAGATGAAGCTCAGTTGTCAGTTGTGAAGACTTAACTAATTGATTTGTTGATCATCAGAAAATTAGTATGCAAATGAGATAATTTGCTGTATTTCTCTGCTCTGCGTCGTTGGAAACAGAATATCTTTTGGTTGGGGACTTTTGATTCATAAATTCATAAACACTCAGTTTTCACTGTTTTCTTATATCGGCAAACAGTTGATTCTTAACGTAGCGGTTTTGTTGTCAGGTTAAGAGGCATCTCCTTGTGCACTTCTAAAGAGCTTCTAGCACTGTTGCTATTTTTAAATTGGCGCATGTTGAATGTTCTTACTTGGATACCTCAGATGTAGAAGTAGAAGTCAGAACTAGTTAGAACCTGGGGAGATGTATTCACAAATGTTCAACCATGTAGATATTTAAAAAACAAAACAAAGGAACAACAAAGCAACGAGATTGCTCCTGGTTGTGTCTGTGATGCGTCTCCTTCAGGTCTGGACGTCGCCTCACTGAAGACCGGTGCCTGTGTTGTAGTTGGTGACTCTGCTCTCTTCACTAGATCTTCAGTGTGAAGTCTGGTCAGGTTCAGACAGAAGCTGATGGTTGCTGTCTGCTCAAATTTTATAATCTTATTTAAATTACAGATCTTAATATCAATTGTTTGTTTTTAAACACAATAATTTTAAAGAGCAGTCCTGGAAGTGTTGCAGTGTTCTTTATCACACTAAGATTGGAATGAAATTCAGTGTTATTGATCTGAAAATTACATTCATATAACATGCTACTCAAGTACTGAAAAAAAAAAACAGAATAGAAAAGGACATGAGAGACACAGAAGCTAAACGGAAACTGAAAAAATGTTGGATTTTCGTTGGTTTTTGTCTTCCATCATGACATTTGGAGGTGGAGCTGATCTGATAGGGAGAGGGAAATTTATGGGATTTAAGGACAGTAAAATAAAGAAATACCCTGATATTAATTATATCACTGTATAATTGTGGTTAGTTGGTTATCACTGCATGTTTCTCATTGAAAAGAACAAGTCTTTCGTTCGTTCGTTCTTTCTTTCTTCCCCACTTCTTTTTTCTTGTCCTAATTGTTTATACATTAACATTCAAGAAAGTAGATAGCTTGGTGCAGGTGACACCCTGTAATTTGACATCCTTGCCTTTCTCCAAGGAAGAAGAGAGATGCAATCTATGGCAATCTTCACTTTGTGTGTGTGTGTGTGTGTGTGTGTGTGTGTGTGTGTGTGTGTGTGCGTGCCCGCGCACAGCATAATCTAGGGTTGTCACATGGCCCTATGCCACTCTCCGTATGCTAATCAATGAATGAAGCTCTGCAAAGCTCTCGTCTGCCAGCTAAACCCAACACCTCAGTGCTGATATGTCTATTAGCCACATGTCAGACCCCCTCTTTGTTTCTGTCTCCTCCTGTCTCTTGCCACATTGCATCCACTTGATTGTTCCCCCCTCACTGTAATTCTCTGCTGCTCTCACTCTCCGTCTATTTCTTTTTCAGATATAGATATACTTCATTCAACTCCTCTCCTGTAAGCCCAACTTTCTCTCAGTTCCTTTGCTCACAATGCCTGCACATCACATGTAATTTCATCAAGTGCACATTCTCTTCTATTCACTGTCCACAAGAAGTGCAAGCCATGATGGGCTAGGTGGTGAAGGAAGCCAGTTCACGATGTTGTTGTCAAGCTCGGTGCATCTTTCACTCCAACTGTAGCCCACTGTTACATTCATTCAACAATTGAATCCGAAAAGAAAACACGCTACATCCAACAGCTCAGCTTGGCTTCTTGGTCCAGCTCTTTTCTCACCAAGTAGAATGATCCTCTAGAAAAGAAAGCAAAAGTTGGACTTGAAAAAGTTTTAAAGTTGAAATTCAGCATGGATGCAGAATGCTTCCTTGGATGGCATGAGCTTAATAAAATAAAAAATAAAAGGCCCACTGCTTTTGTGATAGTTAAAGCTATAAAGATAAGCAAGAGTACCTAAACTTTAAAAGTTGCACAGACTTAGTTTATGCAACTACTTATAGGTACACTTGTTCATCATGTGTCATCGTCTCCTGGGCTTTATAATTGAAGCTGGCAATTGCTAAAGTGCTATACTTACTATAATACAATACAATAATGAGGTAAATCTAAAATAATAATTACTTGGTTAATCTCTATGTGTCTACTGGGATAGAAAAATATATATTACCGGTACAAAAATTATAATGAGTAACATAAACACCCATCCTTAGAGCAGACACATTACAGACACTAAGAAAAAGGTGTTTGATGTCTACATTTTTCCTGTGTGGCCTTCTCTCTAAATTGGCACTCACTCATCAAATCTTTGAGAACCCCTGCTGTACGCTGAGGCTCTGCTCTATGATATCACTCCTGCTGCAGTACTGTCCTCTGTAACCACAACCACCAGCAGATGAGGTTCAAGAAAAGAATCTTTCATGTTGACACAAATACTGATAGACAGGTAGAGGAGAGATAAAATGAGATGTAGACATGCGTTTGTCTTAATGCTTTTGAAGACTTGAAGTCAAACGCACGGCGGGCAGAGAACTGTGCAGGCAGTTACAGTATTGGAGCAGTTAGACAGGCAGTCAGCCCTGGCATTTTGCTGCAGATAAGTAAGCTATCAGAGGAGGGGGATAAATAGCAGAGTAAAGATTGGTACCGGCCCCCTCAGAGAGGAGCGGGGGGCCACAATGCAGGCGTGGTGGGCAGATAGCCCCCTGCTCTCATTATACTCTGCCTAATCCAAAACGATGTTTACTCAGAGAGAGAGAGGGAGAGAGAAAGAGAGAGATTGAGAGAGAGGCCACGCTTATCGAAGCTCTGCACAGTCCTTCAAGCGTGTGTGCGAGTGCATGTTTGTGTGCATGTGCTGGTGTGTCAGTGTGTGTGTGAGTGCATGCTAAAATGAGCCTTTTCCAATGGAAAAAGGGATCAGGAGTGTCTCCAAGGCGGACTCTGTTGGCTAGAATGTCGATGCTTATCACACACCGCCTGGCTCTTCTGGTGAAAGGCGAATAGGCTATCTAAACTGCCTATTCACAGCATGTGTATTTACCATACCAGCAAGGCAGAATGATCATTTTGTAATTGCTATTAATATTAACACATTGCTAATAATAGCTCGAGCTTTTATAAAGCAGTATCTAATCTAATTTGTCAGGGGATGAAGGTCTAAAGGGCATAAATCATTGTGCTTTTTGTGCTTAGTAAAATTCTAGAAAATAAAATAGTTACATTTGTTCTTTTTGGTCTTTATCCCTGTTGATATGCAGCTTACTTTAAAGATTTCTTGAAGACTCATAAGGTTAAAGGGTCTTTATAATGATTTAAACTGATTGCAGTTTTATTTTCGTTACTAGGATATATGTCATATATAACTAGAATTGTACAATTGCAATGCCAAAATAACCCGCTCTCTTCAGTTAGACCTTCTAGTAAGAAAAACACATCACTAAAAACACAATAAGCAGAAGAAACCTAATACTCCATAAACTACTATTTAATCAAATTCATTCGGTTTTATTTATAAACTAGCAATTCACAATAAAAGTGGTTTTGACGCACTTTATAAAGCAATGTTAGATATAACCCAGTCAATAAGATACCCTGTGAGCAAGCACTTGGTATCGGTGGGGAGGAAGAACTCCCTTTTAACAGGAAGAGATCTCTATGAGAATCAGGCTGAGGGAGGTTTTGGGGGTTGACATAAAGGGAGGGAGAAAGAAAAGGAGAGCATAGAGAGATTATGAGGCTAGAATGAATCAAAGTCTTGATTAACAAACGGTTTATGAGGAGTGAAAGTCTGCACACTGTGAATATAACTTTTGTCTTTTTGTCAATAGTGGATGTATGATGGCAACATATATAAAATATACTATAGTATATTATTTAGAGAGTAATTTAATTTTTGTATGAGGTACTACTCACTACATACAATATATATGTATGTGCGTGTGTGATTTTGTTAATCCACAGCTGATAAAACGAACTAGAAGCAGGTCACCTGTGCCTCAGGGTGATGCCATGCACAGACAGAAGCACCCATACTCACAAATGCTTGCATCGTTGTGAAGACTCTTTGTTGGTCTGTTTCTGGCTTTCTTAACCATTTTACTTTCACCCTCTCTCTGATTCTCTCTTTCACCCACACAGACAGAGAGCATACATGCACACAGCTATGTGGTCTTATGAACTGTGTTTACCCTGCCTATGCTGGCTGGGGTAATCCTGGCCTTCACTAAAGTGGCCATGTGAGAGGACAGATTGTCAGTTGATCATGGCCAGCCGAGAGCCTTATCCCTTATTGGATCGGCCATGGAGGAGGCTTAGGAATTATCTGAGGCTTCGCTTAATGTGGAGACAGATCACCACCAGAGAGCCACAGAGTCTGAAGACATACTAGGCCTGAGGGGAGAGAAAGACACTGTGTGTGTGTGTGTGTCTGCTTGTGTGTATAAGAGAGTAACAGAGAGGTGTGTGTATCAGTATGTAGTAGTGTGTGCGTGCACAAAGCAAAATCATGGCCCACTTAACCCCCATCTTGACACCTCCACCACCCCCTGCCCGGAGTCTATTTTTTTCATCATCCATTCCTCTCTTTCGTACCTCTCTCCCTCCTATGCCCTTTCTCATTCCCATACCTCTTTCTCTGTGTTGCACTTTTCCGCCTCTTCATCACTTCTTCATTTTCCTTACTTATGTTGCGTTCTGTCATTACTCAACAGATGCTTTATGACCTGACTTTCTAACCCCATACCCATCACTTCTTCATATTTCTTCCTACCCAGTTCATGCCACTGCTCTTTTACACTCCTCATTTTCCCAAAACATCCCTCTCAACTCCATTCATCATCTTCTTCTTATGCATCCTCCTGTTTTCCCTTTATTTCATCTTTTACTCATGCTATCCTCTTGATAGTCCTATACAGGAGTATTCTGTCCTCAGCAGGAAACCCGGCAGTGGCAGATGAAAGAAATGTGAAAACAAACATTTTATTTCCTCGAGTGAAAGGAAAGCGAGCTAAATTTCTGCTTGTTAAGGAAAACTGTTTACCAGTCGCTCATATCTCATCACACTCCAGTGTTGCAAAGACAAATATACAGCCCCCCCCCCCCCCCCCCCCACACACACACACACCAGTATATGATTAGATGATGGTTGTCTTATAACTAAACTGACCTTTATCATGCTAAAAGAAGAGATGACTGAAAACCCAACTAACTGCAAAAAGCTTGACTTGAATGAATGAACTTGAGTGAATGTTTACACAGTCTGAAAAGCAGCAGTTTAGATTGTTTTCAGCACCAGCTAACTTAAGCAGATCTTGTTATCTTTCAAATGAAAGTGTTCCGGCAGTGTTTAATTAATTCTTGGTATTGAGAACAGAGTAAAAGCCTCGTCTCAAGTACTGTTAGCTTATCTTGGCTTAGTTAGATGATAATACCTGGATCCCTTTTGAGATACTTGAAATAACCCTTTAGCTAAGTTTCCTGGCCTCAAAATACCGCAAGAAGATGCAGAGGACACAGGCAGGGAAAGGATAACTGGGTTACCAGGTTACCTTTCCTAGACTGCTGCCAACTGGAAAGGCAGCACCAAGAAAACAGCAGGATAGATGGATAATTCTATCCCTGTGCGTGTGATTACTGACTGAAGCCAGATTAGCACTGCCGTAAGTTGTGTAGTAACTGGGGTCAGTTAGTGGTCACCAGAATGAAAACAAATGAAGACAGTTCTGCTATACATTAGATTCAGTGCATTGCAGAAACTAACATTTCAGCAGGACCTTCACCTCATGGAATATTAACATGGTGAATATCTTATTTTATAAAGGGTCCATAGGGTTATGTTTGCAATCAAGGCCAACGTTTTAAGAAAAGTTAAAAACTACAAAAATGTTTTTATCCAACGCATTTTTGCATGTTAGGTTTTCTTCATTGAAAATATGTATTTCTGGCTTTGGTGGTGTACATTTGGTGGATATATAATTACATTATAAATTTATTCTTAAACAAACTGCTGTGTTCTGGGATGCAGGACTGTGCAAACGTCATGAACCCTCATTTCTATTTTTCTAGGAAAATAGGAAATTGTTCCAGTAATCTATTGAAACATGTTCAAAAATATATGGAAATACAGTATATAGAGTTCTTGCAGTTCTAATGAGCTTGAAAGGCAATTTTTGTTATAATAACCCATATTCTTCAAAACAGCTGGCAAAATTTCTTGTGATTTCTTTAAGAAGTCACCAGGAATACTCCTCTGTGCTTCTTGAATGACATTTAAAGCTCTTCTTTGGATGTTGGCTTCCTTTTGTTCTGTTTTATATCAAGATATCAATAATGTTGAGGTCTAGGCTCTGGGAGGCTAAATCACGACTGATAGCGTTGCATTGTATGTTTTTACTGCACCGGCAGAGTGTTTGTGATCGCTGCCATGCTGAAAAATTAAGCTATTGTCAATCAGATACTTTCCAGATGGGGTTGCATGATGGATCGAAATCTAAATGTACTTTCCTGTATTCATAGTTCCACTAATATTGGCAAGATCCCCAACACCACTGGCTGAATTGCCAGAAAGCCCCAAACCATGACAAAGCCTCCACTGTGTTTTGTACATGGCTGTAGACACTGGTTGTACCGCTCTCCCAACATCCGCCATACATTTGGAACATGATTTGAACCAAAGATTTCATACTTGGATTCATCACTCCACACAACATGTTCCCACTGTTTTCCAACCCAGTTCTCATTTCATTCGTTAAGAATTCCTTAAGCTAATTGACAGCCTCACTTACTCTGGTGAACAATAGATCAACTGAAGGCTTAGAAACATTTCTCAAGTTTTGCTTTGCTGGATTCTTTCCAATTTCAGAGACCTAACTTTCAAATATCGTTCATCTGCTATAGATAGTTTTTCAGGCTTCTGCTTTTGTCCTCCTTTGTTCAGTTTCCTTAGTTTTATTTTTTTAAGGACATGCTGTGCACCAAACAGAGATAGCAGAGATGTTCTCAGCTAATAACTCTTTGGCAATCTCCTTATTGGTGCAGAAATGCTCATTTATGCCTGTCAAACAACATTTTTCATAGATTCAACTAAAGAAATGGGAACATTTCTGTTCCATTTGCCTCTCATAAAAACCAACTGCTATTAACATAGAGCTTAAAGATCCAAGTGAATTAAGAATTGTCTTTGTCTGTTATGTATAGACACAGTGCTGGGTCATCCAATGAGTTATGTGTCTTTATTATGCTTGAACGATTGATAGGTCAGTGTTAAGTAGCTTAACAAACAAAAATGAGCAACTGTATGGACAACAACAGGAAAAATAAAAGAAACTCAGCAGGAACACTTCAATGATATATAGAAGTAAAATTGGAAATTCCCCTCTGCAAATTTCATATATGCACAGAGTTTTTAGATGAGAAAAATGCTTTATATTAACCTGAGTAACCACATGACATCTTACAGAGTTAACAATGATCGTGCCAAACACACAGTCCCGTAGCCACACATATGGTTTTCAGGATAATAGTAGTGACAAGGTTTAGTTCCTGGGACTGATAAATATATTACACACACACACGCACACACACACACACACACACACACACACACACACACACACACACACACACACACACACACACACACCTGGGCTGCTTTCTTACTTCATCTAGTAATTGAAGGTGGGAAATAATTTCATTATCCTGAGTAGGAAGAGTAATCTGTTCTCTGCTCCTGATCCCTTCATTTCCTACAGTGCACCTCGACCTAGGAGGCACACACACAAAAACAGATGCCACATACTTATCACACATGCAAGCACACACAGTTCTTATCACCTTGGGCTATTAATGTTATTGGAGTTGGGGATTAACCATCAGAGTCACATATTGCTTTACAAAGCTGCATTACCCAGTGGTGTCTTACTCTCACAAACATGTGTGCGCACTTTTGCGTTACATATGCACAAAACCTTGTATGAATAGACTTTGTTGTGTGAGGGAGTGTGGGCAACAGTTAGACGACTGGCTCAATAAAAGTGATGAAAGTGGGGATTTTACATTATTGTGATTGAACTGAACTCTTAGATACTCTGTTAACTGGTGTTATTTTCTATATAGCAAAGTGACACATAGTCTTTTATGGTGGAAAGATTTGTCATGATTTGTATACATGATCAGAAGCCAGCAGCTGATGAAAGTGTGAAGAGCCTAATTTTTACTTCTGCTTTTAGTAGCACATACCCGCTTTAATGTTACATTACCACCCTCTACTGTTCATCTGCTCAAGATGTTCTGGTTGACCCTTTATGTCAAGTGTCATCTGTTGACGTAGAGGGAAGGGGCTAAACTGTTATTTGACGGGGCAAAGGTCTGGGTTCTCATGCTATTAAATATAATGTGAGCATACAATCAGAAAGAAAAGGATCAAAGTTGAAGGGAGAACTGCGATGCTTCTGAAGACAGACAATATCCAGTATAATGTGTATATATATTTTACAGTGTGTAATTTTAACCAAATTCCTCGCAAAGATAAGCCCACAATGAGCTTCATCGTTGCTCTAGCTGACCCTTTTCTTTTTTGGCACACCCTGGAGCTGCGGTTTATGTCACATACAATGTCCTCATGCTGAAAACACTCACAATATGGTACAAAATTGTTTATCGTATGAAAAACTGTGAGCTGTGAAACCGGCTCCCAGTTTGGATTCAGGAGATAGACAATCTCTCTGCTTTTAAGATTAGGCTTAAAACTGCTTTTTGATAAAGCATATAATTGGGGCTGGATCAGCTGACTCTGAATCCTTCCTTAGTTATGCTGCAATAGGCCCAGGCTGCTGGGGTCTTCCCATAAAGCACTCTTCACGCACCTTTTATCAACACCACTCTGCATTAGTTATTATTAATCTCTGACTCTCTTCCACAGTGTGTCTTTTGCCCTGTCTTCTTCCCACCGGTCACAACAGATGATTGTCCCTTCTTGATCCTGGTTATTCTGGAGGTTTCTTCCTGTTAAAAGGGAGTTTTTTCTCCCCACTGTCACCACGTTCTCGCTCACAAGGGGTTGTCTGATTGTTGCAAACCCTATATAGACCCTTGAGGTGACTTTGTTGTGATTTGATGCTATATAAGTAAAATAGAATTGAACTGAACTGAAAATTTTATCATACATTTTTTTTCACTGTTGTTTGAGTAAACCTACTCAGCTTCCTGAGTAAATTACTTGTTATCTAAATTAATGATGGCTAACACAATGCGTGATTTTAACTTTTAAGAGTAAAACTAGATTAATAATAAGAAAATGTCACATAACAGTTACTTGCATGACGAGCTCCAGCATTGCTCTACCTTTGTGCCACTGACCAGCGTGTTGCCTGACAGCATAAAGTTTTCCATACTGTGTGGCAAGCTCCTGAGTAAAGGGGAGTAACAGATGAAATTTAAAATGTCACTGTATTTCAGCCTTGAATGTCTTGACACTTTCTAGAAGTGTAGCTACTCTGGCTGTCATTGTATTTTTATGTGTGTGTGTGTGTGTGTGTGTGAGATGTAGAAAGCGTGTTTTTTTTTCTTTTTTTTAATGGGGGAAAGGAATATTTGGACATTTTATCAATAGGCATTATTAAATCCTGCTTGCTTGAGCTAATCTTGGCAGACCGGAGCGAGAGGAAAGAGAGAGAGTTAGAGCGAGAGCGGGTGAGAGAGGTAGCCATAGAGAGGGAGAGCGAGAGAGCAGTGATGTCTACCCCATGAGGTGAACAGAGACCGCCTGTAAGCCGCTTATTATATCGACTACCACCTTTTCTCTCTCCTCCTCCTCCGTCCCTCCCCTCCCCAGTTTTCTCTCGTTACCTTGCTCATTTTCTATCTCTGTATCCCTCGCTTGCTTGCTTTCTGAAACTCATTCTATATCCCCTCATTCTCTATTTTAAACAACTCCCTCATACAAACCTGCGCAAACACACAAGCGCACAAGCACACGCTCATACACACAAATTCACATGTGATACACACAGACACAGACACAAATACACACAGACAGCACCAAGGCGAACCTTCTTGTTCAAAGCCAGAAGCAAAAAGCTGAAGTTTTATTCAAATGAATGTTTACTTCTTCTACTGCCAAGATGTGTGTATTTGTCACCGGGTATATATGTGTATGCTGAGAGAGAGGGGAAACGGTACAGAGGATGCAAGTGTGCACGTTTTAGTGTGCGTTACATGCACGGCAGAAGAAGAAGGGCTGACAGTAGGTGATAAGCCAGACAGGCCTGCACGCTGTGATTATCACCCACTGGACCCCCTGTCACATACACATACGCGCACATTCAGGCACACACACTTGCATACACAGTGCCCAATGAGAGAGAGTGTGTGGCAAGGATTTAGGATAGGACAGACGTGGAGACAGACAAACAGACAGAGAAGCCTTGGATCACAGGCAAGGTGGAAAGCACAAGAGAAGCAAATGAACAGAGACTGGAGAAAAAAAAAACAATGCATCCAATTATGTTTCACTGAACACTCATTGTTTTTTTTGGGTTTTATGTATCAATATTCATTTCTTTTAATGTTTGGTAAAGATATCAAAGCGTTTTATCACTGTAGATATGCAAGATAGACGTTTGTAACATGTAACACCAGTCAGGCGTTGTAAATAACATGCACTGTCTTGGTCTCTCTGATATAGGTGTGTGGCCATCTGAAGAGGTGATGGCGCATTGCTGTCTGCAGAAACGTCACATGTTCAAGTGAGTTTTTCCTCTCTTTAGAACTCCTCACTCCATCGACAAACAACTCACCCGTTTCCCCAAATGCACAAAAGCTAACAGCAGTTATAAGTTCTGTAGTATGACATCGGTAAAATATTTACAACTTAAACGTTCATTTTTATTTTATTGTAAAAAAGTGAGGTATTCAGAAAGATCTTTTGCAGCATATATAACTCCCTACTTTCAACCATATTTTTCTACATGAATACCCCACTTATGACAGGAAGCTGTTTTATGATAATGGAACAAAAAGATCACCATCATTCTTTCTCTGAAACATTTTGGAAAGCAATACTTTCTTTTTTGCACTGACAGATTGTTAAACTACAATAGAGAAATAATAGAAATCTGACTTTAAAATGCGTCTACTCTTCAGTAAAATTAAGGAGAAAATTGAAATTACAAATCACTCCAAGGAAGGTGGAGGAAAGTAAAGTCGAAGTGGGAAGGGTAACACATTTAATACACCAGAATATTTCTGTTATTCTACTTTGAGATTTAAGTAATATTTTAATTGACCTTTTAACAGTGCAGAGTTTTTATAAAGTTCATAAATTTAATTGGCAGAAAATCAGTCTGAAACGCGGGCTTTCTGAAAGTCACTCAAATGTAAATCAGACTTACACCTGCAGTAAATGCTTGGACCTTTCTGCGCCACTCTGTTGTTCTGTGCTGCTCTTTCCCCTGCTCTTGTCTGCTGAGCATCAGCCTGCCCTGTGGCACTGGGCTGAAAAGCACCCAGGCACTTTTGATTTCCACTCAAGGTGGAACGTCACCCTTTGATTTCCTGTTTTAACATTCAAGAGGCGGGAGACAAGGAAGAGAGGGGTATTGATCAGAGCAGCGAAGTGAAGGTCAGCAAGCGAGGGAGGGAGGCAGGGAGGGATGAAAGAGGACAGCGGTTGAGATGGAGGGGAAGGGAGATGAAAGGAGGAAGAGGATGGAAAGAGGGGTTGAGTGAGCATCCGAGCTACAGGACTCTGGGTGTCTGGTGTGGATGTGTGTGTGTGTGTATTCCTCAGATTTCCCGCTGATTGAGCTTGTGCTTCTCAGTGTTCAATATTTGGCTTTCAGGTTGATGGTTGAATTGATATTTCTTACCCTGCTGTGTTTCCCATGTGTGTGTGTGTTCTAGTGTTTGTATGATAGTATGCGTGTGTGCGCGAGTGTGTATCTACATCTGTGTGCATCTACTGTACAGTATGAACTCAAGTGTGTGTTTTAGTACTAAACTGCTGGTTTGGCTCAGCAAAGTGAATCTCACTCCAACTCGTCTCTCTCTTTTTTCATCTGTCTCTCAGGGGTGCAGTGTGTGAGTTAGGAGGAGGTATGACTTGCCTTGGTGGGCTCATGGTAAGTGAGATACACACAGATATTTCTGTGAGAGAAATAGCTTGGCTTGCTTAATGAAACAAACCCTCAACGATCAATACACACACAGCATGTGCACGGAGTATCCATACCTATTCAGACACTATCATTTACTGCTTGTGGGCATCTGTCTGTGTTTGTATATCTGTGTGTACCTTTACGGGTATATGCATAGGAACTCTCTACTTAGATGATGTTAATTAAGTTAAGCACTACTGTTCAGAGTTAATAAAACAGCTTCTGCTTTTGTTTAGCGCCCAACTGCCTGAACATCTCCACAGTATGTCCACACTGCCATTTAGGAGGACTCGGCAGTTAGAAAATTTATAAATTTCATTCAAAATGTTATTCAGTACCACACTATAGAGGTATTTTGCATTTCATGTGAAGTTTGCATGTCCTTCCTGTGCTCGTTCAGGGTTTCTCCCACAGTCGAAAACATGCTAGACTGATGCAGTTTGCCCAGCACCCTAAAAAAAGAAATTCCAAATCTTACATATTTATAAAAAAAATAAATAAATAAACCCACTGCAACTGAAAATGCATTTTTGTAGCTCATCTAACATAGTTTATGTTACATGGAGAATTGTGAAGCTTATGAATTTGACAAAGACGATGTGAACGTTGTGAAAACATGATAACTGGATAATTTCAGCATGATATATACAATTTCATTCAGCACAAATATTCATTCTAACTGCTCAACTCAGGTATTTACAAACACACACACACACACACACACACACACACACACACACACACTGCAGGTGTGCTGCAGTCTGTCAGCCATAGGGTTTATTAGCCAGGGCCTTAAGGGCTTCTCCACATAGCAGGCGTCAGCGTCCCATCGATCTGTTAGATGCCATTCTATGTGTGCGTGCGTGTGTGTGTGTTTGAAAGCTGGGTTTTATCTCTTGGCAGTCAATACACCATGTTTTGACATTGGTGGCTTGAGATGGAATCCTTCCTTCACACCTCTCCTTCTCTTCTTCCCTCTTTCATCCGTCACTGACACCACATTCACCACATGTTGTCCATGTGAGCACTGATTCCCCCCCCTCCTTTGTTTTCAGTTTACTTTCTTTATAATTATTTTGCTCTAGATTAAAATGCCAAAAATGCCAAAAGCAACAATATGTTTACATATACAACAGGAGAAACGTACATCTTATAATCCTAGACTCTGCATTAGGTTGTGCTTTCATTGCACAGATTTACGTATTTGGTTTATGAGAAAAACTTATGAATACTGTATTTTACTAATTAGATGCACTTCACTTAGTACATAAAACAAAGTAAACTTATTTTTTTTACTGTTAAAATGTGCAAGATTTTTGACTGGATGTCAGGTTAATTGGTGGGTAACAGCCTTTGTTTAGATGAAGATTCTTGTTATTATGCTACAGGATACCTTCACTTCACATGTTCAACACACTGGAAGGCAGAATATATTCCTCCAAAAGCAGTACATACCGTTCATGTATGGTACGGTGGTGACAGCGGGTGGCAGGATGCTGCTCATGGACTGTCAGGTTGGGTTCTGTCTTTCAGTTCAATGCACTAGTTGAGCCTGAGGTGCCATCCTCTGTCTGAGCAGATGGTGGGACACACAGCACGCTGTGACCCTCTCACACAACCTTCAGGGTCAACATGTGTCGTGTGTTCTGTTTCAGAAAATCTTTGGTCTACTACATCATACAGCTTCTTTTTGCCATTTCAATCTTAGGATTTATATGTATACCACCACAATAACTACTTGCACTTACACTCACCTGTGTGTATATGCACATACACACTCCTTAACAGAAATAGACAGCCTGACACACACCCACCGATATAAAAAAAAAAGCATCTGCAATGAAAAGAAAATGTGAAAGATGAGGTTATAGTAAAGCACACACCTCTCTATCTATATCTCCCTCACGCAGAGACACGCGACGCGACGCAGCGCAAAAGCTTTCTTTTCATTCTCTCGTCTCCCTCCATCTCTTTTCTCTTCGCCTCTCGCAGTCTACACTGCAAAGTTATATGAAGGGCATCAGGCAGGCCTGGCGAGCCGAGTGCAGAGTGACAGCGGCAAACGGAGTGATGGCTCGGCCTGATAAACACCCAGCGTCAAATGAAAAGGCTCTGCGCTTGCCATCATCCCCTGTCACAATGCAATTACTGAACAGAGTGATAGCAAGATAGCAGCCCCCACCGCTAGCCACAATGATAAAAGTATTGACTGATTTGATTGAATGATTAAAATAATGCAGACATAAAAATGGGGTGAAGATAGAGAGCGAAATGGCAGCGAGGAGAGGGAGCAATGGAGAGAAAGGGCGGGGAGGGCTGGGCTGCAAGAGTGAAGCTTTGTAGATATGGTTATGTCATTATTGTGTGTCTGTGTGTTCAGATGTTTGCGACATCTAAGAGTGCTTTTGGTTTTGTTCTTTTGTTCCATGTTGTTTCATTTCTCTGTCTCTTCCCTATCTCTCTGTTTCTCAGGTTGCCATTTGTGCTGACGTGACGGAAGTCCTGCTATCAGATGGGAATGAGAAGTCCATTCAGAGTATCCTTACATCGTCCTCCCCTCGCCTTCTCTTAACGTCTATCTCTTCATCTCGGCCTCGTTCCTCTACCTCATATTTATTTATCTGCAATCATACTTCTGTGAATTCTTTTTTTATTTTCCTGATGGGGTTTTAAGTACACAGATTCCCTTTCCATTCCCATTTATTGAAGTAATGTGATAAATCTACATGATATGCTGTAGATTACATGATATGGGAGACTTTGATATATTTAAAGCATCAATTCTAGGACAATTTGACAATTGTGTAATTAAAAAAACAAATCCACAGATTGAAAAATTCTGTAAGCAAAACAGAAATGCTTCTGTGTTTAAGGCAGTATAGTCAACAATCCTAAAACAGCTTCCGCAATGATTCGTGCACCTACTAAACGAGCAGCTACGTGTATATATACGCCAATTACATAACTGCAGTCAATTAAATACAGATATCCTAATCACAAAGTTTCTGCTTAAACCACTGCACCAGTTGTTACTGACAATTAAAAGCTGAAAACATTCTAATTAGCATGCTGCAATCTAAGCTATCATTAATGCTAATGAAATATTCTAGTATTTTATTTTCTTCCATGCTGTGTGATCAAGACTTTTTCACTGGCACTGCTATAGCTACCAAGTGACTTTTTCGAGCGAGCGTGTCGTATCCTTCGTGTTCCAGCCTTGAAATCAAAGATTGGATTGTAGTGTGGAAGAATAGCCATCTACCTCTTTTATCTTTAGGCAAACGCAGCAGATGGGGCACCCACAGTGACAAATACCCAGCACTACTGCTCAAAATGGCATCTACCAATCCTAACTGCCTACAATACCAAGTTAAGAGCACAGTAATTGCCATCCTGTCAGAATTTGTTTAAGACTTCATCTAATGCTAAGGCTAGGGTTAGGGCTTGATGAGCATTTTAGAAGCAAGAACAATCAAGGTTTGTTAAAAATGTTTTTTTGTGTGCGTGCCTGTGTGTGTGTGCTTAAGATTTAGGCCTATAATTAAGTTTTTAGGACAAATCTTTAGGTGAGTTTTTTGGCAACATTTGTTCACTGAGTGGGTTATTGATCAACTCTGTCAGTTTGCAAACCGTCTTGCTCTTCTTTTCTACTCTATATTTACACTTCTCCCTGTCTAATCTCCTTTGTAGCCCTTGTTTTGCCTCTTTTCTTCCATCTCCTTTCATCATTCCTGTCATTTTTCTCCCATCCTCTCAGATCTTGCTTTATTCGCCGAGCAACTACACAGACAAAAAGAAGCTCTGACTCGCTGCAGTTGTTTCACAAATGCAGGAAATATAAATACACATTTCTTCCCCATTGACCGATATGGCCATATTTAGCTCTGCTTACAATATCTCTGTCCCAGCCAGCTACAATGCTCCGTTAGTGATCACAATAAGACCAAACAATAACATTTTGGAGCCTGTAAAGCACACGCACACACACACATACACACACTTGGGCACACAAACAATGCACCATTGACCGGCAGCTTTGTTTCACAGAACAAACACATAGAGAGAATTGTAAGTGAAATCATACCGAGAATGGATCGAACATACACTGAAAGAGAAAGGGGGGTTGAGAAAAATACATAATTTGTTCTGGGCTCAGCCAAATTGGCCCATTCACATACCGCAGGCACTGTGTGGTATTTCCTCTTGTAAAGGAAGCTGTTGGTCTTAGCCTTGTGTTAATGGCTACTGTTTATCTCGCATGGCATTATTGTGCCGCCAGTGTTAGAATAGAAAACGATAAGGAATTGTGATAGGGTTCAGTTTTATACAGTGAAATAGATGAGAAGATATGCAAGAACGAAATGTGAACTGATGACATTTAGATATATCTTGAGAATAGATTTTCCGTTTTTTTTAGCAGTTGTTGACCTCATTTATAGTGCAGAAAGATACACAAATACACACCGACTATAGAGTGGAGAGCCTCTGTTGCTCTGACCTTGAATACTCATGCTGAAAATCAATGGAAATGTTCCATTAAGAATGATTGATGCATGTCATTGGCTGCTGCTTGTCTGCTTCTAGTGATGGGAGCAAATATTCTTCCACTTTAATGTTCAATAATACTCAAATCTCTCTCTTCAACTTTTTCCTTTTTGTGTGTGTGTGTGTGTGTGTGTGTGTGTGTGTGTGTGTGCTTTCAACTGGCGTGTGTGTGTGTGCTGACCTCTCCTCTTGTGGTGTGCTGGTGATGAGATTACTGTAAGCTGCTCTGCTCTTTGCCCTTTCATCCCTATGCATAGCACACTCATGCACAGGTGTCCAGTATGTGTGTTTCGTGTTCATGCTAACCTACATATTATTGTGAATCTGTGTCCAGGAGGGGTCTTTGATTTTGAATTGACTCTCCAGCTATCAATCCGTGCATCAGCTTCTCATCCATCCCTGCTCTCTCTCTCTGTCTTTCTCTCTCTTCCTCGCTCGGTGCTCTCTGTCTTTGTCGATTGGATTTGTCTCAAGTCTTTGCAGGCTGTAAAGACAAGGAAATCCTAATTGAATTGCTTTGCAACTCCACAAGCCAGTGTATTAATAGACAACTTGACATCAATCACCCAGCCTTTGTGTGTCTTGGTGCGTGTGTGTGTGCATGCATATGAGAGGGACAGTGTGAGTTTTGTATCTGTGGTTAAAAGCCTTCCCATTGATCCAGCTAGAGGCTGCTGTGATCTGCTTCCGTAGACTGGCTCTCTTTCCCTGGAGATGATCTCTGCTCACTGAAGCTTTCTCCATGTAGATGCCTACCATATGTGGTTTTACCTAAAAAGGGTCTTAGAGTTTATCATTCCTGATGCACCTCTTTGGCTTTTGGCTTTGTACAGTTCCAAAAACCTTAATATCTTTAAGTGGATCGTCACCAGTAGTTTAAATCTTTGAATTTTGCATTTTTAACAGACTTCCCACGTTTGCATTTAAAAGTTTAAGAGTTTATAAAGTTCTAATGAACTTAAAAGTCAGTATTTGGTATGACAACTTTTATTCTTCAACACACCTCCAACTTTCTTAGAAAATCTCTTTTCTAATTTCTTTGGTCTTTAGGAAAAGTTCTCCAGGTCTCTTGTAGGACATTCAAAGCTCTTCTTTGTATGTTTGCTGCATTTTTTCCACTCTGTCCAGCCAATGACAAGCCTAAAGATACAACTTAAAGTTGGTTCTATGCTAAGTTATCTATTATGTGTAGGCACAACATGCTTTGAGTTAGGTGCCTTTTTTGCTTGAATGATACATAGGTCAGTGTTAAAATGGCTTAACAATCAAAGTCACACACACAAATAAAGGACCTTCAGAAAACCTGGAGAACTACTATTCAAGACCACCACAAAACTACAAGGTTTGGCTCCTTGGAAGCAAAATACATAGAATTGAAGTGTGACTTGAAACTTTTATTTCTAAAAAAATATATTCTGATAATAGTATTAAATAAAATCCAACAGAAGTTTTTACACAAGAAAATTCTATCAAAAAACTGCACTGTACACTATCTTGAACAATTAATTTCATGGATACAAATATTTCAGTTCTGCTCATGTTTCAATATGTATTTATGTCCTAATTGCAGTGATTTAGCACACACCCTTTGACTTTTTTCTTTCTCTCTGATCTACTCTTAGCATCTTTCTTTTATTTCTTTTATTTTTTTATTGAATTGTATGTCCAGAGATTGAATCCTGTATGCTTCATCAATCCTTGACTGTGGCACGCCAGATGTTCGAGGGCTGGTTGAGAAAAACAGGCAAGCTGGAAAGTTTGGCTCAACATATGTATCTTCCAGGTAAGACCTTTTTTTTTACTTGCCTTGGCACTTTAATGCCATTTTATTGTGTGAATCTCAGAATTTTATCTTCAATAAATATGCCACTTAAAAAAATGTTTATATGAAATGGTTAGTTACATACTGTAATAGCCGTTCTTTAAGTGCAAAATATGTATATGCATACGCTTGTGGGATCATCAAAGAAAAAGACCCTCTTTGATAGGGGTTTCTCATCCGGAAACCAATGAGATAACTTTCCATTGCACACGCGCGCACACACAGACTCACACCTCATATGCAAGGACGGGCTAAAACGTAGTTAATTGTTGTCCCTGCCTTAAAAAGGCTTTTTTCCATTGACTGACGATTTTGGTCCCCTACCTCTTCTCTCTCTTTCGCTGTCTCGCGTTTCTGCGCATATTTACATGAGTGGAAGATGGAGTGAAAAAGTAAACGTATAATTAGGCTACATTACTTTGATTGTTTTCTTTTCAGATTATGCCTGCTGTCATCTCTGCGCTGCAAGAGAGGGCGAAGGGCACGATGCGATTGTACAAGGGGATGGATGGGGAGGGGCATGTCGTGTGATGGTGTGCGCACATCCACGCATATGTGTGCGCGTGTGTTGGGACCGCCTGCTGTGATTTGAGATTGTGTTTCTAGCGGGGCCTAATGTCTTGTTTACTGAGTGTTAATAATGCCTAATTAATAATCCCCCAATCTGCCTGACAGTGTGAATAAGAGGAAGGGAAAATGGTGTGGAAGAAGAGATGGAGAGAAAAACGGAGTTCCTCTAACGGTACACAGTATCAGCACAGTCTTTATACAATCTCAAAGGCAAACTGGAGCATGAAGGAAATGCCATATTGAACTCTGGTAACCGACAACAAAAACTTAAACAACAATGCAGTGAGGTTAACAGCAGTGGCCAGTAATTGAGAAAGTAATTATTGAAATGCAGAGTCAGATACCACAGCCTGATGACTGAGGCTGGAAACCTGGCAAACCAGAGACCACAGAACCCTCAACCTACATAAACAGCAAGAATTTGACTCTATTAAAACATGAAAAACGTGATATTTATGTTAAGGCGATCGTGGCTCAAAGAGTTGGCAGTTCGTCTTGTAACCAGAAGGTTGCCGGTTCGAGCCCCGGCTCGGACAGTCTCGGCCGTTGTGTCCTTGGGCAAGACACTTCACCTACCGCCTACTGGTGATGGCCAGCGGGACCTACGGCGCGATATGGCAGCCTCGCCTCTGTCAGTCTGCACCAGGGCAGCTGTGGCTACAACTGTAGCTTGCCTCCACCAGTGTGTGAATGTGAGAGTGAATGAATAGTGGAATTGTACAGCGCTTTGAGGGCCCTGAAAAGCGCTATATAAAGGCGATCCATTATTAATATTATTAAAATCTATCAGTGCCATAGACACACAGATATACGTTAATATCTGGCACTATCAACCAATGGCATCATCTACTGGTTTTGCCTTGAAACTGAGCTGGAGCCTAGAGAAGTTTTAGTCCAAATTCTTCAAAATATCAGAAGTGGCTGGAGTGGGGGGCATTACACTTGAAATTTGATTTGAGAACATGTTTAATGTGTATGGCAACATTAATATGTAAAGTACTGGACAAGGTTCCTCATTAATACCAAAAATTCATTTAAGAAAGTACATACAAATTGGGACTAGATAAGCAATTATCAGTGTTGTCCCTGAGTGAAATATCTATCCTAATCCCTTGCAGATGTATGAGTCCAGCTAAATCAAGAAGAAAACATAATTAATGACAGGTGATTGTGGTGCCACAATTCCTGAATACCAACAAACCAAAGTTCACAAAGAAACAGGATGACCTTCCTGGCTTGACCATCAGAACACTGACTACAGGGAGTGATTTTAGCTAAAGACGTCACAAGAATTGTGGATGGAAATTACTGACATTTTATTCCAGGTTAGAAGCTGACACCTTTTTATTAGTAACCCTCAATAGTATAGCACTTAAGGTACTATTGTTCTAGTTTCGAACTGTGATGATTACTTTTTGAGGAGAACCTGCAGATGAATACATTAAATTACTACATACTGCATAGAGCCATGGGGATATAAGCTCTCCCCGTTTCAAACAACAGCTCATCCTACCGTATGTATCTTTAAATGTATAGTGTTTTTTTCTAGTGTGAATAGGGTTGAGTAGCATACGTTGTGTAAGGTGAAAACCATTTGGTGTCACTGCACTTTGTCAGTCATCGTATCTATCGAGCAAGAAAGAGGAGAGTGCGGATGTTGACTGGAAACCTCTATGGAGGTGGCCTTTAAGGGTGCATGTGTGTGTTCACATGGTATAAATGTCAAGTGTCATGTCAGAAGCCACCTCTCTTTACCTCACAGGTGACATGTCTTCCCTTCCTGATGCTTTCTCCAGGTCTCCTCTGAAGCAGAAAAACAGTGGGGGTCAGTAAGAGACCTGTCAGAGAGCAAGAAGCTCTGAAGGGAGCAGTGAGGGAAGAAAAAGGGAAAAAAAGAGGCTTTTGCTTGGTGTAGTGTTTTATCAGTACTGGTTGTCTTCTGTCACCTTCCCCTCAGATACTCAACTTTAGTCTCTCTTTTATGTGTGTGCTACAGGGTAGTAAGGTGGGACTGTGAGAGGGATATTTCTGCACTGGAGGGTCACTTTGATTTCATCATGTGTGCAGACTGGTAGGTTCACACACACACACACACACACACACACGCACACACACACACACACACACAGCCAGTACATATACACGATCTGTGTGTGCGTTCATGACATTAATTTTCACTTCTGTGTGACAGTCTTTACATGGCCCCCCACCAGCGCCTGGACCTTCCCCTGCCTTGTCCACACACTCACATTCACACATACATGCATATGCTCAGACACCCGCCTGCCTCCATTTTACACCAAATTGCCTCGTTTTCTGCTTGGTGTCCCAGCAAATGGATGACTTAGGCAAATTGCAAATAATTGCATCTTGACAAGGAAGGAGACTCGGTAAGATAGAGAAAGAGTTGAGGGTGGATGGAGGGAGGAGCAGAAATGGAGATGGAAATGGAGAGATAGAGCAACATAAACATAACAATTAGCCCATCGGTCACTGAAATCTTCAGACAAATCGGGAACTACGTCTTTTTTTTTCTGCTTCAAACTGGTGTTCCATAATAACCCAGTAAGATGCAGGTGTTCTTAGAGGAAACTGGACCGCAGGGTTCTGTTTTCAGGTTGTCAAAAATTTCAACCCGATTTGCCTCCAACGCATCCACTGGTATGTGTGAATATGTGAATTTTTGCTAAAAGTATTGTGGCCTAGAAAATCAAGTGTTTGAATTAATGTGTGTGAGGATGGGTGAATGAGTAAGACGGTGCTCTGAGTGCTCAAACAGAGTAGAAAAGCATTGTGTGTACCAGTTCATACATAAAGAAGAATAAAAAAAATAGCTAACTGTCATTTGGAGTATCAAGGCTTCTTTGAGTCGCTGTGAAACTTTCCACTAAAACACTTCGCTACTTAATGAATGTTGGCAATGACGTAGAATCTGTCAGGAGATAACATGCTGTACCTGTCGCAGTGCCAACCCAACGTCTTTTAGTGGTTAAATGAATCCTCAAGATGAAACTTTAGGACTTTTGAACTTTGTTGTTCCAGAAAATTTTCAACCAGAAAGGTTGGAAGGTGATTATAAAATTGACAGAGAATTTGTCCTAAATAAAATTCAGAGAAGCCAAAAGATGCCCAGAGAAGAAAATACAGCGGGCTGTTTAGAAGGGGCGGGGCACTGCTGACATAGGCTGATGATACTATCCTGTGATTATGAACATTCAGAATACTGTCTGTTTGACATTTCAGCTTATGTCTGATAGGGGCAATGCAAACCCAGAGTGCAGAATGCACAGCATACACCAGAAAAGTAAACTAAAATGTGCAGTATATATATATATATATATATATATATATATATATATATATATATATATATATATATAAATAAATATAAATTATATATATATATATATTCCATATATTTATTCCATATATTATGTCCTATTCTTGTTATGGACTACGGTGTTTGCAGACAACATTGTGATCTGTAATGAGAATAAGGAGAAGGAAGAGGAGAGATGGAGGTACGCTCTGAAGAGAAGAGGAATGAAAGCAAATGGAAACAAGAGAGAATATGTGTGTAAATGAGAGAGAGGCGGGTGTAACACGGAGAGAGTGCAGGCACGGTAGAGTGGGTGGGGATGATTGTCAGGTTTGATTTGTGACGTAATGAGACCTGCTGTGATGTATGGTTGGCAGACAGTAGCATTAACAAAAAAACAAAAGGAGGTAAATTTGTTCAGACGAAGCATAGTGGCTATATTAGACAGAGGATGATAAAGATAGAGCTTCCAGGCAGAAAGAAAAGAGCAGGATTACAGTGAAAATTCATGGATGTCGTGAAGGAGTACATGCAGAGGGTTGGTGTGCTTATCCTTAAAAAGAGCACTTGAATGAAGAAGATGTCCTTTTCTTGTTTTTGCGCCTGTGTCCGGCAGCCTCGCCTCTGTCAGTGCGCCCCAGGGCAGCTGTGGCTACAATGTAGCTTGCCATCGCCAGTGTGTAAATGCGGGTGTGAATGGGTGAATGACTGAATGTAGTGTAAAGCGCTTTGGGGTCCTTAAGGACTAGAAAAGCGCTATACAAATGCAGGCCATTTTACCATTTACCATTTTCTTTTTCCAACTTTTCTCATGTTGTTCAGCCACACAAAGATAAAATAGATTTTGTCGGTATTTTCAGGTAGTCCTCATTTTACTTCTATATATGTGTGAATGCATCCATGTCTGTGAACCCGTGATCATCACAAGATTTATTCTGAGATTTTGACACTGTCTGAATATAATGGCGTGTTTTGAATGACATGCCTCCCTAGTGTCCAGGTTTAGAACTGTAACAAAGGGCTTAAAGTTTTTTTAAGGCTCCAGTTTTATTATCCTCTTCAGTCACCCTGAAAGCGTTTAGGGTTTCCAACACAACTCTGAAAACTGTCCTGTTTGTGGAGCAGTACACCAGCACTTCCTTTGGCGTTATAAAACCTTTGCAGGTGGATAAATGGCATTTACCGTCCACCACTCCTGCACATTGACTTACACACATTCACATACAAACATACTCTGAAAAGATGGACATTCTGTTGGTTGAAGCAAAATCACTTTGCCTACTTCATCTTGTGCATAGTCTGTGTGTATCTGTCTGCACAAGTACGTGCATGTGCGCTAAGTGCAGCATTAGCAAACAGCGTTATCATTATTTTAATGTCACAGTCATTATGAGTAATAGCCAGGTATAACACCCAGAGAGAGAAAGAGAGCTGTCTGCTAATAGAGGATATTTTACAGTGAACTAGTGTATACGCACGTGTGTGTATGACGGACAGAAGCATACAACATGAGAACCGAGTAAATTGCATGTAAAGTTTTGATATCACAGGTTCTTTTCGCCATTTCTCTCAGCAGAGATTTATCTTGTAGTTGTGAGTCTGTAAACGTGCGCGCATGTGCTGCAAGATGTTTTTGTGTAGCGTCCTCTTTTCTCAAGTGTATGCAAGTGAGCGATTGTGTGATAATTGCAGTGGTGGTGGCTGAAGAGTGATGGCTGGTCAATTAACGGGAACGTCATTGTGTTGATCACCTGCGAAAAGGTACAACAATGCAACTTCCACTCCATTAATTATGACTCCTGCTGATATCAGGGGGACCACTGCTGAGAAGACAGGAGAGATGAGAGGAGAGGAAAAGGGAAGAAACTTATTTGGAAATCCTGATTATCTGCCTTCAGAAATGTTATTTAAATGCTTTCACTTAATGAATTTGTTGCCACTTAGAACTCAGAAACTTTATCATCTAAACCAGAAGTGGCACACTCCTCTTACATAGTCAGCCATATTCAATACAGCCTAATATGATCTTTAGCAGAGCACACCAGTGAAACTAACATAAGATACATGATATAATATAAACTGTGTCCCTCTTTTTTTTCACTGTAAAGTGAAAAACTGTGTCTTTATAGTGAAAGAAGTCCAGTTTCAACAATACATTGCAGTTTTTCTCTGTTGAAGACACAATAAAGAAACAATGCAGTAGTAAATATAGAAACCAAGCAGAACAGCTCTTTGGGTTTAACTTTAAGAAACAAATATAATAAACAAATTGTATTTTTGCTAATTCAGAGTCTATAAATTTCTACAGTAAATAGTGAAAAACAGGAACTCCTCTGCTATTTATTTATGGATTACCTAACAATACAAAAACTAATTTTATCTATCACTTATTTTCAGTAATTCAGCTGTTTAAGTGAAAGACATACAGTGAAAATGTAATTTTTAAATCATAGGTGTTTATATTCTGTGTTGGTATTATTAGATGTGAAATCAGAGCCAGAGCCAATCAGAACAGCTTTTAAGGTTATTGAGGTTACTTCATAAACATCTTAGGCACCAAACCCCCCCCAATTTTATTAGTGAACTCATGGCCATTTACCTCTAAATGGCAAAATTGCAAAAAAGAAGTGATTTTCTGCTGTGGGCACCTGAATTTTAAGGATAATTAACTTTTCATGATGCATGGCCTTGAAAGTAGTACCGGTAAGTTAAAAAATTAAAGACCAGTAATATAAGGAATACAACTGGAAGGAGCAAACGGGAGTGCCTAACTGTGAATAAAAGGTCAGCAGCTCAAGGAAGTGTTAGAATGCTGCACATGATTAAAATTGCAAAGGTAAAAGACGGTCTTTTATTTTATTATAACTTGTATTCCTTTCTTAAGAGTGAAAGTCACTCTCAGGTTTATTGAATGTTTTGAGGGAAGTTTTTCAGCAGATGATCTAGCTATACAGAAAGTCACCCAGTTCTGTAACTATGAACACTTGCTTGTCAGAAAACAAACTGTCACTCACTCAATGTTTTAACAAAAAAAGAGAGGCTTTGTTGAGTTTATAGTTAATACAGTACAATGAGATAGAAGATGGGTTAAAGAAGGAAGCAAGCAGTTAATTTCAGTTCACGCTGTATTTATGAGACAATTTTGGTCAAATATGAAAGTCTTATGTGGAAACTTTCAGCCATTTACACTGAGAAAGGAAGTTTCAGTGAAGTAGGACCCAGCATAGCAGAAATAGTGTTGTGTGCCTCCTCACATTTGTGTTTGTCTGGCAGGGAGAGAGAGAGGGATTCCTGCAGTGGGCATGAGGGTGGCAGAGAATCTTTGGCTGGGATGTTGGCATGTCTGCTTTCTCCAAAAGCTGTCCATGTGTAGGGAGTGAGATAAAGCCCTGTTTGTGTGTGTGTGACAGCGAGTTTGTGCAAGTTTCTGCATCCTTCTGGGTTTCACTGTATCTATGTAATTGTCATCTTCTGTTTATTCATATTTGCAGTCCTGTATCCATACACACCTGTTTTTGTGTTTCACTTTACTGCTCATTGTTATGCTGGATTGCATTAGTTTAGAGACACATTACTGGCACACGCACACAAAACACAAATATATCTTTGTTGAAAGCTCTGTGTGATGCCTTTTAGTAATATCCCTCTGAGCCGAAGGTCAGAAATATGTAATGCGAGTCTTTTGCGGTATTAATGTTGTTGAATCAATAAACAAGTGAGTGTTGCTTCGACATGTTCATAGATGAAGAAAGAACATTCATTTCAATATTTATGATTAATTTTAAAAAACAACATCTAGTTTAGCACTACTTTTGTGGCAGCAATTTACTTATAGAATTATTTATTTAAAATTTTAAATTTGCGTTTTCTGATATTTGAACAGTACACGGGTGGCATGGTGGTGTGGTGGCTAGCACTATCCTGGATCCAAATCCACCAGGTTAAATCTCTATATTGGCCATAGGTGTGATTGTGAGCGTGAAAGGTTGTCTGTTTCTTTGTGTACTACACCTTTCTCCATGTGACAGCTGGGATAGGCTCCCCATTGTGAAACTGAATTGGATAAGCAGACTCAGTAGAAACTGTTGTGACGTTGTGTTGCTGTTTCTGTCTTAAGTAGGTTAGTCTTGTTTTCCCACATGACTGCAATGTAGTGAGAGTAAATTTCCTGGATAGCCTGGGACTAAATAATCTGACATGAATCAATTGAATTTAATCAAGTGAAACTCAAATAAATCATCACTGCATGTTCTCCTGTGTTTGCGTGGATAACCCGGCTTCCTCCCAAAGACATGCAATTATTGGGGCTAGGTTAACTGATGATTCTGCAATAGACTGGTGACCTGTCCAGGTTGTATCCCGCCCTTCGCCCTATGACAGCTGGGATAGGCTCCAGCCCCCCTGCAACCCTGATAAGGATAAGTGGAAGAGAATGGATGGATGGATGATAATACTGTCTTTTATATTCTTATAATGCATATAAAAAATATATACCATTGCACCGTAATCCTTGGGAACATAGACTTAGTAAATGATGTCATTTGTTTTTACAGTCTCACAATTGAGGCCTTGACATCATCAGTGCACGTATGTGTATAAGCAGACAAATTTAGTAGCAACAGATTCACACACCCGTTCGCCCTTTGACCTCTGGTCTGTTTTGACTGATTTTGCTGGGCTGTCCTGGGTGGGTGGGGTCATCACAAGACAATAGGCCTCTGACAGTCTGAGTTCATCAGAGGTGACCTTAAAGGGAAAGAGCACTTATTTTGTGAATCTAAAATAATACCTCAAAACCTTAAAAAGAAAAGACAGAGAATGCATTAAAGAATGTGGTTTTAAATTGTAAACACTATATTAAACATCCCAGAAGCCAAACTGCTTCAAAAAATATTTTTAATGCATTACTAGCACCATATAAAAAGAGATACAGAGTAAAGTACCTCAATCAGGAATGCAAACCCTGCTGTAGAGGTGACTCATATTTAGTGAAATCATATTTTAAAAAAAACTTAATAGCAAGAAAACGTAAAAAAATAAATACTGTAAATTGTTATGTGTCAAACTTTAAAAAAAGCAATGCCCAAATTTTCCGAATTTTAAAAACTCAAAAGGCTTCAAGAGAGAGGGTTAACAACCATCTGGCAACCACCGGTCCTGAGTAGTTGTAGGGGGTTGCTGCCTGTTGCTTGGTGTAATCAGTTTCAAAGGGGGTTATTGTTACCCCCATACCTGAGGTAATAATCTTAAACTAATGGCTCCATAATTCCTTTATAGATCTTGGTAAATGGCTCATTAAAGGTTTACTTTGTGACTTTGTAACTTGTCCAGCCTTATTTGTGGTTTAGCTTTCAAGCCACAATATTCTACTTGAATTGCAGACATCAGTATTGACTATTGCTCATTTTTTTAAACTGTTGCCCTCTGAATGACACTATGTCCTTCCCCTGGCCTTAGCGTGTGTCTGTACATGTGTGTTTACACGTCTGCCCCAGCCGTTACCTCCACCCAACAAGCTCACTTCCTTGTTTTCCTTGCCACTCACTTTTCCTGTGAACTGATATCTGTGGCAAAATAAACCAAACTGAAACCTCTCACCTTTCAAGTCAAATAAACTTCACACCTCCCCGTAGCCTTGGAAGAGTAAGCAGCTTTACATATATGTGCTCACATGTTTGTTTTAATGCTGAGTCCCCCCCCCCCCCCCCCCCCCCCCAAAAAAAAAAAAAAAAAAAAAAAGCAAGAACATATCTGTTTATGTACCGGCAAACATGGAGAGAGCAGATCCTGTTACATGCACCTCTCATTCCTCGTGGGGATCAGAGGATTTTGAATGAGGAAAGGTCAGAGACTGTGATTGGAAGGTTGAATCCAGATTGCCACTCCACTGGACAGTTGGACGGATGTGCAGGATTATGTCAAATCTGCACTGTATTGTTGCATTTTAGTCAAATTACTCCACTCTCATCTGTGATAATAGACACACACACTCATAGTGCACTACTCCATTGCATAATGGATTGAAATTTGTCTTTGTGAGTAGATAGACAGGTGCTACTTTCCTTTGAATGACTGGAGCTGATTTAAGCCTGTGTGCTCGTGTTGTGTGTTACTTTAGTTGTGGCAAAATAAATCTGTTTCCATGGTTAAATCATGGGTACCTACTCACTTTTTGGGGTTGAAAAAGCAGGTTTCCATTATGTCAGTCTTTAAATTTTAAGGTAGAAGACTTCAAGGTTAGGTGAGTCTCCACAAAATCAATCTAAATCAATGTAATGCCCTTTAAAACAGCTTTTTCTTCAGTAATGTTCTCCAACCATCTTTGTGATTCTTGTTGGAGGGCGGTAAATGCAGTGATAAAACTGCTCCAGTCTTCTTCAACACTTTTTGATTAGCGGTTTCAGAAAAGGCAGCCTCATACACTTCTTTATTAATTTTTCAGTTGGTGCATTTCAACCACAAATCCATTTTCTGTATTTTTGTGTGTCAGGATTTTTGGAGACCTTGAAACTAATTCAAGTTTTTTCTTCTGTAAGGTTTTTAACAATTACATTGAAAACAAAAATATAAAATTTATCAAGCTTTCATTTTTTGTTGACCTAATAATGCCATAAATAACATACATAATTATATATGCCTGAATTTGAAATATTCAGTCTGAAAACAAGCTTACATGCTTCCTGCATTACCACAAACACTGTGATACAAACACCTCATTGTGTCTGTTGCACCATCTTGAATCAAAATAATAACGTATATTAGTTTTTAGTTAGAAGGGTTCATTTGTCACTAATACTGTGAATATAGTGACATAAACCTGTCACTTTTCACTTCTCAAAAAGAAACGTTCTTGGGTATTAAAATTAAATTGACATTTATTTGTTATCTCCTGTCATGTACCACATTTTGTTTTGAGGGGGAAAAAATAGAGAACAGCTGTCACAGCGAGTGGAATGAGCCGTGTGGAGAAAAATAAAGGAGGATCCAATTGCAGGCACTCGTGGAGGTGCGAAGGAGGTTTATTGTAAGACAAAACACAAGTTGAAAATGGCAAACAGAACTTAAGATAACCTGAACTGGGAAAACTAAACTACTAAACACGAACATGAAGGAGGGTGAGCAGAGGCATATGACGGTAGACAGCAGGGAGAACACATGGATGAAACGCGGACCAGCGACTACAACATAAGAAGACAACTTAAATACACACAGAAGAACATGGGGAGATTACACACAGGTGGGGAACACAGCTGGAAGTAATTGACGAGACGAGACAAGGGAGGCAAAACTGAATACACTCACATGAGACACGGACTTTCACAATAAAACAGGAAAGAAGAAACCATTTCACGAGAACGCAGACAGAACTGAACCTACACTAAACATGAGACACAATCAAAGAACTAATCCCTAAAACAAAAATAAACAGAAACATAGAATTCTAATAATAATCAACAAAGCACAAGAGTATCAGAAAACAATCCATTATGCAAAAATAAACCACAACCTAAGAAACTCAAAACGCTGGGTCAAAATGGCCCAGAACTGTGACAACAGCAGGGGAATAAAAAAAAAAAATCCCACCTCTTTCTAGTTTCTTTTTAGCTCCCTTTTTTGAGGTTGAAGGCTTGGGGCTATAATATAGAAAACAAATAAATCCCCAACATTAATAATAAAAATAATAATGACCATTATGAAAAAAGGAGTGTGGAGCCTTAATTCTTACTATAAAACAAAACCAAATACATAAATGGTAAAATTAAGAGTTGAGACTCAATTTAATAGTGAAATATATTTTTTTCAATGTTTTTATAAAAAAAAAAATTTTAATGTTTTTTTTGGTATATTTATTTCCAAAAAATCAATAATAATTATAATATGCTGGATTTGACAATTTATTAAGGTTTTTTTTTTTTAATGTGATATTCTGCATTTAACAGAAAACATTCTCATCTGTGTTTCAGTCTGCTTCTTTTCTTTTTCTGCTTCACACAAATGTCCTCTTTCTAAAGACAAGTGTAGTTTTGTGACTCCAATAGAGGCCTGTTGTTTACCGGTCATGTTATCAGCTACTTATATTTAGATCACATTTTTTTGTGTGATGACAGAAAAACTTACACTAAAGTGAGTAAAACAAGCGCTACGTGTTGGACAAGCACAAACATAAACACAGTGCAGCATAAACATATACTTATAGCTTAAGTGCATTAGCACTGTAAGTGAGCTTCACGGTTCTTTAATTATTTAAAACAGGTGTAAAATATAGTGTGCGTAAAGTTGTACACATGGAGCACGAATACTCTAATTCACCTATACGCACAAAAATGAACGCACTGTTTCTTACGTGCACACGTGCGAGTTACTGTATGTGAGTGCTCACAGAGGCCAGTTAATTTGGATTTGTGAACATGATTTGTTTTAATTGTTTCTCTCGTGTGTTGTTTATGTTGTTAAATCTTCATATTAACTTCAGAGAGCACACTCTGGGTATTAATTCCACCAATCCAAAGTGCTTTACCGCCGCTTTTTAGCATCTCAGTAAAAGTGTGCATGTCTGCTCATACACTTGCGTATGTTTACTGTAGGAGATAGCATCTGTGCACATTGGATTTTCTGATGTTCTGCATTCCTCTCAGTGCTGAGGTGAATGCTCTCCGAAACTGGAAGAGCATCTTACTCATGCAAATTGTTTTTCTCCTCTTCCTCTTGGTGTATTTATTTGTAAACAAAAGCAAATAAATAGTCTGCTGCTTTATCTAGAACCGCTATCGTATGAATGCATTCTAACCCCACTTTCTCCCTCCCTCCTAGTTTGTTTCTGGACCAGTACAGAGCCAGCCTGGTTGATGCTATAAGGAGATTACTGCAACCCAGCGTAAGTGTGCGTGTGCATGTGTTTGCGTTTGCCTTTGTGTGTCTACTGTATATATCTCTGCTTATCCCCTTTCTCTAAATCACCTCCCACTCTTCTCAGTCATAATTAGGCTTTGCCCGAAACCCTATAGACATTAACAGTCTGACAGGATTAATATCATGTAATGCTTTAATGCTTATTATAAGCAACTTGAATGGATCGCTCTGATCTCCGTCTCTCTCTTCCCTTCCCTTCCCTTAATCATAAATCCGAGGCAACTTTTCCCTTTTGGCCTCGCGATAAGACCCCACGCTGTGACAGCCAAAGCAAATGGGGGGAAAAAAGCAAAAGGCTGGAAGAGATAGGGTTGAGATTTCTATTCATCTGAGGGAAGAGGGGTGCGTTTTAAGTACAGAGGCCAGACTGTTATGAGAAATATCTGTTTATGAAAAAGAGGTGAAAATGGCACCAAAGGGAAGGAGATGGGGAGGAGAGGAAGCAGGTGAGGACACAGAAAAGGAAGAATGAGGAGGGAGAGAGAGAGGGATGAGGATGATGAGGATATGGCGGAGATGGACTCCAAGAACAGATGGAGACTGAAGGGAGGAAAAAGTGGGTGCAGTGGGGAAAAAGTCCCATCTTGAAGAATTTATAACTGGCCATCCACATACTCATCGTTAAAAATAATGACTAAATTTAAACACAACTATATTAAATTATCATGAGCTGACTGCTTTTTGCACAAGAAATAGACTTGACTGATTTATGGCTAATCTCAGTGTCTTGAATAAGATTAGAATCACTCCCATTTTACTGGATCTGGTGCTGAAATCTTCATAGCAAATACCTCAAAAAGCATCTTCATTGCTATGACCAGGGGTAAATACTAACCTGTGTCGTTTGCAGTTCTTGGTTAGTCAACCTTCAAAATTACGATTTTTTAGTACCTCTTTTGCAAACAGCCGAGGTCCTCAGAAAGAGTGAGAGATTATAATGTCAGCATTATATTCAACTGGTTTCCAGCAATGACACGCGTTTCTTCAGCTGACATTTTAGACGGTGGCATAAGCAATTACACTTGCAGCCTGAACACTCGTCTTGGTTGCGGTTGAATGGGGAAGTTGCTGTGGTCAAAAGCCGAATGCTGTCAAATGAGAGACGTGACATCTGGCCATTGTTGTACATCTGTGTGTTAAGTCTCTCTTCATGTGTCTCTCTCTTTAATCCAATGGAGATAATTCGGGGGCTAATATGATTTGAGTGTCGACCATCAGACTGACACTGCCACAACAAGCTTTGCCAAATATTTAATAATTTGCTAAGCTGATTAAACAATTAACAAAGCAATTAATTCTCCCATCTAATGGCACTAATTTGTTGTTTATGACAAAGGTGGTCCATCCGGTGGGCTGGATCCTCTTAATCAGCTGATTAGTGTTGGGAGGAATTTTGTCTGTTTGTTTGCGTTTGCTCTGTTGTTTTTTTTGTGAGACAGGAGAAATGCTACTGGATATAAAGATGAAAAATCATCTGTCGGACTCACTGATCCTGCTGTTTTTGCTGCCTTTGTGTTCTTTAGCTTGTGTTGTGTCGTTGTACATTGTGCATTAGGAGTATTTGCTGTATGTGTGTGATTGCGTGAGCATCCCTCTTTGCGCTGTTTAATTAAAACAATAATAACATGATCAACATGAAATAAAACTGAAAGCTGAAGGATTTCAAAGAAACTTTGAACCTGTTGGTAATCCTCTTAGTATATGCAGGATGTCTGTTGTGCATGCGCACGCACAGACACACAATCACATACTCAAGTAGACAAATTCACACCTTTGCATTTCTGCTCACATTTTCTGGGTTTGTTGGATTAGAAGAGCTTTGCCTTTCATTTTTGTTTAGTTTATCATCTAAAATGTACCATGAAAAAGACACACTAGCAATTACCTCTGTTTTCCCTTTGTGAAAGCTAAACAACAACTAATGGTGTGATAGTACGTGTGAAGTACCCCAGAAATATACTCTTAATTTATTCACTGTCCAACTTTAGAAAAACTTGTTTTCTATTCAGGGCATGGCATTGGTGTTCGCTCCTCAGCGAGGGGAAACTCTAAGACTCTTCTGTCAACTGGCCCAGCAAGCTGGATTTTGCGTCTCTCAACACCAGCAGTATGATGCTCAGGTCTGGGATGTCCACTTGAAGGTAAGAAACATGTCCAAGAAAGGAAAAACAACATTTATTCAACATGAAGTAGAATTAATCACTGTTTTGCTAAAGATAGTGGTCCATACATATGGCAGAAGAACAGTGTGTTTATAAATAGTTTATTAAAAAAAAAACAAAAAACAAAAAACAAAAAAACCTCTTGATTCTTTTGCTTTGATGTAGTTACTTACTAAGGTGGAAAGTTTTTTGTTTTTTTCTTGTTTGTTTGTTTGTTTGTTTTGTTTTTGCTTTGTTTGCCTTCTCTCACCCCAACCGGTCGCAGCAGATGGCCGCCCCTCCCTGAGCCTGGTTCTGCCGGAGGTTTCTTCCTGTTAAAAGGGAGTTTTTCCTTCCCACTGTCGCCAAAGTGCTTGCTCATAGGGGGTCATATGATTGTTGGGCTTTTCTCTGTATCTATGAAGCGCCTTGAGGCGACATTTGTTGTGATTTGGCGCTATATAAATGAAATTGAATTGAATTGAATTTTATTATTTGCTTCGAGCCCTGTGTACAGGAGCTGCATGCTAAAAGATCTTTTGTTAAAAGGGTTGGCGTAATAAGCAAATGCTTCAGCCAATACCTTTTGATTAGCCTTGTCTCATGCTTTCTTGCTTTGTGGTAAATCTTTGTTCTGTCTTCACTGAGATATTTGAATGCTAATCAATAAAAAAACATATCGCATCACATAAAAATGGATCAAAATGCATTTGAAGATATAGTATGAGATGGTAAATGGTAAATGGCCTGTATTTATATACAATGATTCTCAAGCACAGAAGCAGTATTGTCTGCAATAGTGGTATTCATAGCACTATTCTTTTGCACTATAGCTTTTGTTTGAGCATTTTGGCTGTTGGTATCTTTTTGTTTTCCCAAACTAGTCTACTTAACGAACTAGTAGAGAACACAAGAAGACTAATGAAATGGCAATAAAATGGAGACAGTCTGCTATCGCTTCAAATGAGGTCAAATTGTGATTAGCTGTGACAAATTGGAGAAAATTACAAATCTGTTGCCGTCTACATATCGAAGAAATCACAATAAACTGAAATTCAGAATAACTACTTGTATTCTGTGAAAACAGATATTCAGGTGTTAGCAATCCATCTGTGTTTATCAATTAGACAGCAGTTATTTGCTAACCTTTACCAATCTGTCTGAGGTGACTACTTGATCACTGCAACAACTGGCAATAAAAATTAAGCTTCACTCCAACACTGCCTCCCACACACAATGACCAGGAACTAGAGCAGTGCAATATGACCAAAAATATTTATCACGATATACATTTGAAAAGTAGTGATAACAATATAACTGACAATATAATTGACACTAGACAAAATACTTTACAACTCCTCAACTTTATTAGTGCAAAAAAAACCCCATCAATGTATTTTCACTTAAACAAGCAGCTGTTTTTTATGTGCATTAAAGTTATGTAAAAATTTAACAGTGCAAATGCAAATTCCTTGCTGACAGTTTAACCAAAAGGCATTTCCAGTGGAAATTGGCCGACATATCCTCAGTATAACCATGTAGAATATCCTCAAAACTTAAAAAGAGGTTATACACACACAATACGGTAATATTATGTTGAAGCACAGTACGTATAACTCCGCGAGGCTCCTGCCTACAATAGCCGTAATGCTCCGACAATCCATCAAGCGGTGCGGGTTCGTAGCTTAGCAAAGTCGTACTAAAACATTTGACAGATTTTCGAGCACCGTGTATCACATAAAATCGTTTCGAGGTCAGTAAACACAGCCAGAATTCATACATAAGGCACACAGGATTATAAGGGGCACTGTCGATTTTCAGAAAAATCAAAGGATTGATTTTAAGTGTGCCGTATTTTCCAAACAACACGGTAATAACGACGACCCGCTAGCATGCGCTACCAAAAATAGTGCTTTGTTGTGTATCTGACGGACGAAAGCTAAACCAGTTCCACACCACTGAAGTTGCAGCATTTTTACAAACCAATTCTGGTTCATCGTTTCATTCAACGAACTGCTTTCGCCCTTCTCATTCTTGGTCGCCACCATGCTTTTTCCGCCATGTGCGTATAAAAACTAAGGCACTGCGCATGCGCGTTTTACCCATATTCTATCGCGATATTTCATTTTCTTATCATTGCCCAACATTATACCGGTATTACCGTGAAAGGTATGATATGGCCCAGCCCTACCAGGAACCACTGATTTTTCCTAGTCACAATGAGGTTACCGTCCTTTTTTTTCCTACTCTGCGGTGACCGAGCTATTAATGGAACCATACTTTACAAAATGAGCATGATGATATACCAATCAAGACTTGAAAGTGGTGATTGAGACCAAAAAACTGAATGTGCACAGAGCTAATAAGTTAGGCTAGAAGTGGGGTCATTTTCTCAGAAATTCATACCTGATCACTGATCATTAGTGGTCATTAGAAGGAACAAGGGTATTGCATTGCCTTAGCATTTCAGACCTGAAGGCTGTCTATTTGTTATGTGCAGCCTAACAGTTACAGAATTGCATAAAAGTATAGATTTTATGTAGTTATAGCTTGCATTGAAAGCTGATATTATGTATTTGCGACAACTCAATTGATTAAAATGAAAGCATATCTGGTTGAGAAACAGGTGAGCTGATGGACTGAAATGTTCTCTGTGTAGACACTTGACTACACTATGTTTGATTCAAGAACAAAATAAAAGTGTTGTTTCAGTTTTTTAAGACTTTGCCTTACTATCGTCATTACATCTGTGAAGTTATCTAAAGAAAATCTGCAGTTCTCATTCTGAGCAAAAATATATTTGGTTAATTCATTGAACTGAAATGAACTTGAAAGAAAACGGAGTTAAACTGTTTCATTTCTCTCTCAAAATTGTGCATAATCTTTTGCTAGTCGAAAAAGAAAGCACCACCAATCCGGGTTGTGTAATGTGCTCTCAGCTTTAATAAAGACCAGCAGATTAGCCTGTTGTTTGATGTTTAGAGACACACCAGAGCAAAAACAAGCTGCTTTAACTTGGCACAGTGACAATGAGAAAGGGAAGGAGAGAAAAGGAGAGTGAAAAAGAGAAAAGGGCCGACAGAAAGGACATGAGTAGGCTGTGTTAAAAGAAGTGGTGTCCAGCTGTTAACTCCATTACACACACAGCTACAGAAGAACAGGACAGCGAGGAGTGGGCTAAATTGGTGCGCACACATTCACCTACGCTGGTGGGAGAATTGGACAGACTGGCCATTAAAGTGCCTGTTAAAGTGGCCTGAACCTCAGCACGGAATATTTCACTCCTTTTCTCTGTCTCGATCTTTGCTGTTGGTCCTTGACTAACTTTAATTTTGATGTCTAAGTGACTCTGGAGCCTTTTAAACCGCATTTAGGATAAGCACTCATTTAGAGAAGGGACTGACTCAACATTTTACAATTACATGGCATAATGTCACAATCCACATCTGAGAAAGTAAAGTTCACCACTGTACCTTTGATCACATCACTCCAGCCAATTAAAATTTGGTGTCTGTTACTGGCTGGTGGCCTTTAAAACTTGAAACTGTACACAACTAATTAGAACTAGCAAGCATGTTTTTTTTTAAATAGATATTAATGTATAATATGATTTTGCATAGTTCTGGTGGTTCTACTCTCAGGTGGAGTGGGAATAGCTAAAGCTATAAAAAAAAATTACCAAAATTATAGTAAAAAAGTGACGAGTGGGAAAGAAACAAGCAGGGAGAGAGGGATGGATTAAAAGGGATATATAGGAAGAAATGAATAGCTTTGGTGGGATTTCAGTGGGTGTTGTCTTACACCGAATGCAGAATTTAAAGAGATAAAATTCCTTTTTATTGTATAAAACCTCAACTGGTCAAGAAAATTTCAAAGTGAAAAGAGTGGTTGGCGACCAAAATAATTTCAATCATGTGCAAAGAACTTGGAGTCTTGTTGCCTAGGTATCAGGTCTGCGACCACTCACAACCAGTTTCTGCCTTTAGAGCAACTTTAATGCATCATGAAGGCAATTAGTTTGCAACCGAAAGGACTCGAGTTGGTAATTACATGCCGTCAGTTTGTGATATTATGGTGATTAACTGTAATAAATTGCTTAAAAACTGCAAATATGGGGGAGCACTCATGAGCCATTTATATAGTTGTTGTGTTTTCACGTGGCTCTACTAGCCAGGTATTCAGTTCACTATTTTAAATGGCTCGCTGCATTTTTGACTTGTTCCACTTCTCATAGATTTGAAACCGCCTCTACAAATAGTAATTTAGTTGCTTATTAAAGGTGATTTAACTGCACAATGATGTAGGTGCTCAGCAACCCTACTTTAATATAGAAATATAACCAGCTGAGTCGAGTCCTCTCTTTCAGAGAGATCTTGCAGACAATTTGTAATCGGTGCAGACTAACTCAGATTGATTACAAGGTGTTGACAATCTGTGTGCATTTATAAAGTAGACCGCAATTATTTGCGAACATTAACCAATCTGTCTGTGAGCGATTGCAGTCAGTCTGAGTCGGGCCGCAGTTATTTGAAGACACGTTGCCTCCATTCAGGCAACCTCTGCACACATTGACCAATTGTGTCCGACAGCAAATAAGAAAACGCAACCACCTTTCCCCCCCTTCTAGTCACAAGGTGGTTGACATCCTGTTTTCGCTCTTGTATGTCTCTGAGACACCAGTGTGTGCACACTGTTAATAGTAACATTTTTAAATGTGCTTTTTCCTCTTTTCTTTGGAATCCAAGAGGACTGTGTGAACATTCAGGTCACTCTTGAAATACACACTTATTGCTACGTGATATGCATACATTAGTACACTGTCACACACGCACACAAACACAGCAGGGTCAGGTGCTGTGTTTGGATATCAGGGCAACTTGAAGTGCCCCCCTCACATCTGAAGGTGATTAAGTCTCCCCTGCTTATCTTCTGATGAACACTCGGAACAACCCCTGTGTGGATTGACTGACCATTCTAGACACACACACACACACACACACACACACACACACACACACACACACACACACACACACACACACACACACACACACACACACACACACACACACACTAAGAAACAAGCTATATCACTATCCCACACAGACCAGACATCCCTCAGACAGCACATTGGCTAGACATTACACACAAACACACGCTCCACACGATGATGATGATATCACTGCGAAACACAAACTACCTCTACACACACACACACACACACACACACACACACACACGAATAAACAGCTGCTACTCATTTGCACTACAGATTACTCCTGCTATATTTGTTTTCAGTGATTGGTTTAGAAGAGAAGAAAAATGCATATCACAGCTAACAGTGAACCACAGTATAGATTTTCTTTCAGTTTCTTTCAAAGACATATCCACCAGAGGGACGTTAAAGGACACTCTTTCACTGCATAGTGTATTGTAAATCTTTTTTTTTTTATCCAGAATAAGCATGTGGCTATATACAGTTGGTGCTGAAGTCTGCTTCATGAAAGTAACATATTACATATAACCTTTTACAAAAGTAATGCATTACATTACTTATTTACTTCCTGTAGAAAGTAATTTGTTGCATTACTCCTTATATTTATTTTTTGGCCAAGAGACATTGTCACATTTTTATCAGTTAACGATAAAAGCCTGGTGCTACAATACCAGTGTCTCCCCCACCAAGTAATTTGTAGCTCTATTTAACTGTTTTGCAGAAAAATGTAATATGATTGTAATACTGAAAATAATAAAAATGGAACTATAATAAAAAAAGAAAAAAAAAACCTTCACATACTTATTTTGTTCATTTTGAAGTACAAAATGAATGCAATTTTCACCTCGCCATTTCCAACACACAAGCTGGTGCAGTTAGGTCATTTGTTGGACAAAGACACACTTTTTTGCGTCAGTGTGCCACCACAGCTTTTACAAAAAAACCCCAAAAAACTTTCAGCTTTAGTTTCACGGGCTTTACTAGCATTTTGTATTACCTGTTTAACATTTTCAACCATTCTTATAAAGAGTTCCTTCAGAGTCTCAAAAGTAATTGGGCAATTGACTGACAGACAGTTTTATGGCCAGGTGAGGCCTATTCACATGAAGCAGACATAATATCTAATTAAGCATATTGATTGAAAGCATTGACATTTTTAAAATAACTTTCTACTATATTTTAAATATGAGACTGAAGAGATGACAGTGCAAGTGGGAGAGCGCATCATTAAGCTCAAAATAAATAAATAAATAAATAAATAAATGAATAAACATTCATGAAGACAGAATTATTTCCTTGGTTTATAAAAACAACTTGAAAACATCTAACCAAGATAATAACAGTCTTGAGGACGTAGGAATATATTTATCAGGGTCTACATTTAAGAGATGCCTTCACGACGCCTTTACTGGGAGTTTACAGCAAAGTGCAAACTGCTGGTTACACTCAAGAACAAGAAGGTTTAGAATACATCTAACATCCTTCCTTTCTGAAAAGAGTCCTTAAACAGATGAAACCAAGATTAAATTGTATCAGAACCATTAAAGAGAGAAAAGTATGGAGAAAGAAACAATTCATTATTGAAACCATACAAACATGATCTCTCAACCATGCTGGAGGCAATGTAATGGCATGGGCATGTATGGATGGCAATGGAATCAGATTAGCAGTTTTTAGGGATGATGTGACTGTTGATAGAAGTAGCAGGGTGAATTCGAAAGTATATCAGCCTAATAGAGTATGCTCTTCAGTTACTAAAGACAAAACTGAAGGCATGAAAGACATGTAAACAACTGAAGGTCTAGTAAAGGCCTAGCACAGCATCTCAGGGAAGGAAATGCAGCATTTGTTGATGTCTAGACTTCAAGTAGTAATTGCCTGACCATTTCTTGCATATCATTTTGTTCTTTCTTTCTTCATTGGCTTTATAAATCTGATGGGAAAAATGTGTATTAATATTAGGTATTAGTCGAAATTTGGACAGAGATTTAAGTAAATGACAAGTTGGCAGCACACTAAAGTCAAAGTCCAAACTTACTGAAACCAAACAGTTTTAAGACAGTAACATAATGTAAGTATAATTCCTAATTATATTTCTATCATTTTGGTGCTTTGAGTTGAGTCATAAGCTTCTCCATCTGGCACAGATGCTGTTAAGCGTGTACTCCCAGTAGCTATGAATATTCTGTTCTTCCTCTCTGTGCCAGGTTCGGCACTTGTCAGATTTTGTTTGGAATATACTGCCAGTTGTAATGTTTGCTTTGCATGTGTTTGTGTGAAGAGAAAGAGCAGGGTGGGTTTTTTAGCAATTCTTTACAAACCTTCTCCAGACCCCCAGCTCGCTACTCTGCAGTTTCCCAAACATGCACACACTTTCACCCTCTGACACAAACACACTCAAGGGACTGCTGACAGCAGGCAGGCAAGCAGGCAGGCAGGCCCGTTGTGCATTGGTAGTGTTTCTTAAGATCTGTGTGTGTTTGTGTGCATGTGTATGTGTTAAAATGTAAGGCGTGTGCTAGGACAGGCAGACAGGGCTAGCTGCGTTATCCTCTTATCCCCACTGTTGTGGAATAGAGAGGCAAGCAGCTGGAGGGACTGCAAGCAGACTGATAATGCCAGCACTATTTTCTAACCCGCCATCTTAATCTTGTTACTCAAATGGTTGTGAAGAGAGAGTCATGAATTTTAATTTCTCTCGTACACACACACACACACACACACACACAGAAAGAGAGAGGGTGTGTGCATATGTGTACATCCCCTGTCTCCCTCACATGCATAAATAGTATCCCCACTGTGTCCGTGGACTTGCACTCTCTTCCCTACCTCCTTTTTCGGGGCCTCTGTTTTTCTCTTCCTCCTCTCTCCCCCCCTCAGCTGCCTGACTTAACCCCCCCACCCCACCCCCATCTCCGACATATCTTCCTTCACCCTTCTCCGGTCTCCCTCCCTCTGTTCCCCTCTATCTTCCCATTTCCTACATCACGACCCACTTCTCTATTTATTCAAGCCTGTCCTTCTATCCCTTCTTCAACTCATCTCTCCATCCACCCAATCCCTCATTCTCTGTTTCCTAATCCTGCTGAGAGAGACCCCAGACATCCGGTTCATCCCAGCCTCCCTTGTCTCAGAGCCCCCTCCTTCCTCTTGTTCCACCTTGTTCACTGTTTTTTGGTCTGCACAAGCAGGGCAAGAATAAAGGGGGGAAAAAGAAGAGGGAGGCAGAAGCGGGGCCGAAAGTGGCAATAAAATAAATGACTTGCACCTTGGAAAGAAAATAATAAAGAAAAAAAAGATTTCAGGGAAGGTGGGGTGGGGGGTCGAGTTGAGAGCCGATTTAGCCAGCCACCCATGAAGCTGATTAGGCGGCCTGCGATCAGGAGGAACAGCTTTGCTTGTTAAACTTTTCACCTCTGCGAGCTCTCAGCCCTCACCGTGTTAAGCCCCCCCCCCTCCTCCTTCTTCTCGATCCCTCCATCCTTCCCTCTCTATCCCTCCATCCCGCAATCTATCGCTTCCCTTTTCCTTCTGCCTGGTAGAATTTGAATGTGAATGCTGGTTGTAGTCCCCATAGCAGGCTTAGTAGAGGGGGCAGGCAGCTGCCCATCCACGCCCAACCACCCCCTGGGTCGTCTGCTTTCGGTCTCTCTGCCACCCTCTTTCCCACTGACTCTCTCTCTTCAAGGGTCACAGGTTGAACTACGGGCCGGTGCCTGGAGGGATGGCTACAGGAAGATAACACATATAAGGGGAGGGAGAGATGGGAGGGACCAAAGGAGAGAGTGGGGGGCAGGCTGGAGCCGATTGTTCATCTTCAACAAAAAGGAAAAAGAAGCACGAGAAGAGATGATGTCGAGTTAGCATTGCATATTTTATAAGTCAAGGTGCGGGAATGACGTGTGATGAGAGAGGTGTGCCAAAGAAGCCATTAAAGTGACACCAACGTCTCCTGCAGGATATATACAAGAGCACCTCTTTGTCAAATTATATTCCTCTGTACAGCTGACATGGACGTCTAACAAAGGCCAATGAATCAGCACTGAACACTTTTTCTGTGATGAGATATAAGAGGGAAAAAAACAAAAGGTACAAGTCAAAAAGGTACAAGGAATGTGTGGTTGCACATATTTTAGCCTTAAACATACTGTATTGTTGGTGAGGTTGCAGCATATAGCAGCTGAAAGCTGGTAGGTTATTGTGTCAGTCTAAAATCAGATGACTAAATCAGATGGCCTGTAGGGACTCAGATTTCACATCACCCTTCTTCAGAGCAGAAGTCAAAAAAATCTCTTTTAGACATTGTTTTTTTAAAAAAAAATATGGATTTACAATTGTGATATGGAGAAAACCACTGCAATGTTGGTTGAATATCGTCCTTGCTATGCCTTCCTCCTGACTCTTTCTATCACTATCACACAATAAGGCAAAATGTCATGAATAAAACAACCTCATGGCTTCATGACATTGGGTCAAATTAATGATATTTTTTTAGGTTTCAAATGTGATTTTTCAATGTTGGAAAAATTGAATTACCCCCCCCCCTCCCCCAAACCACAGGATCATGTTTTTCACGAGTGCTGCAAAATAGCTTAATTTGTTGTAAGAACAGCACATAATCTGTATTTGAGTTTGCGATGTAAGTAGGCTTGGGTTACTTTCAGAGCACTTGCTTGCAACTGACGGGAACTAATCTGAGGTCAGTCTCAGTTTTTGCTTGTTATGAAGAGTCCTTTTCACACAGTTCTCGACTATCCTGTTCTCACCCTGTACACACAGACAGACGCACACATAGACAGTCAAACACTCTCACATGAGCAGACCCACTAAACTCACTTTCATAAGCCTCTGATCATTTGGCCAGACACTAAGTGAGCTGATTAGCTGGTGCATGCACAAACTGCCAAGTCTGCTTAAAAGGGCACTGAGTGGGCACCAGGGGGGAACCCCACAAGGCTGTGTGTGTGAGACAGTGTATGTATGTGTAGGGGGTATTCATATTGGAGTAGGAACAGTTTGTCAGTTAATAGATAGATTATCCTTTATGCACAAATCACCAACTCCTGAATATTAGCAGATTGAAGAAAACATGTTATTTCAATTACTTTGAATATGACATGGTTGTTTTTACCACATGGGCTGGTCTGAGTATGGGGATTTTCCACACAACAGTCTGTAGGGTTTACAGAGAATCACTCACAAAAGAAAAAATATCCTGTGGGCTTTTCTCTGAGCGAAAATGTCTTCTTAATGTGAGGTGTCAAAGGTGAAAGGGCAGTCTGCTTCAAGCTTATAGAAAAATAACAGCAACTCAAATAACCACTCGTTACAACCAAGGTATGCAGAAGAGCATCTCAAAACACACAGCTTGAGGCAGATGGGCTACAGCAGCAGAAGACCATACCAGGTGCCCCTCCTGTCAGCTATGAACAGGGAACCAAGGCTAACATTTACGAATACAGCAAATTTAAAAATTAGAAGTTTGGAAAAATATTGCCTGGTTTGGACGGTAGGACAATTTGGCCTAAACAATATGAAAGCATGGTTTGTAGAAACAGTTCAGGCTGGTGATTTTGTTTCTTGAGACACCTTGGGCCCCAACTGAGCATCATTTAAATGCCACAGACCATGTATCTTTTTATGACCGCAGTGTGCACATCTTCTGATGGCTGCTTGCAAATCATAAAGATCATATCAATGCAAACTGTTTTTTCAATATGTCAATGAGTTCATCTGATCTCAATCTAGTACAGCGCCTTTGTGATGTTGTTGTTATTATTATTGTTATTATTATTTGTAGCAAGTTATATCTAATAAACTGCCGAATGTAATGCATATAGGTGTTTTTAAGGTGTTTTTATTTCCTGTTAACTTTCCGTGTATGTGTCTCATATAAAATGTTCAGTATTTGAATTTATGTATACATTTAATTAATATAGTCAGTCTTTTCTTTTCTTTTCTTTAACACATTGGTGTCAGAAATGAAACAGAATCCTGAATGAATATCTAATAAGAATTTCTGTAAGGTTTTTGGCCTGTTTATTTATCGTTTTCTATGTTTTGTGTTTTTCAGATGCTGAGGGAGGGAAAAGAAGTATATGATGAGAATATCCACTATCCTCACCTAATCACATTGACCAAAGGACCTCAACCTGTCAGCCCCACTCAGTAATACAGAACAAGTGAGCCTTTAACAGTATACAGTTCCTTTGTATTACTTGCTAGATATTTTAATTTAGCATCAAAAAGCTACTGTCCATCAAAAATAAGTCTCTCACCAGCCATCCCTTTATCCAGGTGGCCTGCCATTCTTGTAATTGACCAAATATCTAAGCTCTAGTCAGCCTGTTGCTCATCCCTTTTCTTAATCTTTCATCCAAGAAAGTGGATCACATTGCCAAACTGTCATCTGGCCAGCCAGGTAACCTTTGAGTACTGTGTCAGACCTTTAGTGACCTTCACTGCTATTAACCTGTCATCATCATAGCTGTTGAGGCAGATAGTTGCTTAGTCAGTTAACCAGCTATTCAGTCAGTCAGTTGCACTGACATTTTCTCCATCGTTCCTGATACAGGTGGCAGTTGTTCAGTCAGTTGCCCCGATTAAACTTAGTCAGCATTAATCCATGCCACTGTGTTTCTGGCCTCAGCATGGAGGCCTGCTCTACTTAATTAACTGTTACAGGCTGCTCACAGCTTCCTCTCTTTCCTGTTTTAATGTCTTTAAATGCAACTCATTCATCCCAGTCAGAGGTCAATATTAAGAATTTATTTTCTACATTGCATTTGCATATGCACGTTCAGACTAACGAGCTACAGATTGGATTTGATACAACAAAATTGCATTTTCAAAGCTCTGTTGATGATATAATCTGTGTTTTAACTGTACGACAGACATTTGTTCTGAGTACCTGAAACTTCTGCTTGACTGGTATTTTGTTTTAAAAAAAAAATCAAAATGCTGTTGATGAAATTATTAATCAGACTTACTTGTCATCCTCAGCTGCATATTTTCAGCTGGCTGCACTCAAAACAGTTACTGACAGTGCAAAGATATGAAACATAACAGCTACTGGTTTGAACCTTCAGGACATGTGTGTGTATCTAAAGAGAGAAGAAATACATACACAAATAATGACATCACCATTTGCATTTATTGACAAGTGACCCTGAAACTGTGGAATCAATAAATTATATTAGTATTTTTTGTGAAGTAGATTTATTAATTATCCCTCAATTTCCACTAAGTAATGACAATCTGCTGCTGTTACTAACTGGCATGTTCACCATGCTCTGTGACTGCAGCACCTTGATCTAAAGTCCTGCCAGCCAGGAGCAGCTTAGATCTCTCAGTGTGACATGGCTGTATGTAAACGCCTATGATATATTGAGCGCATTGCTTTTATTAAACAGTAGGCCTATTTGTTAATTAAGATTTTCTTGCGTGCAACAAAAATATTTTACCATTTCATGAATGAGAAAAGGGTTTGTTTCTTTTCTTTCCTTCCCTGTGCCACAAATACAGAATACCTAAAAATATATTTTTTAGTATTCATGTGACTAGAATACGAGAACAGGAACGCACAGCTCAGTGATTTTAATGATGATGATTTTAAATTAAAAAAAACTTTGTGGAATCATCCCTCAAAATCAATACGATAATAATACGATAATTGCTTTTACTTCTGCTGCTTACTGCATTTTTTCCCAGCTGCCCTACTCAGGTCTTTTCTCATGCATTCACCTGTTTCCTGTTTCTGCTATCGTCACAACAAAACAGCAAGTGCCAGTGGGTCACTCAAATCTAAAGCTGTACCTAACACTGCGGGGGGGGGGGGGGGGTTTCCATAAGTCACTGTGATTCATTACCTTATACAGCAGCCAAGAAGCTATGCAGAATCTCCTGGTCGCCAGTGTTTACATTGTTCATATTAAAAAAGAATTCGCTGGTAGAGAATGCCAGTTTATTAGTGTTTTTGGGGGGTTTCAATTATTCAAAACTGTTTCCAGTGCGAAGATTTGAAAGGTTATTTAGTAATGTTATCTTTTTTCTGTAATGCAGATTTTCTGTGTATGTCAGATATATGTAGGATAACATAAATTTCCTCACAGCTGATACTGAATATAGTGTTTTCATCACTGTCTGTGTGACATCACCAGTGCTACCAGTTCGGTATTAGGCATCACTGTTTACTGTGGCCTCTGTGCTACTGTGCTGCTTCTTTCCAAATTATTGCCTGTGTTACTGGCAAAATATTCTCCTGTGACGCCTTCAAACATGAACACACCGTCAGTTCTGTATTTATGATACTAATGCTTAGACTTACCACTTCTCACTGTGACAACAGACATTCAAGAAACTGCTGACAGGTGGCATTATTCTGATTTTGCTGCTTAATATCGAAAATATGGGGAAATCCTTAAAAAATGTTAATTTGCAGGCCATGTCCACAGTACTTTGTGAGAGCGTAAGGTTGGTTTTCGTTTTTTCCATTGATCTTTTTCTACATGTCTTTTTTCAGCCACCAGAAATAGAAATACAATAAAAAACACAGTTTGAATAAAATTGAGATGTGGTTTGCTGTACAGTGCCTCATGTTAATGGTGTGAAAGAATAACTTTAAGAGTTTTTATAATTAATTTTTTTGATTGCATAATATTCAGATAAAATGTCAGATATATCAATGAAAAGTTAATGACTTTTATGTATGTGGACATGGCCTTATGTAGTGAGTTTCTCCATTCAGTATTTTCCTTCTGCTTCGGTGTAATTTTATGAGTGGGTGTTTTTTTTCTTTTCTTTTTTTGTGGACAAATAAAGATAAACACATTTGCTTCAAAAATGCTGACTTTTTCTTTAATTTGTCAATTTAAAAAAATATGCTGTACCAGTATATCATGTATTAAATGCTTCCAGTGCTGCTTTATCCATATACAAAACAAACTTACTTTTAAAATGTCAATGCAACAAAAACCAAGAAAACAATTACAAAAACACAGTTTATCCTTCTTAGATAGATTTTATTAGATGGGATATATTTGTTATTTTTCCTGAATAAATGGTCACTATAGAAAATTTGTGTCTCACTATTGAAATTTAGACTTAAATGTTCACAAATGTACTTAGTTTTCTCCGGGCCCAGATCATCTGTGGACTGTGTTTGAAACACAATGGCCTCCTGCAGGCTAAGCTGGCTGCAGACAAGGTAACACACACATATGCGCTCACACACATGCACACATATCAAGACCAGTCAACAGTCTTCCCCTCCACAGGAAGAAAAGAGAGAGGGATAAAGGAGGGAGGGAAGGGAGTACACAGCAGCTAATCCTGCAGGCTCACTCTTCTGTTTATCTGTCAGAAGAAGGGGGGGAGAGTTTGTAGAAAGGGGGGCAACCAGCGAGGCCTCCTGATCTGTCTTTTGATATTTTAAAGAGGTCTGTTCTCTCCTCCCCAACATTCTGCTGGAGAGGCGGAGAGGAGAGATAGAAAGACACTACAGACAGCAGCAGAGAGGGAAAGGCAAAGGCTGGAAAAAGACAAAAAGGCAGAGGAGGAGGAGGAAAACAAGAAATGGGACAAGATACGCTGAATGGCAGGGAGCAAAGGCAGAGTGAAACAGCTGGAAATGAGGTGAAACTAGATCGAAACAGCAGGGAAAAGCTTCGGCCTTGAAAGAAAAGGGAAGTTGACTGAGAGACTGAGATTGACCGGCCAAGTGAGTGATCGAACAGAGAAAAAGAGCGCGACAGAGTGCTCCCAGCTCGACACAAGGGCCCCATTAACTTGACCACTTGCCCTTTGCACACAAAGGCAGGGCCGGCCCACTGCCCCTCCCACCCAATTATCCACGATTAGGCTCAGTGCACTGTGTCAAGATGGAGAGGGAAGGAAAAGAAGAGAGGGGAGAAATGCGAGCACAGGGAGGAGGAAGAAGGGGACAGAAAGAGCAAAGGAAAGAGAGCAAGGACTTAAAGGGTGAATGATGACAGGAAACAAAATTGTCATTAACAATGAATGCATTCAAACATTTTATTGAGCACCCTTCATGCAAAGGAGTCTTGTAGCCATCAAGAGTTCAGCACACATTGTCTCCAGAAAATTTTAACCACTTTGATTTATAGCTTTCTGTGTTTTTTCTGTTTGCATGGTTCTTTATGTTGTATGTCTGTGTAGGTTCTCAGTCATCTGGGTCATAGTAATCTGAGGAGCTTGGAAAGAAAAGTGACTGGACTGTGACTTTAAGTTTGTTGAAGACATTTCCCCTCTCATCTGATAAGGCTCTGAATTGAAGAACTGAAGAAATGAAGAAGCTTCTCGGATGAGAGGTCAAACATCTTCAAGAGACTTAAAGCAGTCCATGCTCCTTAGTATATATGTTGCATATGTTTTATCTCAAAAGCACTGAGATGTTTTTTTCTTGGGTTTTTGATGCTTGTTATTTTCCCTAGAATCAACGATATCATTAAAATAATCCTTTTAAAAATGCATGTGCTTGAAGATATTGTTCCCTAGACATTAAATAACAAAGAGCAATGAGAGCATTCATTTGAAGCTGTGTTTATGATCTTGTGACCAGTGGATGGCTGATATTCACTCTTGTTCCCTCTGTTTTGGTTTCTAGCAACTCTCTCTTATGCTACCCATGTTTTCACTCACTAATATTTTTTTTGTTTGGTACTGGCCAGGAAGTATACAAAGGGTTTTATCTGCCTCAGGTACTTTCACACTAATATTTTTATGGGCTACATTTACACCTCCATTCCACTGCTCTTGGAGCCCTAAAATTGAGACTTCTGAGCCAATTTTACTTTAAAAACTGTGGGATTGTGTTTTAATATGGTAGCTAAAGATGGTATTACAAATTTTATAATTTAAATTTTGTTTCGTCCTACTTGTGAGTACTCCTTTCCCAGTGCTTAACCAATCGCTGTCTTTCATCCATAGTATGCATTTTATTTTTAGTTATTTTTATTTTTTTGTATTTATTTTTTTGCAAGCAGCCTGCCCTCTGAGCACAAACATGCTCACCATATCGTACATTGTCATTTTTAAGCACAATTTCACACATGTATTAGTTTGGTTGTACCCTCAGTAAACTAAAGCAGTTTGAAGGGTATTTAACCCAAACAATGAGCCGAAAAATGCTTAAAAGCTCAGTGAAGCTTTACCCAGCAGAGATGGGTAATAATTCACATCACACATTAACAGTTTTTTAATCCACTCTTAGTAAAATGGCAAAACTAGAAATGGCTACTTTATATGAAGTACGTTAAGCCGCCTTCAACTCTCTCTCTCTCTCTCTCTCTCTCTCTCTCTCTCTCTCTCTATATATATATATATATATATAGAGATAGATAGATATATAGATATAGATATACACATATATACACACATATATATATACACATATTTATGTATATATATATATATATATATATATATATATATATATATATACATATATATATATATGTGTATATATATATACATATATATATATATATATGTATATATATACACATATATATATATACGTATATATATATATATGTATATATATATATATGTATATATATATACACATATATATATATATATATATATATATATATATATATATATATGTGTGTATATATATATATATATATATATATATGTATGTATGTGTATGTATGTGTATGTATATATATATATATATATATATATATATATATATGTATGTATATATATGTATGTATATATATGTATGTATGTGTATATATATATATATGTATGTATGTGTATATATATATATATGTATATATATATATATATGTATATATATATATATGTATGTGTGTGTGTGTGCAGTGTTTTTGTCTCATGTGCTTTGTTCAAACTAGCTAGCATCTTTAGGGCCCTGGGTTGGTTGCCATTGCAGAATGCCACACATGCTGCAGCCCTGTATCATTACAATTCATTTTTCCACTTTTCCATTTTCACTAAGATGTTTTCGGTGCCCCAATTACTGAACAGTTCCCCAAAATTTCTTAAAACATACTAATTTTTGTTTTTTAAGTACAAGGTCAAAAATATGTATTTAATCTGGGATAAATGGATTGACTGTTTTGTTCAGCCTTTGTGTTTTATTCAATTTACCTTCATTTTACAACACTCCCAATTTCCATTCCATTGTTTTGTGTTTATGGGGGGATTAGTAGTGCAAAAAACAATTTAAAGGAACCTCTCATTCATGACCTGCAGAACATGCACTAGAATACATTTACATGTTTTGTCTTATACACTAAAACCACTCTTTACAAAAATGTATTTGTTATATTATGTGATTAAAAATAATTACTATAGATACTTAGATACTATAAAATAATGTATATAGATGTAAATGTGTATAAATAGAATAAATATGTGTTTGTGGTTGTTTAATATATTTAGAAATGTCAAATAATACCAGTCCATCCCCCTGCAGTAGATACTCTATGGCTGTTTGGTCATAAGCCAACCAAATGTTGTAATAAGGGAACAAAGAACACATGTGATGTAGGATGTCAGCTAAACTTTTACTTTTTCAAAATTAACACAATTTTGACCTTGACAGCTATCTACCATTTCGACATCATGTGGACCTGTAATGAACTGAAAATTTCACGCTGGATAAACTTGAATTCATCACTGATTTAAAATAGGCTGACGTGGAGTGTTTGTAGTTGCCTGAAATTTTAAAGGTCATAACTGGCTAGACTTTATTTTAGGCTGGAAAGCAACACTCGTAGGATATTTGGCTCAAGTATTTAAATACAGATGCTGCCGTTGGGGTAGTCTCTTACACTCCTGTATGAGAGAGTGTACAGTGTGTGAGTTTCACAACCCAAGATGTTTACAAGACCACTGCTCACTTTTGTACCCCCCCCACCACCACCACACACACACACACACACACACACACACCAACCACCCCCACCCCCACCTCACCACTCTGTCCATCGGCCAAAATCTCTCAAAACCTTTAAAGCCTTTTCCCTCTCTCCTCCTCCTCAAGGCAATTTAAGGAGGGCTTTTTAAATGATCCACTCATTATCGGTAGTGGAGTCACTTTGGTTTTTCAGCTTTGTCTGCTTGCCTTCCTGCTTCCTATCCTCACTCTCTCCTCTTTGCCTCTCACTGTTTTTTAAGGGTCTTTTTCTGCTTGCGCCCCTACCCACCCTCACAGCCTCCCACTCCTCCCTCCAGAATGGCTTTTTGGTCCGTTTGTTTGTGCTCATGAAGTGGAATGCAGCAAAGTCCCTGAGAGCATTATTTTTTTTTTTAATTTAGAAAGCCATCGAGTATGAGTTGACGTGGCTGAGTGGGAGCTTCCCCACCTCTCACAAGTGCACAGAAACACACTTTTACAGCCCTGTACACACACCTGATGCTGGCCTTGACGACAATAATGTTTTTCATTACAGGAGAAGGAACTGAGAAGCATGTGGAGGTGGAATTCTGTGGTATTAATGTAGTCACCTGGAGCAGAGTGGAATAGGATGTGCATGTGTGGTTTTGTGTGCATCATTTAAACAAAAAACAAAACAAGTTTTGCTGCTTCATGAAGCGTTTAACACAAGTATACACGCAACATTAAGTGTAAGTGCAATTCCCATTTGTTCTTTAGAAGGTTTGTCTGGCTCGGTAGGCGGCTTGTTGTTATCCTCAGTTACCTGTTCAGGCTTTCCATCTTTAATACCCATTAAACCTCTCCATCTGGACATGCAGGAGGCTAAGTTCACTGACTGACTTATTATCTGACTGACTTGAGGGAGCTGAGGTCAGTCCAGAGACTGGCGATGCATACACACACATTCAATTTCACACAGTACAGTGATGCTTACACATGAGCTTATAGCAATGGACTGCTAATTGAGTGGGCTGCACTGTTGACGAAAGCACTCGACTTATCGCTGATTAGGTCAGGCTGGGCGGAAGTGGGATACACTTAGACGGAAAGCAGAAAACAGGCTGCAGAATGTATAAGACGGCACGAGTGGTTTGTGTTGATTGAGAGTCCTTCCTATAAATGTTGACAGTCTCTTGTGGCAGTGTTTACCCTACTTTTAATGGGAGAGGGCCGACATTAGCCACCGTAGGAGCCATGCTGAATTAACACCTGCCTCTTTGCATAAAGGCAGCTTCTGTCTGAGCTATTGTCTGTCTGTGACTTCATCACTCATTTAATCAGCGAGGCCACAGTACGTCTGTGGAAAAACAGCTTTGTCAGTGAGCATGTAAATCTTAGCATTTAATGGCTATTCAGTGAGGAATCCAGCTGTATTATTCGAGAAGTAAGAGTTATATGAAAAAAGTGTTTTACTCTCACACAACAATATAGTTTTGTATATTTGATCAAAAACAGTATAATTTACACTTAATTAATATTGTAAAAACAAAACAAAAGGCCAATTTCCTGTGTTGAACACTGGACCACAACTGACTTCCAGAGAAGGTGGGTCACTGCTAGATTATATTTTAGCCGTAAATGCATATATTGTATTTTAAAGAGCAAAAAAGTGTAGTTTATTTAAATGCTCCTTGACTAAACACCTTTAGTAAAATGCCCAACTTTACAGCAAGCATAAACATGTTTACAGCCTGGTTTAAAGAAAATGCTTCCAGTCTTTCTCCTTAATGACAACTATAAGTTGCGCTTTTATTTAACCTAATGAACTGGCTTTTCTTGTGTTACTGACCACTTAAAGCGCTATAGATTAGCACCCACAAATAACCATACATGCAATACATGCATACTGTGGTGTGCTCTCAACACTTTTTTCCCCTCATCTCCCCAGCCAGGAAGCTGGAGTACCCAGAGAGAACTACGTGTAGCCACTGCACCATTGCAGAATTAATATGGCCCCTCTCAGCTCCAAAAAGTAGGATTGCAGTGGCCAAAATGCTAAAATCAACATTTCAAAACTTGACTTGCCAAACCAAGTTGGTTGGTGTTGCTATTCTATGTCCTTCTTTTATATAGCTTTACCTTCTAGGGAGTAATAGCAAAACGGAGTCATTGTGTTTAGGATTGCATTGTGCATTTTCTTTCCTCACCTGGCTGTGGTTCTCAAAACACAAATAAGTTGTGGAATTTTTAAGTGATTAAGTTTAATTTCAGTGACTTTCCCCCCCAGTTTTAATATGAATGTCACCAAGCTATCCACCTGTCATACTGTCTTTAAATCATCCAGCATAGTCATCTGACAGTCAGCCTCTTCACCTTGTTGTTTCCATCTATCCATCATTTTTTTCTCCCCCTCTCTCTTGCCCACCCACCTATCCTCTTTGGCCTATGTGCCTGTGGTCGCCAGGGAAACGGTTCTAACCTGCCGACCCATGTTCCCGTGGGCCATGGGGCCATTAGGGGCCAGTCAACGAGCCTCTCTTCCTGCCACAAGTGGTGCTGGCGGGATGGAGAGGGCCCTCGTCTCTGCTTTGAAGGTCAATGAGGCCGCAGCCCGGCACTCTGCCATTGACTCTTAGGCCCCCCACCTCACAAACCAGCACTGCAAAATTCAGCTTAAAACGAAGGTCCAATTCAACCACACAGATATAATCATTGTTAGAAGCCCCAGGTATGAGGGCATATCCTGGCCATAACAGCAAAATTGCTGTTACACTTTTGCCCCATACAGATAGATCATCCTTAAAATCATCCTTTTTTTGTAGCTACATGCAGTCTGACAAATCTACTTTGAAAAACTTAATATAGCTTAAAATAACCTAATTGTAAACATGTATTCTCTAAAAGACATCACTATTAACTCTGAATTAGGTTTAAATGCTGCTTCCTTTACTAGTTTTATTTGAATTTTCCTTGCACACATGAAAGCATACCCATTTGCGCAATTTTAAGACGATGAGGTAATAATTGGGAATCTCAGGAAAAGATGATGTGGAGAAGAAAAAAACAATTGTGATTCTCTTCCATACCATGAATCAGTAAACAGAAAATTAGATTAAGCATTTGACAGAATGCAAAACCGCAGTTTAATCAGTCACTTTTCCCACAGTCAGGGTGGCATGCACCTGTTCCAAACAATTTTCTGGTCATTCTGTTTGGGGGAGGTAAATACTCCAGTAGCCCTCTTGTCTGCCTCCTTAGGGGGAAATGTACATAGATTATTTCTACACTAATCCTTCTGCGACAAAAAGGCATTTTGCTTCAATACGGCAATTGGGTAAGGGTTTCAACAGATACACTCTTACAAACACACACACGCATTTCCCGTCCATATGTGCACAAGGACATTGGTGCAATTAACCTTTAGCTGATTCAGTCCTAGTACTCTGTTTGATTGAATAGAGCTGGAGTGTTCCCTAAGCCATAACCACAACCTCCTGTGAGTGATTGAGAGAATGTGTGTGTGTGTGTGTGTGTGTGTGTGTGTGTACGTGTGTGTGTGTGTGTGTGTGTGTGTGTCAGTGAGAGAGAGAAACAGAGAGAGGATGAGCATTTCTCAAATGCTGAATTTTGCTCTTTAGGTAATAAAGAATAAAATAAAAGTAGGGTAGGTGGTCCCTGTCAAAGTTCTTATCTTATAAATTCCAGTGCAGTCCTGCCTATAAATGTTTGTGAAAAAAGAGTGTGTTTGTGTATGTGTCTGTGCTCTTGTCCCTGAAACACTATAAGTGCAGCCACTTCTCCAGCCAATGAGTTTAGACTCTAAGTGTCATTGTTATGGCCTGGGTTTATCCTGCAGAGGGAGAATCCTCTGTTTCAGCTTGAGTCTAGCCTGTGGCCCTGGCACACTGTCATCTGTCAAGAGACTACTAGCCTCAAGTTCTCTCTTTGTTATTGGCTTCAATGGATTGAGCTAAGTATGTACTAAAAATATTGGAACCCCCCAAAATATTGGCAAAATTCAGAGGAGTCAGCTTACTGTTGCCCTGCATGTGTATATACATATATTATGTTCCTCTTTTTATGCATTTTATTGTCTTGCTTTGTGTACATGCATGTGTCATATTGCATCTATGATTACCTGTGCAACTGTTAACTTAGTATTAAGCCCAGTCTCACCAGGATCTAAGCCATGTAATACTGCCATTTGCCTGTAGAGCAGTTTGTGCCCTTTGGTGCCAGCTGATTGAAACAAGTGCCCAGCTGCTGAGACAAAAACTGAGCACTTTACTTGTTGCAGTTGCTGGCCTGATTCCCATGCAGCTTTGCTGTGCCTGCCAGTGAGCCTTGATAGGAAACAACAGTGCCAACATTTACCCACTTATGTCTTTGGAGAAATGATGCAGACGTAGACCTCTTCAGCTTTTCTGAATCAGCTGGGACTGGATATAAGCTTTTCACATATCGATTAAAAACACCACTAATCCAATTGTTTATTTGGCAATATAGTAATCAGATACATGGATGTTGCTTTTACACATGCCATCTAAAAACTGTTGCAGACCGAGCATAACATCTACTCAATGGGAAGAGAATTCCCTGAGGACAGTGGCCTCACTAACGCAGACACATTGCAAAAACTGCTCAGAAACAGTTTGAGGAACAGACCTTTGAACCAACTACCTTTAAAATTCCCAATACATCTGTGATGTACAACAGTTTTTATCTTTGGGGGTCACATTTCTATGGTACCCAAATGTACTTCATCCAGCATCCCGGAGTCAGGCCTCATGAGTCACCCCCAGATGTGTTCGTACTCGTATCAGAGCTGTTTCGGAGGCATGAGCCAATAGCAGGCAGATCGTTTCATTGTTGTGCCTGACATGTTGATCAGAGGAGCTACATTTACATCACTTCATTATTATTATTCTTGATAGATAACCTTTTTAGAGTTGAACTGACATTTAATTGAACATGTATCAGTTTTTATTTCACATTTTGTTTTTACTTTAGTAACAAAAATGAACTCAATGAGTGGTCCCTCTTTAATCGTCGACTTGTTGTCTGGATTCAGCAGACAACAGTATGATATATAGTAGTGACTGGAGAACCCAGTACTATGTTAGCTAGAACAGCTATTTAAATCACGGCTAACAATGTAGTAATACTTCAAAAGAGTTGCAGTAAAAGATTGTGTTTGCAGTCTTATTTCCATCATGTGTCTCTAATTGTCTGTGTAATACTGTATGTTCAGACAACTTATCACTAAGAAGCTGATTTCAGTTAACTGAGCCTCAAAGTAACATTATCTATAGCTATGCAGTTTAATATTATGCTTTTTATACTGTTTAACATACTTGCGTCTCTAATAACTTAATGATATTATGATATTAATTGGTAGGTTTCCACGTCTCTGAGTATTTATGCATAAACATCAGCAATCTATTACTGTTTTGTGTTTGCTGGGTGTTGGGTAAATGGCCATGTTTATCCACCTCTACTCGTATTTTTATAGGTATATATAGTAACTGTTTTGAAACATCTGTGACCACATGTGTAGAAAGTGTGTCTGTGCACACGAGTGTTACTGTATAGCCCCGCGTCCCCTGCAGCGTACTCATGTTATAACATGGCTTCGCTAGCTTAGAGTCATGCAGCTTTCTGTTGTGTGCTGCTAACTCACACTGCTCTATTAATTAGCTGTTTGATGCTGTTAATTGGGCTCCCACTGCTGCACTAATTGATAACGCCATTGCCATTGACAACACGAAACACAAACACAGAGAAGTCTCTTGCCGACAACCTATTCAAGCTCCAGAGACTGAGAGTGGGTTGGGTAAAAAGCGGGAGGAAGTGAAGGATGAGCGTCAGAAGCAAAAGGCTTGAGAAGGAATGAAAAGAGAAACAAAAAGTGATGAGAAAGAGTAAGATGTTGGAGTTTTCATGTTTTACAATGCAATTTCCCAAAGTTATTCTACATACTGATTACTGTTTTGGTATTCACGACTTGTGGCTAACTCTCACAAACAACAGTCTGTGTTTAGGTTTCCATTGGATGAAAATGTAAATGCAATCTCATGTGTCAACACCTGGTAATAGCAATATCATCTTTCTATTGCTCTGTGATTTGCATAGCTTTACACCCCTCACCTCTCTAATGGCACTGTTCAGCTATTCATTGAAATGTCTGTTATCATATATAGCATGTGTTTTTACCTGTCACTATCTAAAACCTGAGATGCCGATGCTGAGCTTTGGAAGTCAAAACAATATTATATGAGCAATCACACTGTAAAATTCATTTTGAGAGGAGGAATTTTGATATCAGAATTTCACCAATTAGTATTTCACGCGGGTGCCGCTGAAAAGTGCTGTAATTGTCACTTTTTCAGGCAAAGGTCTCGTTCTTCAGAAGCTTTACCTTTATAGTTGAGGGCCCAAAGATTCGCCTTCAGTTTTCACACTTTAAGATGGATCTCAACCACTAATTTATTTAACCTGTTTACTGAACTCGAGATGTATACAGAGCAGAGATAAAGGGGCTGTTATCGTCACCTTAGCCAGCCTCAATCAGGATGTCGGTCCTGATCAGAACTGAATAAATGGTTGCTCACACTTCCATTATCACCTGACTTTTTATCTAGTAGCCAAATTTGTTGAATATTCTTAGGTTTAAAAAACAAAAAAACTACACGTCTCGACACTATTGGATGAATTCCCCTCAAGATGAGGATGAGTTGTATTATCATGGAAAGTCCAAAAACTGCAAAAGAACAAATTGTACAAACCAATGTTTTAATATATGCGCATTTAGCGTGCTAACAAAAACAGTGACTAGGGTGACCACTATGAATCTGGTAAATATCAGGATGTTTTCACCTAATTCAAATCAGAATGAAGTGTAGCCCTACAGAGCTGCAGGTATAGACTTAGCCTTCTTTGTCCTTTGTCCTTATGTTTTCTCCTTTTTTGTCCTACTACAAGTGTGTGCATGGTTCCATAGTGAGTGCAGAACAGCCTTTTAATGGTGGCAGTAGTGACAAATTACAGACCAGACCAGGCTTAATACCACACACGTTCATGCGCACACATACACACAAACACACAAATCTTTGGACATCTGGACACGCACGTAACCCACCTTATGGTAGACAATGCAGCAAGCTCAACAGTACACATACACAAACACACGCACACAGTCTTTTGCTAAGGCTTTTTCATCCATTTTCTAAAGAAGAGTACTCTCACTCTTTAGCTGGTATATGGCCTTCCTACTCTCTTGCTATTATATGTCTTTCCATTAGAGGCAATTACGGCTCAGACTACATCGCTACCTCCAACATTCTCATACGGTTTTATCACTTTTGGTCAAAGAGCTTGCTTGTTCATGTCAAGTATGCATTGTACACGCCGGAAAACAAGTTATATGATACTTCGGTTAATAATGGCATCTAACTTAGTATTTTTTTTAAATGCAAAGCTTCGTAACCTATATGCATTTAAAAGTAATGTATTTTTTAGTTGTTGTCTAGTTTTTATTTTATTCAGCTTCACTATACCACGTTTTGTTAAAATTAAACAAAGATAAAAGATTGAATTGATTTATTATATGCATAAAGAAATTAATCATCATAAATCTATTAAATCTATTGAGGACAGCATGCATTCTTCTTGAACACTTACAAAGCCTTAGTCAAACACTTGCTGCCCTCAGTTTAGATCTGTGGACACCATACAGTAATAAACGTCTGTTAAAGTCCCATTGCTCCTGAGAGACTCATAAACCAGCCGCGACCTGACAAAATGGCGTCTGACAACATAAAAGACAACTTCCTATATTTGGCCCCAGTGGCCAATAGTGGCCTGCTCTCATTCATCAAACACAGCTCAATAGGAAATGTCCCTGCGGAGACAATAACAACCTTGGTGGCTTTGATTTAGCTGGAAACCTCACTGTACAAACACTGCACGCAAGGTTGTGTCCCGAGGCCAAAAGGTACCCAAATCTTCCTAAACCGGATAAAGGTTTTTATTATGTTCACTGTCCAACTTCAAACGCTCCCTGAACTTCCTGCCAGCAAACAGAATATGCTTCCTATGTCACCGGGCCATTGTGATTGTATGCAAATGCAATGTATTATTAATAACCTTCAGTAGAATTTTGCAAAATAAAAAAAATTTCCGTTTTTTTTTTTAATGAATTTGCATAGATTTGTATAGTATAGATTGGATAGAACAGTAACCTTTATATATGTATATTTGGCTGGCTCAAAAGGCAGATGGATGGATGGATAGATAATGTATACACAACCTTGATTGTCATCTTTTAAAAAGCCACAAAACAAACCATACCTCCGCAAAAATTCGGATTTAGTTGGGTTTACTTGTATTATTGCATAGCCGTTTGTGCTGTGTATTATCCCTAAAAAACAGAAACCAAAAGCAGAATGTCTTCTACAGAGAACAGATTTGCATATCTGCCATGCCTCCTGACAGGCAGAGAAGTGCTATCCTGACAGGCCTAATGAACTAGCCGTTTAAGTGGTCAAATTATACACTCATCCCTTTTTATCCTCTGATATCCTGTCTTTGTACAGGTGATGGAAAGGCAACTTTCCCCATTCACAGCCCTTTAGAAAAACCTACCTCTCCTAATCCCTACTCCCCTCTCTCTCACTCTCTCTTGCTCTCATTCTCACTCCATCTCTCTACCCTCTATTCCATGACATTGGCGGAAAGTGCAAGCATTCATAGAATCGTAGAGAGAGAGAGCGGCAGAAGGGAAAAGGCAGTGCTCTGAGGCCCTTTGTGGAAAGAAATCATGTCGGAAAATAGAGCTAGGGCAAGAGAGAGAGTAAACGAGGCAGTGAGAGAGAGAGAGAGAGGCTGTCACAGACCTCAATGGCAGCATTATGTAAATGGCTGACATCCCCTGATGTAAAGCTGAATAGAGACACATTAATGTCTTGTGTATATTTAAAAAGCCTGGGCCCAACTCCTCAGGATTGCGAGCGGCAGATCCCGTAATCATGTTGACGAAGTAATGGCAGAGAATTAGTTGTCCATTAAAAGTGTATTATGCACCACGCTGGCACATGAAATTACTCTCAAATAGTGGAATGGCTGAGGGGGAGTGACGAGGGAGAGCAAGATAGAGATGGAGGGGAGTGGGAGGAGGACGTTGATGGATAGTTTATGCATGTGTATATGCATGCTCAGGGGTGTGCACGGGCATTCATGTGTGCCTGTGTGTATGAATTCCCCTGCTCTGACTTGGGGAGGCAGGTGATTGACATCTTTAGACTTTGAGAAATCAAAGCAGTGTGAGTGTGTGTGGATGGGCGCACAGCGGGACCTGAAAGATTCTAATGAGGTTATAGAGGGCTGGGTGTCACACACACACACACACAGACACACACATTTACATGTGCACAACAACACTCTTTCCTCCACACACAAGTATACATGGGTGACAAGTTAAAAGTATGAGGGAAAAGCTTGTAATGGGATAATAAGATGGAGAAAAGAGGGGGGGGATCTTCCAAATTAGTGAATAGATGAAGGCTTATTCTTTACCCCCTTGGCTTTTGTTGTTCTCTTGCACCGCATGAACCACAGCTGACGTTAATGTAGTACTTGATATGAAGAAGAAACATTTTTGTGATACAAAAAGTGGCCTCCTAAGTGGCACTCATAAAAGGAAAAATCTCGCTGTACATGCAGGTGGTGTCAGTTATCTCTTCTCAGTCGTCTTTGAGCGACAGTCTTTAGAGTCTGCTGTCATCTTTGTCAGATTGCAGTGTCCCTTTGTCAGGCCTCATGTGTGGTATTTGCAGACCGCAATGTGAGAAACTCCAGAAGTTAGTGATTCTTGAAAAACAGCTTCCAACACAAATTCCCCCTACATTTGTTACACTTGTCAAATAACACGAATATCACTTTTCTGTGAGCTCTTTCCCTGCAGCCTTATTCAAAGAGCTCATGTCACATGCACCGAGGTTTGAGTTTTTTAGATGCCAGCCAAATACAGTGAAGTTAAAATAAACATCTAAGTGATGGTTTGCCGTCCCACCTCCCACCCTCCTCCCATCTTTCTTTTTTCCTCCATTCTTCTCTCATGTCTGAGGCGATAGAAATGTAATTCAGATGTCAAAACGCCCCATCTCGCTCTCTCCCGCTCGCCCTCTCCCCCATCTCTCTGTCTTTCTCTGTCCTTTTCTAGTCCGTCGTTCCTATTGTTCTTCTGGCTGCTCCTTTATCGAGCGAGACATCGCCGAGAGGGGGAAGAAAAGAAAAAGATGACATGCTTTCTCAGCCCGTTGCAGCGCGTCCCCGGCAAGAGTGGCTTGTCATTTGAGCGATAGAGGAGTGACAGCTTCAACTGTAGAGGGAACACCCCTGCGCCATAATGGGACTGACTGGGCTGCCACAGACCTGTCTGTCTGCCTGTCAGTCAAACCTGTCCATCAGCTCTCTGTGACACAAACCTGTCTTTCCATCTGCACTGTACCACTGTTTGGCCTTTTATCTGTCTTGCAGCCTATAGGGAAGTGTACAATCTGTGCCATTTTTTTTCAGTCTGTTTTATTTACTTGATTGCATATTTCACAGATCGATCTACATGTGGCCCCTGTTCTTTTTCTGAGTCATTTACTCTCTGAACCTGCATTTACCCAGTATTTCTCCCTATGACATCCTACCTTTCCATCCACTACAGTATGTATCGGACCATCTACCAACCCAGTCAGCTGTCGAATTACACATTTGACAGTCATTTGATTGCTATGACATTTCAGTATAGTTTATCCTGCTCTTTCCATAGCACCCTACTGTACATGATATATACAGAAGAACAATAAGATGCAGATGCCCTCCTCCTGTTCTCGAAAACTGCACTTTTCTCACACCTGTAAATGGAGTTGCTGGAAGTGCACTGACTGGCTTTGGACTTCAAATGGTATGAAATATAGATGATAGGCTGCTTTCATACTGATTTGATCACATCAGATGGTACAAGAACATCTTTAGCTTTTTTATATTGCTTTACTTTAAAGCTTGCCAGCCTTTGACATTTTTTGGATTTATTTTCTTATGAAATTACAGTTGAAAAAGGTAAAAAAATGATGAATTTGTAACATTTGACACCTGCCAAATAATTGTACAGATATAATGTTATGTCTGTCTGACACAATGAAAAGGTAAAGTATCTCCCAAGAAACATTCGTACGCCTTCACCCCCCCCATTGAAATGAACACATCTGTTCACTACCCCCTAAGCCGTTCCACTATTTTGAGTAATTTCATGAAAAAAGATTTAAATTATTTTGTCACATAATCAAAATGTGCACAACTAAACATGAAGCACACCCAGCGCTTCATTATCAATATAAATTTTACCTTTTAAAAGGTGGGTTCCAGTCAAGTACACCCTAATTTCAAACCCAATTTTTTTCTCATCTCCTTTCCTCGCTGCCAGTCTAAAACCAACAATAGCCATCAGAGCCCCTCCAAGGGAGGCCACTGGGGCACAAAAGCACAACGGAAATGAGGGATAACTTCTAGGAAATCTGGCCTCTCCTCTTTATTACCTCCCTCTTTCCTCCCCTCTAGTATATTTCTCCTTTTGGAAATAAGTGATAACCTTTGGAGCACATTAGCCACTCCTGTCCTACTCCTATAGCACTCACCTTTATGTCTTTTCCCCCTTTTTAACACAATATTCTTTTTGTCTTAGTCTCTATCTGTTTCTATCCTTCTTTTTCTCCATGTAGGCTAATTTGAGGGGAGGTTTTTGTCCCTCAGACGCATTCAGACCTTGTGGTTTCTCATCCATGGGTAACATGGGTTTACTAAGTCATAGTTAAAAGACCTTTTCTGTAAATGTGTGAGTATGTGCGTTTCTGAGGGGTTACAAGTGAGAGGAAGGGGGTCAGGAAAAGGAACAGAACTTTCTCTTTTGTGTTGTTTTGTGTTGCTCAGAGGAAGAGCACAACAAAAAGGGGAGAACCCAAATTATTTGTCTGCCCTCCCCTCCTTCCGTCCCCCACCTCCACCCTCCTTGTTCACGCACTTACTTATAAGACCCTGCTGAATGGGCAAAAATAGCCTCGAGGGTGAAGAGAGCCACACAGACAGATGGACCACAGTGTGGAGATGTTTGTCCAACAGAGAAGGAGAAAGAGCTGGAGAAAGAAATGGGGAGTCAGGACCACCAGAGTGTCACCCTCGCTCTGTCTCCCCTGTCTTCCCCTTCCTCTTCTTTGGCAGTAGGTCACCATTCAGTCCAGTGTGATGACAATGATGTCCAGTGTGTAGTCTGGAGAAAAGAAGTCAGTGTCTCAGGGACAGCTTGACTGCTTCGCATTAACTACAGTGTGTGTGTGCATGAGTGTGTGCAGGGCTGAAGGGGTTAGAGTGCATAAAAAGGTGACATTAAGGAAGTCGCTTAGGATGACTTAAATGTCTCCAAAATTGCAAAAATCTGGACAGTATGAACATGTTAAAAATTCTATAGTCTGACAAAGTGAAGCTGTTGGGTTTCTCAAGAATGAAAAAATGTATTACACATGTTCCTTCCCGTTTTCAAGTCTTTCTTTTAAATTTCTATTTTGAGGCAGAACTGTCGAACACAAAGTAAAACAACTTAATAAACGTGTTTGTTTTAAGGTAGTTCCTTTCATTCATTTCAATGTCTGTACTTTTTCTTAATTTGAGACAATGTGAACAATGTAAAAATTACTCTTTCGTGTAATTTTCTTCCCACTCAGGCTTTTCATTTTGACTAAATGAGAATCTTCTCAGAATTGTTTTAATTTATGTGTGTTGTTTGTTTGTTTTGTGTGTGTGTGTGTGTGTGTGTGTGTGTGTGTGTGTGTTATTTTCTGTGCTATGTTTGTTACAGAGCGTGACTTACTTTAACATTTTAACCTAAATCATAAGTAAATTAACTGAAAAGGTGAAGCAGTTATGTCTATTTGGGTATTTTAAACCAAAGACCACTTTGGGATTAAAAAAATAGTTGCTCTCTCTTTTGCTTAATGCCTATTCCTGTTTTGGAGACTGACTGCTTCGCTGACTCTCAGCTACAATGGCTGGCTTCCTACATAACTTACAATAACTTACAATACTTACTACAATACTAGTTTGCAAAAACAAAATAAGGTAAAGCCACCTGGGCTACATAAAAAATGGATTGGAATATTGCAATGTTTCCTTTCAGATTACATTTTCAGTATATACTCGTGCACATGTAACAGCAGCTTGATATTGGCACTTACAGCAGTTTGTTAAGATCAGTGAAAGATTACGGTCTCTTACCAAACTCTTACCAAAGCAACGATCTTTATATGTAAATTAAGCACCTTGAAACACATAATTTAAGAACACATTTGAATCACATTTTGACAGTAAATTTCCTACCATAAAATCATTGGTAGGATAAAAATGTATTTTCGCAACAGACTAACTTAATGAAGGCCATATTTTGTTTTAAAAAACAAAGAAAAAACAGCCTCCCCCCCCCCGAAACACCCCCCCCCCCAAAAAAAACAAAAAAAACCCAAGAACTGCCCTTCATCGAAGATGGGAAATAATAATTATATAATTAGGGAGAATGTCAATACAAGGCATCAACGGTTTGATCTGTGGTTTTAAATAACTTATATTTTGAATAAAAAAGAAAAAAGTTTTTGCTTTACTTAATTTCCACATTTTTCTTTTACACTCCTAAAAAAATGTGTTCATTTCAGTAAAAGTTGTTTCATTTTCGGCACATCAGTGTGTCAATATGAGGCCTACACATTTCAGGTTATTTTTAACACAGCTACTGTGTCGACAGTATTAACACAACTTTTCTGTTAGATATTCAAACACAGCGATTGTGTAAAAACTGACACAGTATGTGAGCTTCTTATAATGACACACTGATACATTACTGTGTTAAAAATGTCATATATTTAAAATAAAAAAAACAATCCAATATTTTTAACATACATATTTTTACTACATTTTATAATTTAAAGTACGCGTCTAACATTTTATTATCATCAAAATATATAAATCTTCACCCCCCTTAATTAAATTTTATTATGTTAGGTTATCAACAAACATTGCTGAAAATAGCTGCCATTAGATTGACCCACGTAATGATGTGTCTGGGATTTATGTTGTTTTTTTCCAGCAATACAACAAGTGTAAAAGTTTGAATATGTGTGAAGAAATTCAACTAAATAGAATTTTGACACCAATACTGTTGCACTGGACAACCGCCATCGGCCGGTCCATGACTGTTTTTACACATCTAATGCTTCTCTGTCACTGACAGTTGTTAGGTGACAAATGCAAGTGAGCTACAAATAGAGCAGTGAAGTCATTAAGAGCTGGAGAATTACCTGCTGGATCTGTTCCAGCCTCTACTACAACTTTGAGTCCAGAAATGTACACCTTATAAATCTGCTCCAGGAACCAGAGGACAGCCTGCAATTAGACAGGCCACACAAAGGTGCAAATCTTGAACAGCTGTTCAGCAGCACAGATAAGTCCTTCATCCCCACATGGAACAGCAACAATGACTGCATACTTCAGTTCGGTATCTCCTGCAAATGATGCAAGATTGGCAGGCCTTCCCTAATGGTTCTCAAGCAAACACAAGGTACTTATTCTAGGCTGTATCACAAAAAGTTTGAAATACTATATTATGAAACCAGTGTGATGAGATGACCACAAAGCAAAATCAAAAGAATGAATTGAGTGATACAACACTGCAGTGATTCCATCCCGCTCCTCATCCTGATGTCATCGGTGATGAACACATGAAGTGTTGTGAAGTTTCATGGCTACATGAAAATAGATAACAAATTAGATAGCTGATCCTTACCTCAGTTATCCTGAACAATTTAACTGTCTTATTTATTGCAATAAAACCCCAAAAAGCAGTCCTCATCCATTTGTCTTCTATTTATGAAGGAAGGGGTCATGTTTAAAATCTTGTGATTAAATAAAATCTTATGATTTCTGTGACATTTGTTCAGTGTATTAAGAAATTATTGGTGATTATAGCAAGAGGGAGTTAGTTTAGCGGTGTGTGATGCCCACGAATTGTGGACACTAATGATCAGATGTAGTTGCTGTGTGAGGCTGAACCATAGGGTACCGTGGTATGGTGTAAGGCCAGAGAGCTGGAATGAGGCACCAGTCACTACAGTACAGTGCATTTAAAAATAAAAAACTCAAGCATAGTTTTAAGGCAATTTAAATTTACTTGCATTTCATTCGCTGTGTATCATTTGTAAGAACTTATGATCCTTATCTCTCCACAAAATTGTCGACAGTAACCTTTAGATCCCTTACATTCTGGAACTAAGTCTGGGGTCATCGTTTGTATCTGAGAGTTTGAGTGCATTCAGTTCACAGTCATGAGTACACACATGTTAAGCTACAGCAGTATGATAAACAAACTGAGGTTTATATTACTTCTATAATGTATGTTTAGCAAGGCAAGAAGTCCTATTAGCTAGCTGAGTAGCTAGGTCTTGAAGGTTATTAGTTAAAGCTAATGTTGCATTTAGCTCAGACTAACATAGCACTCACTGCCAACTAAAGTTCTGTGCAAAAGTCTTCAGCACCCCTCAATGTTTTTATATTTTGCTCCCAAAGAGCAAGAATTTCTTGCAAATTTTAAAGTAGTAGCAGTAGTTCTAAAGGCTTTCTGAAGGCATTTAAAAATGTTCTTTGGACATTGGCGGATTTACACTCATTTTCAGTCCAGTCCTTGAACATTACTGTTTTCAGAGGAATTTTTGTTAAGACACTTAACGCTGACCTATGAATTGTTCAAGCATAAAAAAACCCACATCTAACTCAAAGGGATGTGTTGTGTCAAAACACAACAGACAACTTAGCAAAGAACCAAGTTTAAATTGTATCTTTATAATTTGTTACAAGCAGCTTGTTGCAAAAATGCATAATTTGTTCCCATGTCTTTGGATCTATGAAAAATACCACATCCCACATGCAATGGCATCTGAAAAGTGTCTGATAGGCAATGGTTTTGATTTTCAGTTTGACAATGATCTAAGACACACTGCCAATTCTGTAAAAGTATACCTGGATAAAAAACATACAGTGGCAAACTCTGGAAGGTCTCAAGAAGTCTGGAGAACTATTCCTAAGAGGGTTTGGTCTGTCAAAGAGGGGTGGACATTGATTTTCAACCGCATCGTTAGAAATGTATAAGCTCTGTTTTTATCTTATGCTCTGTATTTCCATGTATATGCACATGGTTAGATGATTCACTACACATATGTCCCATTTTCCTGGCAAAAATCTAAAGAAATGAGGGGCGGCTCAAGCCTTTTGTACAGTACTGTATTTGTAAAATTTCACTTTCTGCAGTTTTCATCTTAACAGCTGAAGTAAAAATCTGAGTTCAACATTGATCTAAATCTCACCAAAATCTGCTTGTGTTACCCTCGAGCTGACCCCATCATTTTTCCTCCTCTTTCTCTTCACTTGTTTTCATTCTCCATGGCTTGTTTTCATTCTCTTCTTCTCAGAATAACATTGAGTTTGGCCACACGGTGTGTTAGGTGTACACTAGAGAGAGAGGGAGAGAGAGGCCTGTGTCCCATTAATCTGCCACATATGGTGGATCTGCAAATGACAGATCCTTAATGGTAAACATTGACGGATAGCGTTTGCTTGTTTCTATTGGTGAGCTGGATGGGTACACTTGTGATAAGTGCTCCATTGCCGAGGAGAGAGATGGTGTAAATGGGGCAGGAGAATACCACTAATAAAGCCCCCCCAGCCCCTACCCCCACCTCTGCTCCTCAAGCTAGACCTTTTGTCCCACCTGCTATTCTGTAGCTGCAAAATTAGGCTGCACCCCTCCTCTTTCTCATTCCTCCTTTCTTTATCCACCTCTTTTTCTTTTGGGTGAACGGCCATGTGAAGAGGTTCATTACCGCTGTGGCTGGCTCTACTCAGGTATGGCTGGGTCTGTTCCCACTATAGACCCATAGCTCTCTCTGTGTCTGGCCCCTCTGGCTCCCTGGAAAAGGGAAACATGGCACACAAAGGTCCTGTTAGCACTTCCTATGAAATCAGTAGTTTTCTCTAGAGGTACAACGCTCCAATTACCTAACACTCAGAAGATGCTATACCCCCCACACAACACAACTCAGGTCTTCAGAGTGTGTGTAGTGAGTGTCTTAGCCCTCACCATCATGGTATTCTTCAAGGAATGGCCCATGCTAGTTGGCTAATTAGCAGTGAAGACACTCTTTTCTTCCTCCCATCCTTGTGCTTTTCTGCTCCACCTCTTCTTGCTTCCTATGAGTGCATTTTATTATACATTCTTTCTCCAAGATGATGAACCCAGCTTCCTCTTATACTCCTGCCTTAACACTATACACTATACGCGCAGCTCATCTAGGCCCACTAAAATGCTCAGTGAGGACCCAAGAAGAGCCTTTCATGGCAGGGCATACTACATGGAGATCAGGGGTCCTGGGTCCTTGGATGAATGGTTGTCCTTCTTGCTGTCCTATCCTTGTTAGGGTGTATGTAGACTTTATTAATAGAAGACTATCCTAACTAAGGATTGTGGAGGTTTGAATAACCCTTGTAAAACTGTAACACATTTTCAAAGCAACAAATAGGATTGATGCGTACAACTGCCTCGCTATTTTACATTACCACATGCAAACATCACTTTACATTCCAAAATGCGAAATTCATTCAGCATAAAATCCTTGACTGTTTGAAGGACTGCAAAACATGTCAATGTGTAACATTATGTAATAGTGGTGGTTTACCTACATACCAACAGTCACACTGTAATTTAATTTTGTAGTGGAGATCTTAAGCCAAACACGACCCAGAGGCCAATACAGTTAGAACCTGGGTGGTCTCAAATATCACCATGAGAGTTAAGTGCAGTGAAAGCAGCGCATAAGTGAATCAGGAAGAAGGGATAAAAGTGACTCCTCAGTACAATAAGACAGGTGTGGAGAGGAAAGAACTGCAGAGGTGGAGGAGGGGACAGAGTTGAAGAGGGAGATGGGAGGAAATGTGCATTCACTGACCACAGACGCGGACTTACGTTTCACTTTGCGCAAAAACATAGCAGCCCTCTTTTTTCCTTCCTTTCTCTTTATTTTGTTGGTTTTGTTACTATTTTTAAAAAAAAAATAAAGATATAAGACAGAATTTTAGATATTATTTAAAAGTTTGCCTTATATTTAAATAAAATGACGAGATAAGGGAAATAGCATTGAATGTCACCTTAGCAGCTGGTTTTAGTACAACAAATTTAGCTAATAAAAGGAAATACTTATTTATATATATATATATTATATATATAATAGTAAACAGAGACAACAACAAAACTATAGGTATTATTACAGTAACATTACCGCTAATGGTGTTGGAAGATTCTCATCTTGATTCCTATCATATCAGTAGATGGGATTAATGGATTCCTGAGCTTGATGCTTGAATTAAAATACACTTCCCCCATGCAAGGTGTGGAGATAAACACATTCAAGTCTGGACCTTTGAACCAGCAACAACTCTGCCCATCTGCCACTCAGCTGTAGGAGTTTTAAGCCAAGGGAACATTGATACCTCACTCACCACAACTGTAAGCAGCCTACAAACCAGTGATCTGGTTTGCAGGTTGACCTTTGACCCAGAAAAAATACTTTCATTTCAAATAATTCAACTATATATAGTTTATGCTGGTGATTGAGCTAAAATACTTAAGAAATCTGATTATGCTGTTGCATCCCTTTCATATATGTGAATTACAGTTTTATCTTATGCAATACATTTCAGTGTTTGTGTAGAGCACAGGCTCGAATGAAAGAGGAAAACACATTTGAATATTTTGAATGAACTGTCTTGGAATTTCCAGTTTTCATCATTAATACAGTGATATTAAATAAATTAGCGGTTGCAATCAAATAGGTTGGCTTTTACATGGAAACACAAATAATAAGAATACCAACAACAACAACAACAATAATAATTATAGTACTACTACTACTACAAATAATAATAATAATGGTATCATTTGTAAGAATTAAAAAATTAACATGTACGTTATTTAAAGTTTCCCCCCCTTTTTGTGTGTCATCTATTTTCTCCTGCAGTTAAATATGTACAAATGAGTTTCAGCTCCAGAATAAAAAGCGATTAAGGCAGAGAGGATTATTTTGAATGAGGTCAGTGTTGATGTGAATTAAAACAGCGTCTCCACTGGAGGCCTAGTCACTCAACCAGACAGTGCCGAGGAGGCTTATATTGGGAGAGGCGTTAAAATCCATTTTCTCATCTCTCTCTCTCCCTCTCTCTCCCTTCCCTGCACCACCTCTTCTCCATCTCCCTTCTCGTCTGAGAAAGCCGAGTACTGAAAGACAAGACGCATCATCATGCCATTAAATATTTAAGCAAAACACTGAAACTATATGAAAGATTAAGGGTGCATAAAAATAATTAAGGATTATCGCAATGAAAAATGCATGCTCGGTGTAACCTAGGAGTTCATGATATGAACAATACAATATTAATGATCTGGAGTGGAGGACTGTGCAGGCAATTCCGTAGCCTCATTAAAAGGAATGCGTTTGTGTCTGGCCTGGGCAAAGCTGCAAGCTACAGATACCAGATCAGCCCTCACTGTTTACAGGTCGACTAAACAAACAAAGGTAATGAATCCATACAGTGTAATAAGAGGTCTGCGTGCCTGTGTGCGTGGTGCGTGTGCGTGTGGTGAGATAGGGATACTTTACCGCGGGTCTTTCTTAATAAAACACGCCGATATTAAACCATCTAGCAGGTTATGTGTAATGTAACATTTTCCTACTTGCACTTTTAGATTACACTGAATTGAGTGCTGCAAAATAAAATAAAATAAAGGCAGTGCGACTGTGCCAAAGAAGGTCATTTTCAATGCAGGTCGAATACCGGGGATATATTCAGGACCACAGAAATTAGAAAGCACCAATACCTTAAATTACATTACCATGAACATACTCCGTTTCTTTCACTGAATTATAACAGAACAGCCTCATATATCTTTTATGTCTGTGGCCCACTTTTGAGGCGAAGTGTGCTCATTTCTCGCGGGACATTGATATTTTAACAGTTTTAATTATTGGACGAGAGAGGCTGCGAGGCCGGTGCTGTGATGAGGTTTCCCCACATCGTTGGTTTTTAACAATGTCAGCTCTTTGACACATTTTCAGGTCATTCTACGCTGAATGAAATACAAATGAAACCCATCGCCTATTGGAATAAGGTATCAATAATTGGAGGCACAGCGTAAAAGGCCGCGACCGGAGAATTTGGCTGATATGACCTCTCCTCAAGCTGAGGATTAGGGGCCAAACATAATAATGAGAAAGTCATTGTGTCAGCGGATTATGCAACTATCTTTAGGTGCCAGCACACACCCTATGTGATGGAGTGAAAATGTGTACGTTTAAATGAAAAATGTTAGAAAAATTAGCTCATGGTGCCTAAAGGGAAAATGCACCGTGCATATCCATAATAGCGCTCCCGGGAAAATATATTACTAAATTGCATTTTTTAAACATCTAGTGTCCCTTTCAAATGATTTTACCAGTTTCCCTCTCAAAATGTGACATTAAAACGCTTTACTAGTTTATAAATGACGATCATATGTTGAAAATCCCCTAAACCAGTTGTAATCACAACCTATTATCCAACTGATTTAACTTTAAAGATAGAAAAATTATTTTTTTTAAACAAATGACGCACTGAGATTGATCTTTTTATACACTCTTGCGCGCATCTTGGCAGCGCTGTTGTCGGTGCCTTCTCACAGTGAGACGCTACCTCCATTAGTGCGGGTGACCGCACACTGCGACTCTGTGCGCGCCCCCCGCTCAAGCTGAAAGATTAGACGCAGATCCCGCCGCTATTATGAATTCAAATACATCCTCCCGTGATTGAAGGGAACCATTACAATAAGTCACGGGCGGCTGCTGATAATGGCACAAGGCAAGCACAGCCTTCAGCAGCATGACAGGATATTGAACGAAGGTGAAAAGTTAACAAAATTATCAAATAGCCAAGACCGTGTTCGCTCAGATGTCATCGGGCTGCGAAATAAAATAATAATACAAGAAAAAGCGGGTTTCTGCACAAATGCCAAAGCCTACAAGTCTAAATTAGGCCCTGACATTCACTGGTAAAGAACAGAAGCAGCCCCCATTATTGTGCGCAACAGAGTAATAGACTTGTGCAGCTTTACATGTGGCAGTTATACCTACACGTTAGCCAGGGGCCTATACAGTACAAAGGCAACGTAATGACTGTGCTTGGTGATTGGGTCTCATGTTACAAACAAATTTTTAGTCCGTTCGCATTTATGCCCACAACCTCTTTGTCAGTGTGTTTTTATTTTTAACCACACGTCGAAATTAAAAGGGTGGCCTTGCAGTGACTGTCTATTCTCTCCGCAGCCAGACACAGAGGGGCAGCAGCAGCTCCCTAATCAACTCAACAGACTCCCTGCCTTGTATTGTTCCTCGGTGGCATAATTTTGCTCAGCAATTGTCAGAGTTAAGGCTAGCATATTGCAGCTACTTAAACGGAAGAGAGGGGAAAACCTAGCAAATAATACCAGCAACAATTAAATAATCGGGAAAGCTCACCATTTAGAGGTAACAGAGAGAATAAAAACACTACGTGATAAGCGTTTACTGATTCTACTGTATACTTTACTGAAAAAATGGTTGTCATTTTAGTGATTTGCCATTTTAAACAGGTGATGATAATGCACTTTATTTTCCACACAAATGCAAAAGTTACAGTTTTTTTTCTTTAAAAAAATATTTATGCTAATGTGAGTGTGCGCCTCATGGAGTCGTTCTGCGGGGAGAAATGATAGTCGCATTAACCCTTCAACTCTTATTTCATGGCTGCCTCGTTAAGAAGCTTGTGGATTTAATTACCAGCGGTGGAGGCTGGGAAGGTACAAGGCCCCGTGTCGCCGTGTAATTGGAAGCATTTCTCTCTACACCCAACTTAACATTTTCCACCCATCTCTAATTGTCGAGTACAATTCGTGCTCATTAATAAGGAGAATTATGTAATTTTCAAAACAGGACTTTGGTGTAGATGATTGGGGGCGGTAGGGGGACTTGAAGCCACATTCACTACAAATACACTGCATGGCCTGTACTGCCGCATATAGGCAAAGCTATAATTAAAACTATCAATTTTAAAAGGCTGCTTTTGTGCATACATAGCATTAGTGTTTGTGCAACTTCATGCGGCTATACAGTCATACATACCATATTTTAGCTTGTGAAGTCAATTTCGAAATAGCTGCCTTTTAAAATCTATTGTGCACCAGCTAATCTCCAGAACATTAAGCTGTCCTAACAAATCAAAAGAAAAAAGAGAAAAACAAACACCTATTAACTCATGTACAGTTTGCCTTAAATGGTTAAAATGTGGCTTGTACTGAAACATTGCAATCTGGGGACCATCCTTTTTCTTCATACAGGTAAATCAAACCCTTACCTTCCTAATGTATACAAATTGTCTAAAATTGTCTATTGTCTAAGCTTTTAAAATGAAAGCTTCAAGCTATCAAGTCTCTTTTATTTTTTAAAGCAAATACAAAATGAATTGTTATTAGATGTTTTTAATACAGACGTGGTTTGAGGAATTCAGGAGTATGTTGAGAAGGCTGTAAAAAGTGCTAAAAATAATTGACCTTTCCTTAAGAGCCTCAGAATCTAAATTAGTTTGACTCTTGTAATAGACAAGATGTCTTTTCTGTGGCTACTGTATGGCTGTCGCGTCTTCATTAATTAACTCCACCTCCTCTGTCCTTATCAGTTCTCTTTTTATTCACTTCCCTGTTCTGTCTCCTCACTGCCCTCCACACATAGCGGCTAACAGAACTGTGTGGCTTTTTTTTTCTCAGTTTGCGCACATAGTCATATCTTCTCTCTCTCTTGTTTTAATCACCATTCAGTAACCCCCGATGACTGTGTGAATGGCAACATTTAATAGGCCACACTTCATTTGCTCTTTTAAAATTGGCTCGCGTTGATGGCAAACAACAACGACAGGCCCCCGTCTGGAATAGAGAAATCACACACGGTGACAGTCGTGGCGAGGCGTGGGCTAAACCCTGTTGCAAATGAAGTCCTCAGCCACAAGACTCCATTAAAACGTTGCAATGTGATATCAATCTGCAACTTTATTATTGTCTGGCCCGCTTCCCCCACAGCAGCGCTGCCATCACTGTAGCCACCGCCATACTTCATTCTGCATTATCAGAAAACACAGTCATTAAAAAGCATTTGACCTTTTTGCAGCGAGTATTGAGAAATTACCTTTCCTATTTGGTTCTCGCCCCCCTCCCCCTCCTCCTTCCCACCTTGCTCGGCGAATAAATCACTTCACAGCAAATTGTAATGCAACTCCTCCTTTGCTCTGAGTGGCGTTAGGTTCGCTTTGCCTCGACAGTGCCTGAGGAGATACAGCCGTAATTAAATGTTACATCTGCCAATTGTTTCACGGGGAAGATGAAGAGGGAGGGTTTGGCTGGAGAGCGGAGGAAGAGGGAATGGGGGAGGAAGCAGTGGAGGAAACAAGTAGAGATGACACAATGCTCCACTATGGACTGTTTGGCGAAGAGAGGAGAGGAAAGGAGAGTGTGGAGAAAAAACAGACAGACGGAAAAAGCTCTTGGCCTCACATTGAGCATCTCAGTGTCATCATTCCAGTCTATATTGATCTTATGTGCGTGTGTCTACGTATCCATGTGCGAGTGTGTGTGAACCAGACAGACAGATGGAGTATTAGAAGTGTAGCAGCGTATCCTAACACTTTGAAATCCTCTGCTCAGACAGCAGCTATCTCAGATATCTTGGCCTGACTGCCGTTCGCTGCCTCTCACTGACACCTGGAACCAATCTCCTTGCATAGCAGAAAACAACCCAAGTGCCAAGTGCCTTGTGCGTGTGATAATGAATACTTATTGTCTTATGATGCATCTCATCATACACCTCAGCATCTACCGACACACATTCGGGCTATGCACTCAAACCTGCTGCATGTGTATGTGCCCGGTGACACACACTAATGTAGCACACACAGAGCACCACCCCATGACTACAAAGTGAGCCTTTGTTTATCCCCCGGTGAAATGAAAACTACAACAGGAGTTGCTCTAGTTGTTACATATCACTCTGTGAGCAATTAGCAAACTGCACAGGTGATAGAAGGAAAAAAACCCAAACACCATTCCACATGACACCGCACGCCTATCTGTCCAATTTCTGGAAAGAGCAAGTGTGTGTATGTTTGAATATTTTACCTTCATTTTTGTATGAGATTGTTTGGGACTTATCTAGCCTTTTTAGACAAAAGCATGAGAAGTGGCATAAAAGTAAATGGAGCGCTAGGACCATTTAACCTATGGCCCCTTTAACTCATCTGTATTCGAAGGCTCAATTTGCCCACATTATACAAAAACACATTTTCTCTGTTACCTTTAGTGGTATCGGTCTGTGCAAAACAGTTGTGCTTGTCTTTGCCCTGGTTTTGAGATATCCGTCTCTGACATTTCTACTGTCACCCCAATACAATGGATGTGAATTGAATTTCCTTTGCGTTGTGCACTGCATTGAAAAATGGCATTTAGAGAATTCAGCGTTTTTCAGCAGAATCAGAGTCCCTTCCAGTTTTCTTGGGGATTATTCTTGTTTTTGGCAGGAGATAGCTTTAGTTAAAGCTCAGAGTAAGGTGTGTAGCTTATCTATGAGAAAGAGGACAGTGATTCTGTTGAGGGGTGTAAATATTTTGTAAATGTTATATAATCTCATTTACTCCCTCAACATCTGGATGACTAAAACCCAAACTCTGTAGTTATATGCTATAATTTTTTGTAAACAATACAAATTTATTATGGTGTAACTGAACTAATTGTCTTCAGAAAGTACTTTTATTTATTTATTTTTAATTATAGTTTTTTTCAGCCACTTTTGTCAGGTGGCTTGCTGACAAAAGTGCTGCATACCAATACTTATCGATAATAAATACTTTAAAGAAATACAGTAAAATGTAGGCATTATAATACAATGTATCCCTAGGCTGTTACATTAATGTAAACTGTGCCACGGTAGCAAATCTACAAGGGGATGAGGCATGGATAAATTCAGGGGTTGTATGGAAGAAACCCAGCCTTACGTGCCTTAGGGTAGAGATACATTTCCATAACAGCGATAAATTGGATTTAACGGCAAATCATAGGCAACAATGGTTGAGGACGCTAAGGGCTGTTGTCTGCCCCACCCTACAGCGAGGATCTACAAAGACGTCTCTGTGTGTCTGCATGCAAGTGTGTGCCTTGTTGGCTAAGTGGCCTCGTCTCAGTCAAGGTATGAAATCGCTCTGACCGTAAGCACCTTCTCTTTCCAGCCGTGACCTGTTATCCATTTAGTTGAAGAGAGTCAGGGGAGTCCTTGTTTCTGCCCACAGGCGAATGCCAGCACAGGCACAATCCGAACAAACCCTGCCAGACAGACTTCAACAGGGAGTACCTACCTGTTACACCTGCTAGTCAGGTCTACAGGTGCCACAGAGGTATAGAAATACCAAGGCCTATAAGAGCCAGCGGGATGTGATCCAAATGAATTTGCTTGCTAGGTGAAGTAGTTCTGAGTTTCTAGTGTAAGCAAATATAATTTCAGCTACACTAAATTTATCAGAAACTTTTTGAATAGATATTTAAATGTCATTTATTTTTTCATGTTGCAAGTTTCTTGGCTGGCTATCCTCTTGATTTTAATACCAGTGACAAAAGCTGTTGTTCCTGAACGAGTTAAATTTAAAGCATTTACTTCAAAACAGCTACAAATGAACAAAATATTTGCAAAAATAGTCACAACAGTCAGTTTGAGCAGAATGGACCTCATTTTAAAAAGCAAAGAACACAGAGGATGATATTGTCAAAGAGCAGCAGACAGAGAAATCAGCAAAATACACACTCACACTCACACACAAATACGCACACCTCCCACTGCTGGTGATAACAAACAGTGATTAGCATGTGAAAAACAACACAGACAGGGTGTAAGCAAGCAGATGCCTGTTTCCCTATTAGCCATGTTGATTAGCCTACTGTCTTAATATCTTTGTTTTGGTGGATGTGTTTCTCTCCCTCTCTTTCCCACTTTTCACGACACACCCAGGGCCACCCTGTAAAACCTAAATTTATCCTAAAGCCAATTCCTGCCTCTTTTAGCCAGAAAAACAAATACACAATCAAAAAACACTAAGCCAATTTCTTCCCTTGCCGAAGCTTATTCACAGAGACACTCACACACACACACCTCCTCTAATTTCCTGGGGCCGTGGTACTGGCAGAGAGAGTGTTGTAGCGCCAACAGAGCTCTGTGTTTGGGGTAATTGCTCTCTCTGCGTTAGTATGGAAATCTGCGAATGTGTGACAGGGCCAGATAGCTTCCTCCAATGTTGTTCTGATCCTGCCTCTAGGCCCGCAGCCAAACTATTTTATCTCTTAATGCATTAGAGTGATCTTCCAATTAGCCCACGCTCATAATACTCCCCCATTCCTGGTGGCTGCCTGCTCTGGGCTGCAGAGAGACGTGGAGGGAAGCAGCGTGTATGTAAGTGCGTGTGCAAGTGTGCGTGTCCACGTAAATGTGTGTGTTCTGCGGCTTGATGGGATGGTGGCAGTGGAGGAGGTTAGGGGAGGTGGAGATGGTGGCGGTGGGCGGGGTTGGGGACAAGCAAAAGTGAAGTGGAGAGGATGCGGCGAACGTTCGTGTAAGTGTGTATGTGCATGCAGGCATACGAGAGGGGCGGGTGGGTAGTGGGTGGTGGTGTGGCGATAGTTCTGCTTGAGAGGTGAAATGAGGTGCTTATTGTGCACGGTGTGGGGGTTGCGCCGTTAGTCCGGGGCTCCTGTTGTAAAGTTTGCCGATAAGAGGAACCCGGCCCTTGAGCATCCATTCTCCTCGGTGTATTAGCGCTCCCTTATCAGGGGCCCAGATAAAAACCGGCATGCCATTTGCCTTCGGTGGAATTAAGCCCTCCTCCTCCTCATCCACCTCTTCCTCATCCACCCTCCTCCCCTTGTCTGCCTTGGCTAACCGGGCGGGCTGCGATTAACCTCGACACTGTCCAATATCCTCGGCAGACTCCCGCCTGCAGATTAGCTGCTATTAGTTATGACCAACTAAATTAACCAATGCCGCTTCCCTGAGAGAGAGTGAGAGAGGGAAAAGGGAGTCGGAATGAGTATGAGGAGGTTCAATTGGAAAGAGGGGGACAAATGGGGAGACTTGTGGAAAGATGTTGAGAAGTGAGTGATAGAGAAAAAGAGGATAGAGAGGCCAAGTGCTCTAAGCGTTTTGTGTGTGTGTCCGTGTGTGTGTGTGTGTGTGTGTGCTTTCTGAAGACAGTTATTTTGCACCGCACACTCTGGGACTATTGCAAACCATGCGCAAAGTGTTTGCACTGATGTCATGACATAGTGATGATATATGCACGTCAAGCCAATATTGGCATTACCTGGACAGATTTTAAAAGAGAAAAGATTGTTGTTTAGAAAATAAGTTATTATTAATATTATAAAAAAAAAAAAAAAAGCAAATTTGTTCCTGGAAAAACTTTTCTAATCATGACAGGTATTTTATGTAACAATTTTGAGACATTTACTTAATGTAATAATGCTTGACTGCGTCTTAAATGAGAGAAAATCAAACTGTCGTCTCAGTGGTTTGAGTCAATCATCAGAAAAACTTTTCCTTTAAGTGTCAGTTCATTTGAAATTACCATAAAGTGAAAAAACCCACAATTTTCTAACACAGCTAATGGTCACAAACACTGTGGCTGACAAAATCTCTACAGTTTATGAACATACAATTCTCACATTATTGTAGTTTCTATCAGTGTTTAAATGTATGAAAAATAACAGAAATGCAAAGTACATTTGCACTATTATTTGCAATCAATGTTACATAATAATTATTTTTAGTGGCATTTACTCTGTGAATTTATTGTAAATAAGATAAAGATAATTTTTGGGTTTTGGTTTATGTTGGTTCTTAGACCAACGTGCACATAGAAGGTCACAAGAAACAGTGTGACTGGCACAAAAGGGCCTCGCCTTGTTTGAATGTGTGTGTTGACTTGGGAGATAGACAGAGTGGCCGGGGGGCATTCAGCGCACACACTGCCTTTCTGTTTGCATGGCTTGACCTCTTGCACACACATCCAAAGGACACACGCTCACAGTGTCACACCACACCCTGCTAAGCCTGCGCTAACAGTATTAAGCCATCACATCTGGGCTGTATTGACAGGAGATGCGACAGGGCAAAGCACAGCAACCTGCGCACAAGCGCTGCAGCTTCTGTGCCCAACGTCTCCCTGTAATTTCCCTCCGGTCCACTTCTTCCTCAACTGCCTTTTTTCTCCATGTTCAGGCATGATATTGGTATTAATGAAGGGGAAAGACACAGTGTATTTGCACAGACAACCTCACAGATCAAAAAAATCAATACTCAGCAGGTTCATTCTTTCAAAGAGCTGACAACAGTAATAATTAGAGATATGTTTTGAATTCAACCCAGTGTTTGCTTTTCACACCAACAGTTCAGCTGTGACAATTATTCTGTTAGACTTTTATTTTTTTCTGTCATTTATTTATTGTGTTTTTTTCTTTTATTTACAGAGTGAGGTCAATCCCACAGGTAAGTAACAGTCCAAATAATTGTTTTTCATTTATTTTGTTGCAAAATTTGAGTTTTAAGATAAATATTCAAGCATCTTTTCATTATAGACTTAGAACTTAAAACATTCAAAAACTTTAGAAACTATTCAAATAAATTACAATTAAAAGCATACAGTACAGTACAATATTTATGTTTACATTTTGATTAAAAAGCACTTGCCCCATAATGCTCCCTGTGGTCTCACTGTGAAAAATACTTGAGCCACTTTGAAATGTGCTCCTCCAATAATGCAACCTGGTGTCTGACTGCCTAACATGCCTATGATGTGTTACGGGGAAACATATGTGAGCGCTTTGCACATGCTCTCCTATTTGATGTTGCTGCGTCTGCTTCACAAGATTGCTGCGTGACAGTGTGTCTTCCCAAAGCTGTCTTCTCCTCTTCCTTTCTACTCAACTGTCACTCAGAAGCCTTGAGTATTGGATAATGTCATTGAAAATGGTCCCTGTAATTTTAATGGGGAACCAGTGGGCTTCAAAGGACAAGAGAACATGGCATGGTTGTTGCCCTCCACCGTGTAAAACGACAATAGAAGTGTAAAGCCGGCAGCCCCCCGCTCCTGCTCCCATCACCACCTTCGTCGACAATGGAAAAAACCTGTTTATCTCTGCGTACAATTAAGAGTGTGAAATTAGAACATGCCGAATTAACTAAGAAACCCTGCTTTTGTTACAAAAGAAACAAAGCCTCCGGAGAGGAGAGAGAGAGAGCAGGGATAGAAGACAAAAAAAGGATTTTTTCAGTCATGAGAGAGCAAGACAGCTTGGCTCACTGATATCCCGAATAATCACATTTCCCTCAAATAAATCAGACTAGTTGGCATGTGGTGCAAATACATTCACTCGCAGACACATGCTGCAATGCATCGACAGACACAAACACATGCGCGCAGGTTTAAAACCATCCTCAAGAGAGTGCTACATTTTCAATGACTTTGCACACTGACTTTTATTTTCACCATCCTGTACACTTGTAAGACCAACCAAGGACACACACACACACACACACACACACACACACACACACACACACACACACACACACACACACACACACACACACACACACACACACACACAGAAGGAGTGAGAGAAGCCTGAAGCTATATGACAACATGCCAACCCCACCCTGTGTACTTGTTCATTCACCCACTGTTTTGGCCCGCTAACAGACCCCTGGCATGGACAGCCAGCTAGACCACCCTGACTGTCCTCTCACCGTCCCTCCATATTCTCCTTTCCTCAAGCCAGCAATCCACCAGTCAGGCTCAATGTGGCTTTACTCACTGCCATAGCGACTCCACACACTGCCCCACTTCCACCTTAAGAGAATGAGTAATCAACATACTGGTAGCCATTTGCAGACTGTCAGTCAAATCCAGGACTTCGCAATGCTATCAGTCCTCCTCCCGTCACCAAGCCCTCCTTTCCTTCCTTCCTCTCCTCTAATACCAATTTAAATCGTTCAACGTGCCTTTTCTCCTGCTGCCATTATTCAAAAAGATCATAATAGTTTTCCCTGTGCCCAAAGCACAAAAAATCAATTATTTCCCCACAAAGACTTGAAAGTACTTAGCGCGGGCCTGCGAGGGGAAAAGCTGTGGGTTATATCAAATTGAAACTGCACTCATTACACAGGCACACAATTAGTTACCTCTGGTCTGCCTGCCGCTCTTTAATTTCCGAAACGGCATATCTGTATTATAACAGAAACAAGCATGCAAATGCTATTGTTGGGGATTTAGAGAAATCAATAGGACGGCTGGCGAGAGGCGTTTGGTGGCGCTGTCACTCAAAATCTGCTGCCGGCGACTGATAAAGGTCTGAATTCAAATTAGCGCCAAAGCCGGCCAGTGACATCAGAAGTGACATCCGAAATAAAAGGGACAGCTTCATGATATATGTAATTATTCTCCTCGCATTTGCGCTACATTTTTTTTCTTCACTGTCTCTCCTCTTTTCTCATATCCCTCATTCTCTCATTCTCTCATTGTGTGTACTTGTGTAACTGTGTTTTGCATAAAGGGATTAGGAGTGTCTTAATGAGAAACTGTAATTGTTTTTTCAGCCCCGCTCTATGGATATGTTCGCATGTGTGTATCTCGGAGGATATTTGTGTGAGAGAGACAGACTGAAAATGTCTTGAATGAATGTGGCTTGTTTAATGCAAAATGAATACAGTAGTGAAATTATGTGGCCTTTTTTTTTTTGCCTCTTCCATATCAGAGAACTGTTGGTATGAACGCTTGGAAGGTCTGGCAGAAAACTATGTTTTGAAATACACTTGCCTACAATAATGAGCCAAGAGCTGATAGTGAACAGTCAAAACATAACCCGCCTCAGCTTTAATTCGCCTCAGAAACCAAATTGACATCTTTTCATTTTCAGTTTTACCAAACTTTTCAGTTTTGCAGAAATCTTGATGAAGCATGAAAGGTAGCAGCATGGCTTGAGCAAATATGAATGTTGTATGGCAACATATTAGAGTACACAAAATACGCCAGCTCTTCCATGAATAGGGCCTCCCAAGTTAAAACATTCATCTGACTTTTAAAGTGAATAACAATGCCGTTTATCAGACCTGAGGGAATTTCAGAGTTAGTGAGACAAGAATGCCTAAACTACCGAGGCACTTCAAGCCATCACAACTATAGTTTTTTTTATGTCAAGATGATGGAATACTTAATAAGATACTATTCCTGCAAATATAATGCTCCATATTACATCACTCTTTAGGACTTAAGCTCACACCTTGACCTTTATAATGTGTTAAAAAAACGAGTGGTGAAATAATAATTAAATGACTTAAAGTGGAGGGAAAACTTAATTTACTCAGTTTTCCACTGAACTTATGATAATAGATTCAAATTTATTAGAGTTTATTATGAGTTATCTGTTTAAATGACACAAGACTTTATTTCAAATGTATCTGATTGAGCTACAGGTAGCTGTCAGCATTTCCAAGGTAAGTTAGTTAAGAGACTGTTTTTTTAATATTTAATGGGTAGTGGTAGATATGTAGAAAGCACTGTCTATCACTTCAAAGATTTGGGATTTATTTCCTTGTAGCAGAATCTGCAACTTTGATGTGGATTTGAACAAGTGAGAAGCCAATAAGGATGACTTTCAGCTCCTCTCACGATTGGTCAGCTGACTACCTGTATATTGGGAGAAAAGTACGAGATAATGAGAGTTTATCACTCACATGTGAAAAGAAGCAGAGATAGAAAAACAAAATGCTCTCAACACCTTTCCCAGCAGTAGTTTGTGCACTGCAAAGGAAGCAGGAGGACTAAAAGGGGAGCAATATGAAGAAAATACCAGTTAATACAGGGTTTTTCTTGGCGGAATTTCATAGGAACTTGATAAAGTCAGATGTGGAGTGTGCATTATTCAAATAAAATGATACAATTTTTTTTTTATCACTAAGAGTAAGTAACTGATGTCAGTTAATTGTAGGACATACTGGTAAGAATGATGTTACTGTTCAGGCCATAAATATGCTAGTCTTGTATGTGTGTGTATTTAAAATATATATATAAATACTATATCTACTGTTTTTGAGTCTGAGGAAGTACTGAAGTCATGCCCCCAGGGATACCAGGGCAGGGTCATTTTTAAGCATTTTTTGGCTCAAAGTCTGAAGTCTGAAGGTAGCTAGGTTGAAGTCAACCTGTTCCCCTGTCTGAGCCCATGGGAGCGTCATAGCATATGATTTAGGTTATTATTATTTTTTGACCTGTCAAGCAGGAAACATCACTTTTATAGCTTCCAACCCCTCACTACAGCATTCCTGGGATCCTGCTCCTCTCCTCTCCACCCTTCAACCCTTCTTTCCATATTGTGATGCTCACTTGGAAGAGCGGTGTGATCAGCCATATTTCTGCCTTGTCCCGGAAACAAAGCCCTCTTCTCTGGGCTGGGCCAGAATGAAGTGGGGCAAAGTATGCAGGGGAGGGGAGAATGTGCCCTTTGTTGCCCCCCTGCCCTATTCTCTCTATCTCTCCATATCCTGCCTCCCACCTACTCCCTCCCCTGCTAGTTCTCTAGAAGTGAAGGGAATGGCAAAGGAGGGAGGGAGGGGGTTGGCTGGCTCATTCACCATCGGTTAAACGTTTTCACAGCGGCACAATGCCGGGGCGGAGTAGGCAGGTGCAAGGCAGGGAGAGGGAGGAAAAGAAGGAAAGGCAGAGAGAGACAGAGAGGGGAAGAGAGAGAGAGGGGAAGAGAACAACAGGTTGACCTACAACGGACCATAATCATGTAGCACCATTAACCCCCAGAGACCCCCCACTCTCTGTCTTTCTTGCTTTCTCACTGTTTCTTTCTCTTTCTCTCACTCCCTCACCAGTGTACACAAGCTTGCTGCCCCGGCACTTGTAAGACCAACCAAGGACACACATACACACACACACAACAAGCAGCGAGACTGGCAGAGCATACAGGCAGAATGCATCCAGACACACTCACACCTCAGCAGCACATTTGCACTCATTTCACATAGATGGCTAGTCAAGTGCAAGTAAAACACACAATCACACGCGCACACACCAATAACAGAGTGGGCATATAATACGTTAAATCACACATGCTTAGATAAGCACTCGTGTCATAATATGGACACACTCAAGCACGCACACACACCAGCTTTCTCCTGACCCAACCAAGTGTGTGATGATCAGTAGGAAGGCTGCAAAAAAGAGGAGGGAGTGTGTGTCTGGCTGTCAGTGTGTGTCATTCATCTGCTACCAAGGAGCAAATCTTATTCAGTAAAGGGCTATTAGAGTTTATTTGTGTTGTGTGCATGTGCATGTGTGCACGTGTGTAAGGCTGTAGGTGGACATGGGCAAGGCTGCTGTGTTCAGCAATTTACCTCTTTGTGATATGTTTTCAACCCCAAACAAAATTTCATTACGACCTTGGAGCATCAAAAAATATGTTTTCTTCCCGTGTGTAAGCAGCGTGATAGCTTTTTTTATAAACGGACAATGGACTGAAATAGTTTCAAACATTGATTCAGATATGTGTGTTTGTTTGTGTTTTTATAGTTCAACATTGATTGGTTATGATCCTTGATGGTTTTGTACAAAATTTGCAGTCCTTGGAAGCTACACGCTGGCTTGCACAAGAAGTCATTGCAGAGTGACCAGTGATTAAAATCATGTTAAATGAATTCAAAGTTGCATAAAAGATGCAGAGGTGGAAGCCAACAATCACTGACAAGCTGACAGCAGTTTAATAACAAACAGGACAAGATGTTATGACCAAAGAATAAAAACACAGAAAAGTGAAGGATTTTAGCAATCATTACGACAACTAAAATATAAAAAATAAAATGATATTGATGACTGGGGAATTAAACCGGTTAAATTTAAACACCAAGACAACATTAATTTTAAATAAAACAACTGCCAACCATGAAATGCATATATTGTTCTCAGTATCTTTTACTCTCTAACAGCCCATGAACACACTGAGCCTCCAAGGCCTCTCTGTGAGAGATTATTCTGCTTGAAACTTCTTCTTCTTCTCCTTTTCTTTTACCAAATATCCACTTAGACAGACCTTGAGGTTTTTGGCTGAGATGCCAAAGGGAAGTTCAACTTGCTGGGAAATTGAGCTGTTCAAGATGTTTACTTTGTAACAATTTTAACTTCTGGTAATAATCTCTAGCTGACAGTTTAGCTGAACTGTATCGATTTCCCGAGGTGGTCCAATAATTCTTCAGCTTAATCGTTTGATTACAGAATTATTAGGTGTCAAATGTGTCAGATAATGACAGATGATCTAAATGAACACATTTGTATTGCATCAAAATGCATTTAAATAATTCCGGTTGCATCTCTTTCACAAAGTTTGCTTTTTCTCTTCCACCCTGAAACATCTCTGTTACTCTCTTATACCCTCGTTCGTCTTTAACCTCACTCTTCCACACATCTTTGCTCAACTGAACACACCTACTACTCTGAACCCATCTCCCATAGGTGATCGATGACCTTGTGAACACGAATCTTCCATTAGCGCAGGAGAGACAAGTTAGGATACACTTCCTAGTTTGCTGTCAATTGCTTCCTTGTTCTTTATCTTAATATCCTCCCTTTGTTCTTTGCATATTGCCTTTTAATTGTCTTTTTTCACTCTTTTTCATTATAACTCCCCTCACACCTCATACAGTGGGGCAAAAAAGTATTTAGTCAGCCACCGATTGTGCAAGTTCCCCCACTTAAAATGATGACAGAGGTCAGTAATTTGCACCAGAGGTACACTTCAACTGTGAGAGACAGAATGTGAAAAAAAAATCCATGAATTCACATGGTAGGATTTGTAAAGAATTTATTCGTAAATCAGGGTGGAAAATAAGTATTTGGTCACCTCAAACGAGGAAAATCCCTGGCTCTCACAGACCTGTAACGTCTTCTGTAAGAAGCTTTTCTGTCTCCCACTCGTTACCTGTATGAATGGCACCTGTTTGACCTCATCATCTGTATAAAAGACACCTGTCCACAGCCTCAACCAGTCAGACTCCAAACTCCGCCATGGCCAAGACCAAAGAGCTTTCGAAGGACACCAGGAAAAGAATTGTAGACCTGCACCAGACTGGGAAGAGTGAATCTACAATAGGCAAGCAGCTTGGTGTGAAAAAATCAACTGTGGGAGCAATCATCAGAAAATGGAAGACATACAAGACCACTGATAATCTCCCTCGATCTGGGGCTCCACGCAAGATCTCATCCCGTGGGGTCAAAATGATCATGAGAACGGTGAGCAAAGATCCCAGAACCACACGGGGGGACCTGGTGAATGACCTGCAGAGAGCTGGGACCAAAGTAACAAAGGTCACCATCAGTAACACACTACAACGGCAGGGAATCAAATCCCGCAGTGCCAGATGTGTTCCGCTGCTGAAGCCAGTGCATGTAAGGCCCGTCTGAAGTTTGCCAGAGAGCACATGGATGATACAGCAGAGGATTGGGAGAATGTCATGTGGTCAGATGAAACCAAAGTAGAACTTTTTGGTATAAACTCAACTCGTCGTGTTTGGAGGAAGAAGAATACTGAGTTGCATCCCAAGAACACCATACCTACTGTGAAGCATGGGGGTGGAAACATCATGCTATGGGGCTGTTTTTCTGCCAAGGGGACAGGACGACTGATCCGTGTTAAGGACAGAATGAATGGGGCCAAGTATCGTGAGATTTTGAGCCAAAACCTCCTTCCATCAGTGAGAACTTTGAAGATGAAACGAGGCTGGGTCTTCCAACATGACAATGATCCAAAACACACCGCCCGGGCAACAAAGGAGTGGCTCCGTAAGAAGCATTTGAAAGTCCTGGAGTGGCCTAGCCAGTCTCCAGACCTCAACCCCATAGAAAATCTGTGGCGGGAGTTGAAAGTCCGTGTTGCTCGGCGACAGCCCCAAAACATCACTGCTCTTGAGAAGATCTGCATGGAGGAATGGGCCAAAATACCAGCTACTGTGTGTGCAAACCTGGTAAAGACCTATAGTAAACGTTTGACCTCTGTTATTGCCAACAAAGGTTATGTTACAAAGTATTGAGTTGTATTTTTGTTATTGACCAAATACTTATTTTCCACCCTGATTTACGAATAAATTCTTTACAAATCCTACCATGTGAATTCATGGATTTTTTTTTCACATTCTGTCTCTCACAGTTGAAGTGTACCTCTGGTGCAAATTACTGACCTCTGTCATCATTTTAAGTGGGGGAACTTGCACAATCGGTGGCTGACTAAACACTTTTTTGCCCCACTGTATATCTTCCTGTTTCCTTTCTTTCAGACATCCTTGTCATTCAAACACAGGTTCATGTCCCTCTCATATTCTAATGTTCTGGGTTATTCTGTTTAGTGCACTGTGTAAACACAGTATAATAAACAACATCAAACAGTGAAATGCAGAGTATGGGCAGATTCTTGTGGACTTAATTTGCCACACAACTGCAGAGACATCACACACATACATACATGCACCAAGACAGAAGTAGGCCTACTAGTTCAGTACCATTAAGCAAGCCAAACAGTGGCTAGAGTCCCATGTGTCCACCTTGCTAATTTTGAAATGCCATGTGGTATTAACATAGGCAAATCAGGTCACATCTAGCTCAAGTCTGGTTTGACAGCCACACAATACACTTGGGCAGCTTTACCACTAAAACTGCTCGACCCACCATTCTGCTCCCCCATTGTCTTCATTGCATTACCAAGACAACATAAAGTGATGACAGAGCCTGCAGTCTGGGGACTGTTTGTTTAATCTATGATTCAGAAATACACGGTTAGGCTCACTAAAGTGGATGTAAGCAACCCATTAGCTGCCATGTAAAACCAGCTATCAAAAAGAAGCCACTAAAGCCTTAAAATAATTCACTGGTTCCAGTTACTGCACTTCTGCACTGTTGTCAAGGAGACTGACCACTGTGTTTGCTCAGTGGAAGAATAATTGTGCTTGTGGTTTTCATCACACATTTGTCACACTGTAAATTGCTGCATTTGAAGCTTGATTGTTTTGTTGTTGATATTTGTACCTGAATAATTTGCTGGCCTTAATTCATCTCAGCTAGGCAAACTGACCTGAAATTCACACCAGATTCCAGAGACACGTAAATGTTCGTGCAGAAAATCTGTACTAGTTTCAGTCACTGTTGTGTTAACCATGCTGAATAATGTCCAAAATTCAAGGACCAATGATGGTTTTCATGTGGTATTAGCATAGTTTCTGTAATGAGTAGGGTGACCAGGTGTCTTTATGTAGGAGAGTTTTAAATGAGACTACACAATGAGACTGTCTCGCACATTTTGATTGGCTCTGGTTGTCAAACGTCAAACTTTCCAGACAAACATGTTTTGAAGTCTGGCTTTTATCCAATGGGTGTGAATAATGTAGGGAAAGCTGTCATCATGAGTCAAGTGCAGGTTAACCTGTCACAGGCTTTTGCTGCCTCTGCTAAATGGGGAAAACTGCAAGTTACCACAAATCCTCAAGCTATGCAGATTCTGGTGAAATATGATGGCAACACCACAGAGGAAAGAAGCCACACTCATGATGAAGACTGAAAAATACTTATAAAATAATGGGTGGAAGGGGTTTGTTTCTTTTTTCATTTTCCCTTTGTCTTTTCATTTCACATGGTTGACAAGATGTAAAATTGCAAATTTCCAATTGCATCAGTGCAAAAATCCAAAGATTATCACTTTTTTCCCTTGACCTAATTGTTTGTTGACATGCAACAGTTTTTGTGATTAGTGTCTAAAGACTGTAGGTTGTGTAAGTTTGATTGCGTTAGTATGTTGTGTGGGTAAGCTGCAAACAAATTGCCCTTTTTTATGACCAATAAAGTTATCTGAATCTGAACTTGAATCTGAATAGCGAGGCCAGCAGCTGGAATACCATCGATCTGTTGTAACTGTTTTTGGCGTAGAGAACTGATATAAATAAATAGTTAATCATGGACCATTCATGATTAACTTCAAATAAAATATGATATTATCATCTTAAATGCAATAGCAATAATGAAAGTGGAACAGCCATAATGGTCATAGTAGATGGTGACTGATAAACATACAATAGTATAAATATATTAATTAAAAATTAAACAATAAACACTTTGAGATGCGCAGACTCAGTTGTTGAAAGAAAATGTGGGTTGATTAGAGGGAGGTGGGTACCAACACTGGTATCAATACTAGTATTAGTATTGTATTAGTATCCAATATTAGTATTGGAATCAATGCTAGGACGATAGGAAGAATATTTTTTGTCTATCCTCTAAGTTCAGCATATAGTTCACTAAATTGTGTTAAAAATGTTATTTTTTTTAAATTGAAAAATATACCACAAACAAGCACAGTTAGAAATAATAAAACCTTTTTTTGACTTTCACATATATATTATATTTATAGTCTATGTCACATTAAACAACAGAAGATGAGTCAAAGAGACCGGCACATTTACACTCCAAAAAGCCCAGTTTGAAAATGCATTAAAAGCTGCAAAGTTTGTTTTTTTGTATTAACTAATTAATATGAAAAGTAAAAATCACAGTGAGTGGTCATGGTCACATGGTCATTAAAATGTGTTCAGACTTTTTAAAATTATGATGATTCACCTCATAAATCATGACACACTGGTCCCTAAACTTCCTTTATAGGTTAAAATATTGGTGTTGGTATTGGATTGATACCAATATTAGCAGTATCGCACAGCACTAGTATTGACTAAAGAAATTATGCAACTCCCTGTCCACAGATTTCAAGATTTGCTTGTCATGCAACGTTTGCCGTTGACAGCTCATCACTCGATACTTCAGGCTGCAGCTGCATACGTAACACGCTTATACATTTACTACTGTCAATCTTCCCTCCTATTGTTTGCTGCCTCAAACTCTCAACTCAAACTTCTCACCTCAGGTTAGTTTAGCTTGTTACCTTCCCACTACGAAACAGGTCAACAAAATGTCATTGACCTTCCACCGTCTCTGGTTCACCATGTCAGTCTTAATCTGTCCCTGTGTGTACACCTCCTTAAGGGCATAAAGTAAACATATTAGACCATTAAAAATCCACTTGGTGACTATTAATGCATTTCTCTAAGTAAAGCCATATCAGCTCTATGATCCAGACATTTAAAACACTGATTCAAAATGCCTGCTGGCATTGATATCCTCTAGTCAAACTCCCATAGAAGTGTTGCTTTGATACAAACTCTTAAACATCACACATTAGTGGTCTATTGGGCCCATCTCCAATTCTAATGATTATTGATCTACTATTCATAGTCAGCTGTTCAAGGATGGGAACAAGAGTAATACTCCTGAATGTCACACCTCTGACCTTTTTTTGTTTTTCAGAACATGTCTGGACAGCCAGGCACATTTACATTGAGATTTCTCCACTACATAAAATATCCTTAATTTGTCTAAGCTGAGTGGGGATTTCCCCTCCTCAGTCCAGCACTGCTAGAAATACAATGGCTTGTTCTTGTTGTTATCCAAAGTGAGGAGTTTTAGTTTTGGATAGGCATTTAGAGGATTATCTAGGTGCTTCTAAACATTCCTGTGTAATTAGACACCACCTTTGTCAGTCATGCAGAAGCAAAAAGCTGATTGGCTGAGTGTCAAATGAACTGCTGCCTTTGGGAATGTCCCCGGTTGGAGTGTCAATAGTTTGTCTTTGAGCCCTCGAGTTTATTCACCTCGTCTGCTTTATTCAAAGTCACTGGAAGAAAAAAGACCTGGAGGTGATTGAGGGTTTGCCTGTGTGAATGTAAGAGAAACAGAAAGAGAGAAGAGAACATGAAAATCAAGGAAACCTTTTTTAAGATATGTCAGAGAGAATTTGAAAAAATGGGAAATGTTGCGTGAGACTTAAGGGCAAAGATAAAAGCTGATACAATTTGACTGATTAAAAAGAAAGATGGAAGATATCAACAGCGACAGAGAGGAAGCAGAAAGGCGGACCTTGAGGCAGGGGTGGGCAAGTATGAGTGGAGCTAAATGTAGATCTTGTGATCCGGATCATATAGTCAGCACTGATGAATGATAGATGAACGCAGCATTACCACCCCGTAAATGATGGAGAAGAAGGGAAGCAAACAGAATAACAGCAAAAACATTAATGCTGCTCCATCCTGGAATCACTAATCCAGCAGTTGACACTTTTTTCTTTATAATTATTTATCTCTCCCTCTTTCTTTCACAACAAGAAAAATAACAGAATTTGTTATTTGTACACAAGCGTAAAAGAAAGCTGTTTATTTTTGACAAGAACTTGTTGTGGTTGTGTTAGATTTTTGTCTGTTGTATAACAAGGACAAGGACCTCCTAAGCACTGTCCACTAAAAATGTAGTTTCTACAAAACTGAAAATTTTAAGCATGATTTTTAAAAAAAAAAAAAAACTATTCTTTGAGAAAATCATTGTGCAAACCACAAAAAATAAAGAAAAGAAAAAGAAAACACAGAGTTTCTTAACTCTCACTTAAGCCACCGAAAAATAAGTTTTGCATTTATTTTTGGTGACTAGAAGAAAAGGTCAAAACAAGGAGATGAATGGCAGAGATGCTTTATTTTTGAACCATCAACCTTTCAACAGGGAGCCAAATCAGGCAAGCAAATCAAGATAATTTCTCCTAAATGTCCTTTTTTAAGCATCTGAGAGGATTACAGTAAAACTACACTGGACGCTGTGGGACAAATTCAAGGTACACAACTCTGTCAAACAATGAAAGAAACAACAAGTGTGCTCTTGCTCACAGTCCCTACTTGATGTGCCGCCACTGGGCTTGCACATTATGGACTCTTCTGCTGAAAACCCCAGTGTTACCTTTGAGGAGATCCAGCTCCTAACGCCAGTGATGATCCAGAACAGAAATGTATTGCTGTTGCTGTTGTTGAGTGATGCACACATGCACATGGTCAGAGCACAACTTGTAAAACTTGCTGTAAGATTTAAATCAAGTGTGCCTTTGGGTTTTTGCAAACCTAATACATTTCTAACCAAATATATTATTAACCTACTGTAGAGGATCAGGAAAATGCATGCATTTTTGTGATTAAACCAAATGATTTTCTTGAAGGAAATACAATAACATATTAGAAATGTGCAGATACACATCCAGCGATGTTCCAGTTTTTTATGCAATCACCTCTTCCATCTTTGGTAGAGGTTCAATGTTTGTAATGATCATCAGTTTACTGACTACAGGTCTATTTGATATATTTCCATCACAGTTCTGCTTCTTTATCTTTTGATTTTAACATTTCCTTCTTTTAATTTTCTAAATATTATGACGATATTACTATCTTTTGTTTTTCATATGTCCTTAATCTTTTTTTTCTTCCTATGGGCATCATAGTGTACGCTTTCAGTAACATTCCTGTGTCACAAATGCAGTTTGTCTTGCTGCTTTCCCAACAATATTATTATGTTAATGTGTTTGACCTCAGTATTCAAAGAGCTACATTTCAGAAATTCACATAGTAGCCACATTGAAAGTAAGTATGAATGAGTGAGTGTGAAACAGCAAAAGAGAGTGAGCAAAAGTTTGACTGGGCTTTTTCTTTTTTTCCTCCCCACACGACAAGGTTGCTTTACACAGGCATGCACAAAAACACACACTGTGCTCCCGCGTCAAGGTGGTGAGAGGACGAGAGAGGACAACACAAAGCCCTATTGACTGATAGCCTGCACACAATGACTTTCATTTTCCACTTCTTAGCAAAATATTATCAATTCTTAACAAGACTGTGGACCTCAACTCTTTCTATTACACGGTCACAAAGGCAGGGATGCATCTCTCAGGGCGAAGAAATGATGACATTCCTGCGGTGACATCAAAGCAGCACTTTACAGTAATAATGTCACATCATCCAGTGAAAGGAATAGTTTGCTGCTGTATTTTCAGCATCTTTGCAATTTTTTCAGTTCTTTTTATACGATCATAAATTTCCAACCTTGAAAACTGTAGATGAATTATTAACCACCCTACTTATATATGGTTGGAGTTACGTTTTTCTTCAGGTCTATGTCTTTTTCTAAGACACATAGTGCTGTCATCTCTCTCAATGGCACAAGAAAAAATGTATTATTTATTTATTTTGCAAATGAACTAAATTCTGTTATATCTTATTCTATATTTATTAAGGTTAGTGAGTTTTAGGGTCTGAGTATGGCTTTGAAGCATCTCTGTGTATAGGTGTTTCATATTACAAAGACGTCCTGAAAACTTAAATTAAAAACTGGTATGCGATTAAAATATTCAAGTCATGTAACAAATGTCTCTTCCACTAGTTAATCAAAGAAAAGGTTCAATAAGGAGATTTACTTTTTGTGTACACTTAATTCAAACTTTCAAGCTGCTGCAATAGCCTTTCATGTGTTTTTCTGTGCTTTTGCTAACCATTTGAATTCAGTCTAAAGTATTTTTTCAGACCTTATATACCATTACAAAGTCAGCAAAGCTACACCACCACTCAACCATGATTTATTAAAGGAATTTGACCTTAAGCCGAAGCTTGTAGCCTTTCCTAAGGAGTCGAGAAACTACATTGAGCCTTTAAATGTAATTATTTATGGAGTACTACAAAAAGCTATATTGAGATAGTATTGATAAAAATAATGTCAAACATTCCCCAACACTCCCAAGCATCAGAATTAGCTTGATTACTGGTGATACAATGCTGAATAAGTTCAGTTCAAGCGATGAATTAATTTCCTTCTGCTCTACCCTTCACCCTCTTCAAAACACTGTCAGTTTGCACAGCGCTGCTCGATCAGCTGCGAAAATGCTTAAATTCTTCCTCAGGTAAGGATGTCCTCAAAGAAACCTTAGGCTACACACACACACACACACACACACACACACACAGAAAGAGAAAACCAAACACACCTGCAAAGCAGTAGTTGGGTTTAAATGCCTTTTGTTATGTTAGCTTAACATTAGCATGTCTTTGGCTAGGGCTAGTGAGGAACTGAGTGGTAAACTGTGTCTGCTGTGTGTGTGAGTGTGTCCACCTGTAAGTTACATACTGTTGTAGCTAACACATTAGCAACTTCCGACCAAACAGCCACTTTGTCTAAAATAAAATGTTTTATCAATGTAGGAAATGTTACTTATCCTTAAATACTTTTCATACATTTTTCCAACATTTTACTTTAGAATGACAAAAAGTTCCATCTGATGTTACCGATGTGTTGAGCAAAATGAAAGCACTTTTCTTAAATCATATACACTTTCTTTTAAGATGGTAAGGAGTCCATAACAGATTTTCTGCCAGCTTTCACTGTTTTTGGTTGCATGACAATGTCACAGTTGCTGCATATTTGCCAGCTACGTATTCACAATGCCCAATCTCCCATTGCACCCCATCCTACAGATACTTTATTAGATTGAGATTTGGTGGCTATCGTGGCTATACATTACCATATTCTAGAAATCAGTTTAAGATGATCTCATCTCATGCTACTGTCAACCATCAGCTCCAAGCTTCCACATCAGGTCATGTATTCAGAAATGCTCCTCTGGATACCTTGGTTGTCACAAGTAGCTATTTGAATGTCTGTTGAAGCAGTCTGGTCAGTCTCCTCTGACCTCTCATGTCAACAATGCATTTTATCTAAAGACCTGCCAGTCACTTGATATTTTCTATTTATATCTCAGTAAACTGTAGAGATGATTGTTTGGAGAAAATCACAGTAGATCAGCAGTTTTTTTTTTTTTTTTAAATAATTAGACAATGCCACGTTCAAAGTAATTTAAGTCAGCTTTCTTCCCCATTCTGTTGCTCAGTTTAAGCTTCAGACACTGTGTCTCTACTGTGTCTACATATCTAAATGCATCAGATATTTCTGGTAATAAGCAGTTGAAAGAGTTAGTGAGTGTATATTGGGAAAGAATGAGAAATATTAGAATCAGAGCCATGTTTTACTTCTCCATGGAAATGTTAGGCAGGGATGATATTTTTAGTTTGATGTGCTGAGTTTTTTCAGATGTCATTTTTTGGCATTTCTCTCACAGTGTAATATTGTTTGTGTTGCATCAAGCTCAGAGAAAGAGAAAAAACTTTAACTTTATTATTATTATTATTTATTATTATTATTATTATAATCTTCTGTAGAATAAATGTGAAAAATATTGATAAATAACATATATCATAAAAAGTTTTAAAAAACTAAAACACATTTTTCTTATTGCTATTTGTCTTTTAACTTTAGAAACAACTTTATTCTTTGAGAAGAAGCAACTATCAATAAAATACACTAAGAACTTTGCCTCAAATGTGTAAAATACCAACAAAACAGTGAAAAGAAATGTTGAAATGCACTAAAACTACTGTCATTACTGTCATAATGTCAATGGGCAATATTAAGAGATCTCAAAGATCATCATGACTTGCACTTTCTACACCAAATGGCAGAGAAGGGAAGACCTTTGGCTTGATGTGGAACATATAAATTCAGAGATTATTTATAATCTGAATTATAGTACTTGAATTATAGTAGTCGAATGGGGGGGGGGGGGGGGGGGGGGGAACCATAATAACTTCAGAGATCCCATGACCTTTATCACTGCATACAATCAACTGCCATTATTTCTCTGTGTGACATTTACTGCAAAAGGCAGACGTAGACTAAGACTGCCTGTGTTTTCTTCAGCATTACGCGGTTCATGGGAAGAGAAGTGAAATATGGGAAATTAATTAAAGCTGGAGGATGTGTCTAATATTGATGTACTTGTGAAAGTCAGATTTAACGATGAAAGATGGAGAATTTCAAGCTATTGCACCTTTTCCATTTGCGTTTGGTGGGACTTTATCATTTTGATCCATAAGGCGGAAAGAGTAATCTTTCATGGGAGAAAAACCAGGGTGATGAAATGAAGGGGTGTCCACACGGGCAGAGACTAGCAGCAATGCAGCAAGCAGCTCATCATAAAATGTCAATGAAATTCAGCGACTTGCAGCAAATACAGGTGAAGCATCACAAAGCCCAAAGATCCTAAGTTACTCTTATCATAACTTTAAGGTAACTGACTGAAACACTGACCGGTGAGTAAACCATAACACTGACATATGACACAGTGGTAAATAAATTAGAGGGTTACCTGTACAACTGCCACCTGCAGTCTCCATTAATAGCTAACTGTAAGCTACAAAGAAATGCACAATGAGCAAATGAGCATAGGGGCTTTAGGCTACAAACTAGCTTGTGAACCTGAGGCTAGATTTAAGTGCAACTCCTTGTCTTTGAGTTATGAATAGTTCACTCACTGCTTAGCTGGCAGCTCAGGAACAAGTTGGGAAACTTTGATGAATCACGAAAGACGGATGCATCCTTACTCTGAAAGTTTAACTTTATCTTTTTAGATTTAATGTAGGTTCTGTAAGAAAAGACTAAAAAGCCCATTTTAAATTTTAAATTGCAGTTTATTTGCATTTAGCTGCTTTATTGATTAGTAAATATAAATAAAAATGTTACTCACTGCAAGTCAAACAGCCTTTAAGCAACCTTTGCAATGATTTTTTACATTTGAAACCTGATGATGTATTTACAGACTGACAGTGCAAAATTTGTAATACCAAAACTTTAAAAATGTTTCTACATGACTGTGACAAGTGTTTCTCATAAGCTTTAAAGCAACAACATTGTGTTCATATATGTAAAGATATGTTAAGTTTTAAGAACCTTTAAAAAATTAAATAACTTTCAGCAGAAACTGAATTGATTTACCATTTGAAGATGAATATCTGGTTGACTGCACCTGACATTCTCATCCAGTCTGATAATTACAGTGGAGAGCAATAGACGGGTAGCGAGAGAAAAGATCACTGATTGAATAACAGAGGAAAGATGGGGATGAGTCATGAGAAGCTGATTATTAGAACAGTGGCTAAGATGTTAGACTTACAAAAGGTCGTTAAGATATGGCGGCATTAAGATATCGCAGATGAGAGTGGTAAAATACTGGGAATGATGTGCAGACAGTACAAAAGAAAGCGAGGTGTGTACATGATGGCATTTGTGCTTTTTTTGTGACTGTCCACTTGCATTCTGAAACTTCCCTCTTTCTCTTTTTTCTCACCTTTTATTTTCTTTTCTCTCCCTTTGCTTTTATTCTGTCACACTCTCCCCTAAATCTCCCTATGAAATCTACACTTGCCACTGGTAATTACAATGAACAACTTCATATGTCTGCTTCTCCTGCTTCTGAGATAAGGCGTGGTTGCGTGGCATACACACCCAACTGCATTCACAAAGACACACACACCATCATCCACTATCTTATCTCCATCGTCACAGAACAACCGCCTTCTGCCCAATTCTGCCCTAATCTTCACCGTAAACAATACTGATATTTTACCCCCGTCCACAATGAAAAGGGAAGGGAGGAGGGGGCGAGGAGGAGGTGGAGGATAGAGGGGCGGAAGGGGAAGGAGAAAAGGACTAATGCAGGATAGATGGAGGAGAAGTGCACATCTGATAAAATTGGTTGCTTATAAAAACTCACCTCCCCCGTGCCTCGCCTGTCATTCAGCCTAGGATTTGCTAGTCTCCATTTATGTATGTAAGAGTATTGTGCAGTGAATTAATTTTCCATACATAGTCAGAGTCTATTTGAAACTCTATAGGTTCCTTCAAATAGTTTTTTAATCACATTTTTACTGTTAAAACTCCTAAACCTAGTTTTTCTTTTTCTTGGCCACAGTCAGCTTGGTGGTAACTTTAGTATGGATTTGTTGTGAACAGATGGCATATTAGAACTACAATTTTACTTAAACTATATCTTGATGGGTCCACTTGTAAATTTTGACACTTTGATAACATTTTGAAGAAGAATCTCAAGCTTAGAAGTACACAATTCATCCCTCCCACACTCAATGGCTCCACAATGTAATGTTTTCTCTTAAACCTTATAAGATCTTTTATTCTCTCTGAGGAAAATCCCAAAAGTTCTCGGTCATGGCACCCATTCCTGATCTACTTTAGTTCATCATAACCATAACATATCTTTCGGGACAGTATGTATGTGTGCTACTGTTTTTTGGGGGTTTTTTTTGGTTTGTTTCTGTAGAGTAACACCAAAATAAAGTGAAACCAAAACAAGGGAGGAAATATTAATCTGCTCTGTTAGTGGTTCTTTAATTGTACTTGCTTGGTTTGTGACTTTGTCACCATGTCAAACTATGTTTTCCTCCTTTACCTAAATAAATATATTAAACAGACAACAGAAAAAGAAATCAGTTCAGTTTAATATCTGTAGTGCTAAAACACAATAATTGCTTTAAACTTGAAAAAGTGAAACAGGTTTTAATGTTAATAGTGCAACTTTTAACGCCAGTAACTTTATTAAACTGCAGCTAAATTGTTACAAAAATAATTTTGATTAATTTTAAAAGGTTCCTGTTCTTGATTTTGATCACCATTCCCAGTCATTTTTGAAAGCTGCAGAGTTAAAAATAAGTCAAAGAAAACACGAGCATCCAGGTTATAAGACAGGTTTTAATCAGACAGATTTCTTCTGGCTTAAACGGTGACTTTGACCGACACACCTTCCATGTTTGTGTAGGTATATAGGTATATGGGTAAACTGTGTTTTCAACAAAGACAGATTTAATCAAACGTTTTGTATGCTCTGGCTTTTTGCTTTATCTCTAAATAAAGGGCCAGAAAAGGTCCTGAGTTAGTGACTTCCATACGGTCTTCCAGTTCATATTTTCTGCAAACTCTGTAAGATGCCTGATGATAATAACTACACTAAAATTAAAATCTAAAATCTAAAATTTCTCTAACCCAGAAGTTAGATCGCTTTGTGATTTATGGATCATTCACAAGATAAGACTAAACAACAGTGACAGTTATAAAGTGTTTTAAGTAATCCAGTTTTGTTACAACCAAATGTATATAAAAACACATTTGCAAATGTAAATGAAGCTGAGTAATGAGCATTTCTTTGCTGTTATAAGAATCAGAAATATGACATTGCCTGTAAACTCACTGACTGTGCAAATCCTGCATACACCTACATCAGCTTTGACTGGCATCCCACTCAACAAGCTTCAACAGAGGCTCCTGTTGTGAAAACAGTACTGTTTGCTTTTAGTGACCTTACTCTATACCCCAATGTAAAACAGTGTGAATCCTCCAAAGTGTCTTGGCATTTAAATAGTTTTTGCTGACCTACAAGTCTGTAGGACTGAAGCGATCTGAATGCTGAGGCTTTTAAGAGAATGCCCAGCTCTACAGCGGAGCAGCACAAACTAACAACACATCAAAGGTTTATGTATATATTAAGATTCATAATTCATCTCCTACACTCAGTCGGCTTTCATTCCTGAAGCCACAACCAAAGGAACACAGACATGAGCTGCGTGACCTTCAGCAAAAGGGTGACAGTGAAGAAAGACAACATTATAAAGGAAAATAAAGACAACCTCTATCGTGACTGAAGCTCCTCATCATGCTCTGTTTGTGATACGTTACATGTATATCTTGTTATTTCCATCTCCTGCTTTTTGTCATCCTATAGCCCTTCCGCCACACGCCCTCTACTTCTACCTCAGTGGTGATACAACAGGATAACCCTGGAGGTCTGAGGAGAATTAGAAATGAAAGTTGATTTAATCAGTTGTCCACTCACATACACCTCCTCGAATCAGGTTACAGGGGGACAAGGTTCTGCAAGTGCACGTGTGTGTGTGTGTGTGCGTGTGTGTCATTAAAACAGACTGGCTCACTTCTTAAATCAGCCGGGACATTTTTATTGTCAACACTAACAGCAACGCTGAGGCCATCTGTTTTCCATGGGAAACTGTCCAACAAGCAGCTTTACAACCTGTTCAGTTATATAAACATGTTGTTACTTCTACTGTACATTATCAGGAGTTTTAAAACAAATAAAGCTTTTATAAATATATTTATTCTATTTGTATCAGTATTTTATCAGTATATTTTTTATGCATATAGCTGTTTTCCACATGCAAAAGTGCTTCACAAAAGTTAACATACAACTTAAAAAACTGGAATTAAAATCAATGCAAAACAAAAGGAAAGTACAAGAGATTTAAAAATACTCAACAATAAAAATAAATAAATATTGGAAATAAAACCAATAACAAAATCAGTACAAAGAAAAACCTAAAGAACTTCACGCTAAGTTGAAATGAGTACATAATGAAAATGAAAATTGGTATCGACTCCACAAACCTTACTTGTACAGGCAGGATATTCCATCTGTTTAGTGTCTGTTTTGGTGAGTCTGTGGGACAGAAAATCATTCTAGCTTATGAGTGAGATAGAAGTACTGCGCGAATGTGTGAGTGTCTGAATAGATGAATGGCAGCAAGGCAAGCAGAGTGATTTAACTTGTGCATTATCATTATAAGCTCGCTCATCATTAAATATTAACCTATTTTATATTTAAAACACAGTACCAGTGTAGCTGTCATATAATCATTTTTAAAATAGTTGTATAGTGTAACCAGCCTGATAGGCCAGATTTCCATTTATTATTATCTGAAGTTCCTTTAAAGTATTCTCATAAAAACTCCATAAGAAATAAAAAGTTGGACAAAAAATCTTATTTGTTGTTGGTGTACAAAATATAAAACTGGTGGAATAAGATACCAGGTGTAAGTTTGAATTTGCGTAGAATTCAAAATTTTAAACTTAAATTTGGCCTCATGGCTAATGTGCACAAGAAAAGCTCCGCCTATTCATGTGCAAAACTACCATCAGATTTTTAAAATATGCAACCAACCTATTTTGTTCTTACCATTGTGTACTATTGCATGCAATCTGTCACTGGCATACTGCCACATCCCCATTTTGCCATATAGGAAAACACATTTACTTCTACAGTGTTGCAAGAGAAAAGCCTGACTGAAGGAACTGAAAGAACCTTGTACAAAGAGGAAGTCAGGTAAGGCACAGCTGAAATAACCGAATCTGAATTCCATCTCCTCCTGGTACACTCACTGTGGCTCAAGTAAAATAAAAGTTGATATTTAAAAAAAGAAATGGATTAGCAGAAAACAGGTAGAGCACAGGAAGATGAAAAACTTTTGTTTTGATTCTATGACATTCGTGGGATAGTACCAAGAAATTAGACTGTAAGTGATAAAATTCAGCAATGATAGAATTTATTGAAAGATGAGACAGTTTAAGATAAGATGAGACAAGAAATATTTAAATATGTTTAATTTTCTTCAGATGGAGCTCAACTTTAATGTTTAGTTTTTAAAAAAAATTAAATTGTAATTTTGTTCCTTATGTTTATGTTTTCTAAGCCAGGCCTACAACTGTTTGTACACATGGTCAGAGTTCTAGACTTCTTTATAAAATACGAACAAATTCAGGTACAAAAATCTTAATAAATCACTGCATGAAACATTTGTACGCATGTTTTATGCACAGATTTCATGTGTACAAACTGTTAACAAATGAGGCTTATTGTTCCCTCTACTAAAGAAACCCTACACAAAATCACAAACAAAGGGCCTTCATAACACAATTTAGTTATCTCAAAATAGAACTCAATAGTTTAATAATATTAAATAGCAGAAGCAGCTGATTTCTAGTTCTAATGTGAGTTTGTTTACTGCTTTTTCACTAAATACATTTATTTGTGATATAGCTCTGGTAATTAGTTTTCATTTCAAAATAAAGAATAACAAAAAAGCTCATAACAACAGCTTATTTTCCATTCCCCTGAGGGAAGAATTAATGTGTTTTTGTAGCTTCACGTACTTAAAGTAATGTGATGGTAGACATCACAGATTGTGTTATAAATGCTTCATAATGAAAGATAACAGTGGATGATAGATGGAGAGCTGATCTTGTGAAGCTCCTTTTTTGGCAAAGTTGTAGGAGTCAGCTAAAGGAGGCAACTTTTGTTGACAGATTTTCAGTGGTTCTAAATCCACGGGATAGCGAGAGCCGTTCCCAACCTAGCTGGGGGTCGGTTTCACTGTGTGTTGGGGAAGCCTATTTGTTGTGGAAAGGATTATGGTGAGCGATCTAGTCACAAACAAGATTAGTGGTAGCGGATCGTGTTTGATTGGGAAGCTACAAAACAGCTCTCACAACTGTGACACAAGTTGTTGTCCAGCTTGTAGCAAACAGAAAAGAAGTCATGAAACACACAAGCAAACAAATAATTACAAGAATATGATCTCTTCTCTTTTATACCTTACATCCTCTGACCAGCTATTTCTAGACATTATATCGCAAACTGTTTTAGATTCTTGCAGATGTGTCCAGCTCCCTTTGAAAAGCTACAGACAGCAGAATTACTCTAAAACCCTTTAAATTTGAGATTAAACTGTATAGTCATGTCTTTTTATAGAGCATGACATAGACTCACGTACATAGCCATGGTCACACACACTCAGGAGTATCTGTAATCCTAGTTGAGACAGGCAGACACCCTTGGTGCATCACTCTCCCGTTCATTTCATAGATCTGTCATCGTCCCTGGACAAAAGCACCTCACCAGGATGACTAATCTGTGTTCGGCTCGCTGTCCTGGCTGACTCAGGCTGCCATGTCGATTCTATTTCAGACGTTACTCAGCAATCGCTGAAGCGAGTTATGATTGGAATGGAGACAAGGCACACAAAGGGGAGACAAAGGCAAAGATAGAAAGGGGGCAGCATGGGGGTGGGGGTGGGAAGGGTATTTTCAACTCATTAAAACTTTTTCAAAAGCTGAAAGATGACTTGAGGCAGACTAGTGTTTATATCATTTTGTGCATGAGTGTGAGACAGAAAGTGTCTCAGTCTTCTCTTGTCTCCCTCCAGCAGCAGCAGAGAAACCTCCAGGGCTGACACAGGGGACAGCCGACCTCAGCCTGGCACAGAAACCCTCACCTTGTCTGGGCCACTAAGCACACAGCAGTTCCCTCAGTCACTGAGAGTACACATCCAGACAGCGATGCTGCTTCGCTGGGGAGCCTGAGACAGGAGTGGTTTGGGAAGTTACGGTGCAAGCTGACAGGCTGTCATGGCAAATACACACACATACCGAGAGATAATACTATATCAATATGATGATACGTGAGAAAAACTGTATCACTACTTCTCTCATTGCCTTGTCTTTCCTCACTTACCACCAAACCCATCAACCTGCAGTGTCCTGCCATATCATCCTCAATAACCCCAGCTGGTGAGCTAAGCAGTGTCTGACATACATGCACACCAGCACATACACCCAGATACTCAAACACTGAAAGATGCTTACAGGCATGGGGTCTATTACGCAGAGAAGTAAACACTCACATGTAACCACATACAAGCTGTGTGCACATTTGCGAGCAAAACAGCAATGAAAATTTAAATGATTTAACTTTAAATGTCACTTTAATTTAGAGAAGTGTTTTGTTGTCCTGTGCAGGGTGGACCAAATATCCAACATTCCACACAAACAAAAAAATTAGCTAACTAACCACAGTGTATGTGGAGATGACTGCCACAAGCTGTGGTATATGGTGTGCTGGAATGGAACAAAAACTCTTGAGGTTTTTGACTGGCAATGCCTATTGTCAGATCCGAAGACTATCGCTTCTGTCCTCACTCTCTCCCTGTACTTCCCACAGATACATTGCACATCAGTTGGCCTGCTGTCTTTTTGAGGCAGCGGTACACCATTTCTGCTGAATTATTCACATCTTTTGGAGAAGAGGAGCTGAGAGAGACAGCCCGTAAAAAGCCAAGCTAATTAAAGTAGCAGTATTAAATGTGTGCCCGTGTCTTTTCCAAAAAGAGAGGAAAGAGAGATCAGCGGTGATACCTTTCCTCTCTCTGCATCTCTATCACTTGTCCCCCCGCCTCCCTCCTTCTTTCGCTTCACTTATCCCCCCTCTTCCCTCAGCTTTCTCAGGAAAATTACAACCTGACTGCTCACTTTAATATTTCAGCATCTAAGTGAGTGTGACAGCCTCTCCTTTGTGTCCCCCACACCCCCACCTCACTGCTTCTTCTGTCCCTACCTCCATCCACCCACCCACCCAGCCAGCACTCTCTCTCCCAGCCCCAGCCTCCTCGTGTCGTTTGCTTATCATTCCCCCGACAGTTCAACTTTTACCATGTGACAGGAGAGAGACAGACAGAGATGGAAAAAAACAAAAACAAATCAGACTCAAACCGAGGTCGCTTTGCCAGGCTATCAGGCTGTCTCTCTCTGTCTCTCTGTGAGTTCTGTGACATGTACACGACCATGAACCTACAATGAGGAGAGGTATCGCTTCGCGCTGATGTATGCCACTCATGGTCAGACATAGACACACAGGAAGCATTTCATAGTGACAGTTGGGGTAGTGATCTCATCCACAGAGACAGACACTGACTCAGAATAGAGGTGTGTGTATGTCCTTTTGTATATTTGTGCATAAGATGTCACCCCCTATACATGAGCCACTTCAGCGCATGAGATACCTCTGAGAAGGCTCTTTCTGCAGCCATAACCCCAATAGTCTTTTCTATGCATGCTCATGTGTGTCATTGTTAGTGATATGAATATGTGCGTAGGCATGTATTATACACAAATGTATTATACATGTTCGGGTGAGAGATGTACTTGTTGGTGGAGTGATAGTGTTATTTGAGGTGAATAGCCAAGAAGATGGCTCAGTATGTTGTGTGTTCATAGGCACTATGATACACATCAATAATTTAGCCCGTCTCCCCTACTCCCCATTCATTCTATTTTCATCTCTGCCATTTGATATCCCTCTCTGTTTCCACTCTCAAAGAGAGCATATCATGCCCAGAAAGCGAGAAAGAAATATAAAAAGAGCCTCAGGAAACAAGCCTTTTATACCAATAAGTGAGAAAGTAAATGGTGCAGCAGCACGCCAACAATGTATGGACAATAGCATTCAGGAATTACATATCTGTACTTACACGTGTATTGGTATGCCTGCACACAAACGCTCGTTCACACACACAGAGGGAATCACACATACAAATAGAAACTCTCAATGTGAGGAGATGCTGACATTGTACACAACATTGATCATATAATTTACTCCTCTCTATCAAGCTACAAGGGTATTGATCAAATAATTCCATATGTGGGCCTCGGCTACTGCCAAATTGCTAAAATGGGGCTGCTCTACTTAAAGTGTGTCCCATAATGGTTTTAGCATTGATTGTGACTCTCCCTCGCTCACTCCCAATGCAAACAAACCCCATTCAAAAGGGTTTGCGAATATGGTCAAACACAAATCACACATGCACACACACTGCCAGTTGAGCAGCTAATGCCACATACGGAGACTGACACTTCCACAAACTAGAACACGCACACACACACACACACACACAATTTCATTCTGTGTCCTTTTGGATATTTGTGTGGTCGTCAGGTGATGAAATTATCTATTTGCTGTGAGTTGCAGAATAGAGTTGCCTCGTGGGCATGCGGGTTTTTACAAATGACTGGAAGATTAAGAGCGGTTGAAAAGCCAATTTGACCCCGTTTCTACTTTGATGGCTCAGCTGACCGATTTGCTGCAGCCCCGAGGCAGGTGTCACACACGTACGCATTTACAGTAGGTGTTCTCATTTGTGTGTTCGGCACCAGTGTTTGCACGCGTATACAAAAATATACCTGAGAGCACACGCTTGCACGTGCACATGGATATATATTCACGCTTTTCAGCTAGAGTTGTTACAGTTTCTTTAACATTGAGAAACATTTGAAAAAAAGGAAAGAAAAGACACAATTGAACATCTGAAGCAGAGCGAGTCAGAAACAGTTACAATTAGGGATGGGTATCGTTTAGGTTTTATCCGATACCGGTGCCAAACTGGTACTTTTGAAACGGTGCCGGTGCTTAAACGGTGCTCAAACCGGTGCTTAAAGAATGGAGAACACAAAATTGGTCCAAAAACCTCTCATGTTCAGCTGTTTTTTTTGTAAAAAGATAACAATGTTAGCCTTTTCTGCAGCTATAGGGCATATATGGCATCACTCTTGGCTGGAAGCAGTGCTTAAACAAAAACAAACTTTGTCCAAAAACCTCATGTTTAACTGTTTTCCACTTTTTCTTTAGTCATTTTAGCCTTTTTGGCCAGGGTGAAGGGAGTATCTGCCATCAAACAAGAAGACAGCCGCATGTAGCTATGATGATGTTTGCTAGTTCACCTTACATGCATTAATGTAATAACGTGGTTAGCCTACTGAACGTAAATTACACACGAACATCATGAAGCTACTCACGCAGAAAAGAACGGCTGCTGCTGCCATCATCATCCGTCACCACCACACCCGCAGGAGATGCGCTCGGTGTGAGGTCTCGCAGCAAGCTATCAAATACAGCGCATTTTTCTGCTTTAAAAAAAACCCCGCTATGCGTCGCCAGGTGTTTCATCGGATTTGAGGTGTTACCTCCTTTGACAGTATCACAGTATCACCTTAAAGCACTTGTTGCAGGCTGCTGAGTTTGCATATTTTGCTGTGAAGTACAGCCAGACTTTTGACTGCTTCGCCTTGGGCATTTTTAATCTGTAGCTCTGCTCTAAAAGTACGTACGTACCTGGGCCCGCCTACTATCCTCGGAAACGTAAAATGATTGGCTAGAATTCAAAGTGTGTCACAGCTCAGGAAAAAAAAGCACCGAAATGAAGCACCGAAATGTGCGCTGCTTTTCGGTCTGGTTACTACCGTTTATGTCAGAACCGGTGCCATCATGGCACCGGACACCGGTACCCATCCCTAGTTACAATAGTGTTAGGTGTTGATCATAAAATCTGATCGAGTGCCCACCCTTTACCAGTAAAGTGTTATTTTTCTGCTTACATGTGTTTTTAAGTTCTTTTTGGGGGGCAGAAATACTGTGAAGAAGTAACAGAAAGACCCTTTTCTTTGTCAAGGATGTGTATGAGAGCATATACTTCAGCAAGTTTGTTAGATGTCAATCTCAAACACCTGACAGAATGACACTTTTCTATTATAAAAATACAGCTGTCTGTACAAACCTGCATAACAGCTTCTAGCTGCATCCTTTTAGTCTCTGAAAGAAAAAAACATAATTGGCCACTCATGTGTACTGTGGCTGATCACATCATGTACTCTATAGACTGACAGAGAACTAAAGTCACTATTGGAGCTGGACTGCTGCCATCCTCATTTCACCCCAAACCCTTTACAGATATAGTGACTGTATACCCACACTAAGCTGTGGGACAGCATGAATCTGGATGAGATACTGAAGCTCAAACTGTGTGATAGACGAAGAACTATATGTACCATATAAATGTGCTGCGTGGGTGCATACAGTAAGACTAGAAAATGTCTATTTACTAAAATTAATATCTTTTCTTATTGTTTTTGGCTGCAATCAGCTGACATTTTTCTCTAATATAAAAACTTGCTGCCATAACAAATAATTTCTGTCACTTCTAAACTTCTCCATGATCACTAATTCTAACTGTCCTTATGGAACAGTAGAGTTTAGCTGCTTTGTTGCTTGCTATTCAAAAGAAAAGGCAGGATCATATATAAATACTTTATATTAAAATGTATATTTATTAAATATTTACATAATTCTGTGTAGACGTAGGTACACTTTTACAAAAATGACCTGAAAACAGAAATGACAACTCTGAAAGTTTTTTTTTTCTTTTACATGACTTATATAGGCATTCTGAGAAAGAGTAGAAGGATTAACCGAGATCTGTAGTGGTAAAGAGCTGAGAAGTTGAGAAGTGTGACAGTGAGAATGTAACACAGGAAGTGAGGCGAGACAGAGAGGACAGAAAAGGATGGGAGAGAGATAGAGTGTGACAGAAAAGGAGAGAGAAGGAGAGTCCAGCTGGTGGCAGAAACAGAGAGAGATGTAAGGATATGACACCTCCTGTCTCTGCACTGGCCTTTGCTGGCCTTTGCGGGAACATACATGACAGCCTTGTCACACTCACTTACTTTCGCTCCCTCCATCGAGGTATATGGAGTGCGTAAGAGGGTCATACACAGTAGGCAAGAGAAGGACAGACAAGACACAGAAAAGGAAAGAAAGAAAAAAGAAAGAAAGAAAGGTTACAGGAAATTTTGGTGCTACATTTACTCACTTCTGCACAGATTCCTCTCAGCCTGCTATAGTACTAATGTCCTTGGCATACCAGTAGTCTGTCTCTGTGTGTGATTCTTATTCTCACAAAGCAAAAAGAAAAGATCATTTCTTTTCTTTAAACTTTTACACAGCTTGTTTTCAGAAAATGTAACTTATGAGCATCCCTGTCAAATGAGTTTTTAACCTTCAACAAAAGGTTTAATTACCAAAAGAGCAGCTGCCCTGCATACACGCTCATTTTACTCTAATTGTGTTCTGCAGTGCTTTTTGGCAAGTACATATCTGTTGTTGTTGTTGTTGTTGTTTTCAAGGTTCTCACAGGATGAAAAAGAATGTAGGAAATAGCATTTTTCTTTCTTTGCTTTTTTTTTTTTTTTAGTGGCAGAAGCAGTTGTAGTATCATCTAGAAGTATGTCAATACTCTAAACTGTGGGTATTACCTTCTACTTCTACCTGTCTACTGAAATGGTATTTTGCAAGAGTTTGGAAACTGGCTGCAGGGATTTGTTCCCACTCCCAAGAGCATTACCGAGTGTTCAGTCCAAAACTGAAGTACGTAAAATAATACGTCGGCACATAATAGCGCAGTGAGACACAAAGATATGATCTCAGTAGGCTTGTTTGAGTAATTGAACCATTAGTGGTCTTTTCTACCAGGATTGTTTGCATGGCCATGGTTTGAGTTTGCATTGTGGCAGATTTTCAGCCAAGTTCAATTATTTCACCAGACAAGCAATAACTTTTGTTTTTGAGACCTCAGCGTCAACCCAACTGCGTCAACACATAAACTTAATTGAAGTAAATGAGAGGCAGCAGGATTGTTTGTTTGTTTGTTTGTTTTCTCACAATACTAATGATGGTCAGAATACAGCATTAAAGAGTTATAGCTGCTGAACCATAACGCACAGCTTGTGTAGATTTTATACACAATGCAAAGAGAATTATTTACCACAAACACCAATTTTTGTTGTATGGTTGAGATCAAATTCTATGCAAAATTCAGGAAATTGTTTCAATGTGGATGTTGATTTGTGAACTTGGGTGTTGTCATCATCAATCTTCCTATTAGAAGAGTAGTATTGTCTAAAATATTGCATGATTAGGGCCAAATGAGAAAAGAAAAACAACTCCATAACAGTAGGAGTGGCAATATAGACAATCTAATACATTGCTACTACAATAATATCAATAAGGTCACAAATGTTAATGAATAAAGAAAACTAAATAGAGAATATGCTCGCCCTCCCTTTTCAACCTTGCTTTGGTCCCAACATCCGTGTTCATGCCTGTAGATGCAGGCAGGAGAAAAAAGTCAATTTCTAGGCATCCCATGATTTGCATGTGATAAATAAATGAGATGAACCAATCAAGGGAGCTCTGCATGTGTATGTGTGTGAATCGCTGTCTGCTTATGTCCATAGCGCTCATCTGGTTAAAATTGCTTGACAGGAGGAAGGCAAGAGGGACTGTGACAGAAGAAAAAAAAAAAGATCAGTCCAGCACAGTAGTAGGGAGTGGGTGAGATAGGAATGGGGAAACACAGTCTTGGAGGGCCCCGTCGCACCGCTCAACACAATAATGAATTTCAAATAAGTTATTCACTTCAGGAGTAAGTGGCTGGCACCCACTCCTTACAGCTGGTTTGTTGAGATAATTGATTTTCAAATAGTTTTGAGGACGAGGAATGGGGACCGGGGCTGGGGGAGGGATACTGGGGAGGGGGCCTGGTTAGTGGGGGGGGGGGGGGGGGATAGCTACAACAGGGTAGTCTGCATGTGTAGCACTGGCACTTCTGAGTGTGTGCATGTCAATTACGTGTGTGTAGTGTGTGAGAGAGAAGTTACAGGGATATTTTAATTCACGCAGGAAAGAGGCCGTGTCGGAATGGAGGCCGGGGCACTAGCTGTAATTAAACTGATACAGCTCTGCAGGCACACACACACACACTCGTGTAGGGAAGATGAATTTTTCATGGCTAGCACGTTTACTTCATCTCTGCCGTCTCTCCTCTCTCGTCCTGGCTCAGGGCGTGTTGGCTAGCTAAACTTTGCGCTGGTTTTTCACTGGGCTGTTAACATGGCAGCCTTCCATTGCTGGCTGCAGTGACACAGATAACTGAGCATCCGGGATGACAGCGACACAGACTCAATGAGATGCATTAGTGGCAGGATTTGAATTGACAATGTAATTTACCATGTCTCTCTCGCTATCCTCTGCTAACTCTCTCCCACTCTATCTGTCTCTGCCACCCTCCTCTTGCTATCTCTCTGTTAAATTCATAGGAAGAGGGAGAAAGTGAGGTGAGGAAACTCAAGCAGCCGCTGGGGTTTCCATCATGAATATGCTTAACACATGAAACATCATAAAGGAATAGAGTAGAGACTGCAAAGCAGACAAAAACCAACAAACAATGCTTGTCATCTTACACCAAATCTTTAAAAGAGTATATCTAAAAATAGCCCCATGTTGGAGGAAGCCAGAGAACCTGTTGAGAACCCACGCAGACATGGGGAAAACATGCAAACTCAACACAGAAAGACTCAAGACTGGATTCAAACCTAGGACTTTCTTGCTATGAGGTGACTAACCACAACAGTGCCATACTTTTTATTTGACTGCTAATTTTTGCAAAATGAGACATTTTAGAGGTATATGCATTTAATTTGACAGATCTAAGTATTCCATAATTTTCCGTATTTTTCTCAGTTAAACTCTGATAGGTTATCAGTTTTTTCGCTCCTGCTGGGTGGCTGTAGCTCAGGTGGCAGAGCAGGTCAGCCACTAATCAGAAGGTCGGTGGTTCGATCCCAGGCTGCCTCCTGGCTGCATGCCAAATATCCTTGGGCAAGATACTAACCCCATATTTGCCTACTGGTGGTGGTCAGAGGGCCCGGTGGCGCCTGTGTCCGGCAGCCTCGCCTCTGTCAGTGCGCCCCAGGGCAGCTGTGGCTACAATGTAGCTTGCCATCCATCCCCAGTGTGTGAGTGAATGACTGAATGTAGTGTAAAGTGCTTTGGGGTCCTTAAGGACTAGAAAAGCGCTATACAAATGCAGGCCATTTTTAGTGTTACAACCAGCTCAGCACTTTCTTCCATATTTAACAAAATTGCAGCGACAATATGCATGAATCAGTAGTGGACCGTGCCATTCAGGGCTCCAAAGACAGTGTGGAAATAGTAGCATGTTTCCGGTAAGTGTGTATTTTTTCTGCTGCCAAATTCCTTTTTTTTTGTTACAGAAAAATGTTGAGAATGAAGTTCAGCAACCTTTGTCACTGAACCTAATCCAGGGTTAACAGAAAACTCCAGTGTGACACTGTTGACAGGTGGTTGGTGAATACACCTTTCTTTCCAACACTTGAATTCACAGGCAGCAGGGCATTTTGACGGTTTTGGCCTTGGGGCCTAGATACTCATTGAGACCATAATTGAGCTATAAGCTAAAAGGGTAATCGGTATACCATTTGTTTAGCACCTAACTGTCAGTCTGTGTGTTTGCATGTGTGTGTCTGAAACCAGAGTCTTGCCAGCAAGTGACAGGAGAAGCCAGGAGCAGGATCTGCGCAGACATGTAGACAATCTCTGGAGCTAAATTTTCGCACTGGGCATAGCGTAGCAGGGCTAAAATCAGATGCACAGATAAGCGTGTTAAGGAAGATAAACGTACATGCATACACATACAGGCTAATTACACACACTCGAAAGCACAGTCTCAAAACACAATAGTTTTTGTGTGTTTGTGTGCATGTGTACATGTGTGCGTTCTTTCTGATTCGGATTGACAGGATGCTTAGAAGGCTGTGCGCTCACTATAATTACACACACTTGAGAAATGTCGGCTCTCTGTGCTGGAGAGGAGGGTGTAATCAACGCTCACAAACACGCATACGCACACACCTGACATTCTTGCAAAGATTAGCAACACACCTCTTTGCTCTGGAATCCAAATCTGAGGATGAAGAGAATAAGTCAGGTTCACACACTCACACACTCATACACACAGACTCAGACACACTCACTCACTAAGGAGGCATCACTGTCATCATAGTCATCATCAGTGACAGCTGTTGTCTTATCATCAAATCTGTCACCATCATCACTATCATCATCACCTTCATCGTTGCATGCTGTTGGCAGCAATCTTTGTTTATCATTTTTTAAGTGCTTGTAAAACATAATCCATTTGTGTGCACAAACTCTCTCTCTCACACACACACACACACATACACAGACATAGAAAGTCACCGTGTTGAATTGTCATAAACCTCCGTAATATATTCATTTCCATGATGAGGTTATATATTTAGCAAGCACCATGAGCAGGAAAAACATTAAAGAAATATTTTATCTAAATATAAATTAATTATAATTATATATGAACAGTAATTATACCAAAGTATCTGTGAAATTAGCTGCTTGAGGCCTTAATGGTTGCATGAGCACTGAATGCTGTTAGGTAGAGATGTCAAAGTCACAGATCAAGTTATGTGTGCTTTCCCATTCACAGATGTCACGACTGCAACGTCTTTTTTGCGGGACAAATGTATGAAAATGTAAAAATCGTATTTTAACAAATAACAATTGACAGTCAATGTAAATTTTCTTCTGGATCTCTAAACTTGTTTGTTAAAGCAACTTTCCAAAGCCAAAGCTTGCTAAAAGGGTTTGTGTTTTCTCTTCCTACTGGGCACCTTAATTACCTCAGGCACTATTTACCGGAGATTATTAAGGAACAGCTGTCTCCTTCCTATGTTTATGTATGTATGTTTCTGCCCTCCCATCTCAGCCCTTAGGGTACCAGTCCTGCCTTTTTGCATAACAAGTGCACACTCTGCAGTCAAGGTTCCATGGCCATTATTCTGCACCCTGTGGTCCCTGAATTCCCAAGTAGTCCCTCAGGTCCTGGACCTCCTGCGGGGCAGTGTTGAGGGAACACTGTTTTCATTAAGACGGTCATTTTCTGCACACTGTGATTTGTGTGCATTCTTTTAAATAGTTTTTAAAAAGCCAGGGCCCCTTGCATTAAATACCGCTGGAGTAGAACTATTAAGTGGCGTGAAGCTGTTGGACAAACTGTCGTCGTTATGGCATGTCAAATCCATCACAATGGGATGGCGTTAAGACACACAAATACAATACAAACACGCACACACCACCTCCGCCTCTGTTATGGACAGACAGCGCACAGTTAAACATCTAAACGCCACGGCACATTTTTTTTATTTCACTTTTATGTCCTTAGTGCTTCTTCTGCACAGTTTTTGCTATTACTCATTCCCACAATGCCCCCACATGCACACTCACTCCGCTTTACCAGCAGCTATTATTCCTCTTTGCCGAACTTCAAGACAGGCAAATTAATTATGGACTTCTTGATCTAGAAACAATTATGATTACAGCACGGCCTCCTCTGCGGAGCCTCAAAGTGTCATGGCTGCCACTCCCAGCCTCTTTGAAGTGTCGTGCTGGTGGATGGCACTATTAGTGTGGCACTGCAACTTATCACCATGGCCCCATCAACTGCAGAAGAACTCTGAGGCAAAGTACCCTCTAATATTTAATAATTACTAAATCTCACAGCAGATAGGCTTTTTTCTCATTAAGAAGGAGGTACTTGATCATTTCTCTCTGTGTGTGGAGTCTTGTGCGGGCTTGGGTGTATGTTTGCTGCCCGTAACTGTGCAACTGAGCAACCTCTAAAAATATTAAGTGAGTCAACTATTCCTAGTTTGCCTATTATGGGGAAATTATAATTGCTGCATTTGGTTTGACTAAATATGACCATGAAAATGCTAATCATGCTAATCTTTCTGAGCTAAACCCATATTTGTGACCAGTGCATTAGAATAAGAATTAAAAACTGCAGTTCCTGTAATGTGCCTGTAAACAGTGCAAAAAAGAAACATTTTTGAAGTAGGCCTCAGAAGCAGAAGTTGATGAAAAGCACCAAATGAGATACACTTCCAGTGAACTGGTTTCAAATATATTCATCATAAACATTTATGTTGTTAAAAAAAACTATAGCAGCAACACTGCTTTGCTTAGAAAAAGGTGCTATTAATGTCTTAATTATCTGCAAAAGAAAGGGCAGCATACTATATAATTTATTAATCCAACATTTTAAAAAATTTAAAGTTAATGGTGGTAAGCACGTAAGAACTAGGGCATATTAAATATTCTAAAACTGAGCTAAGATACATTCATTATTCATAAATTAATTGTAGTTTTAGGATTACTTTTTGTTTTTAAAAATGTTGATTTTTGGTAAATCTTTTTTTTTTCTTCTTCTTTTTTTTTTTATAGGTTAATCTGATGAACAAAACTGCAGAAAAGAGAATCCGTGCAATAAGAGCATAACAACGGTCCACTGACATAAATATCATTGTTTTTCCTGAGTGGACGGAGAGGTGGTTTTAGCAGACAGGACTCCCCTATCATAACTGAGACACGCACTCAGTCATGTTCACGTCAACTCACTGTCGGTAGCATAGCAAAGTCTGCAGGGGGCATGCTCACATATGCACACACACATGCACGCATCCCAGATTCTAACACAGAAAAGCACTTCGTGGACAGGCTGTCTGGGGAAAGGTGCGAACAAGATATTTTGTGCCCTTTCTTGGAGCTGCTGGGCTAGGCTAATAGTTCTGCATGCACACAAACACACACGCACACAAGGCTTTGAGAGACAGGTCTCACTCTGCGGCGAGGAGATGAATCCCTGACAGCATCATGCCGCACAGTAAGAGACCCCCATTTCTGCCACCCAAAGGGAGGCAGGAGAGACAGAAGCCAGTGAGAGTGAAGCCGGGAAGATAGATAAAGTTGTGCCTGTGTTTTGCCTCATCTTGCCGTTGTGCAACACATCAGCAGTGCAAGACCTGCATCTGTATATAGCCAAGCAGCGAAAATTGAATTATTTTTCTCAAATGATGTGTGACCCCAAAGGTCATTCCCTGTTCTCAAGTCTTTGTGTGGCAGTCCATGTTTCCCTGAATAGAAAACCTGCTTATCAATAAAGAGGCCAAGCACTATGAAAGGCCAGAATGTGGAGACGGACTTTTAAAAGGTCCGGTCCTCTGGAAAGGCGGCAGACCAGAACTGACAGAAATCTTTACTTATTCAGCTCAACGGCAGAATTGAAAACAACAATAAGTACCAGCAGCCTGAAGACTATGGAGGCTGTGTGTTTGTGTTTAATTTAGATCTGCGTGAGAATGGACTTGGTGCAGAAATGTGTGATTTTGAAAGGGTGAATGCATTCTGTGCAAATAGATTTCCATGTTGATTTAATGTGAGTTAAAGTTGAACAGTGAAAAAAATGATGCAAGATTTTTCTTAAGGCCTGTGTTTTGTTCTTTGTGAAGTGGGAATACATGGAGTACAATGTGTGGTCTACAGGAGTTTAGCTTCGACAATGAGGTAATGACAACGGGGATATAAATTATAAATCACATATGTCACTACTTCCCTCTTTAAAATAGAAATAACATTTGAAATTTAGGTCACTGAAAGTACAAAACAGCATACTTCCTCTCTTAACTGAAGGCATTTAACCATGCAGAGAATTCATAAGGAATATTCCTTGAGTTCCAGCATTTTCCAAAACTCTGTTGTTTAGCTAGACTGATTCTGAAAAGACCCTTTATGGTTGATTTTTCAATTTTTTTAGTCCTGTGGGCACCACAAGAAAATCTACTCCACTCTACTTCTTTGATACAAATTTCAAGCAAAGCAATCAATTGCTAGAAAGACTAGATTTAAACTACATTTTAGAAAACAAGGTTCTGTAGTTACTGAGTTTCCACTTTAAAAGGATGTTTTATGACTGCCAAAATTTAACTCAGACTGAGTATCTCTTGGTTTATGTTGTGAAATATGCAGGCGGAAAAATGTATACCTCAACCATTCAATTTATTTATCTAGAAATACTATAGAAATAATCTTGAATATTTCAAATTGTGAAGCCCAAAAATCAATGCCTCTTGCTCCTTTCTTGGAGAACACCCTCCTCCTGTCACTCTGTATTTCTTCATGTCTCCATTTGTGTCATATATCCCTCAGCTCTTCCTTCTGCTGCTTGTTCTTAACAGTTTGCCTAGAGGAAAATAACATTACACCGTGCTACTGAATGAACTTTTTGCATGTGAGCGTGCACGCATATGCTCAGATGCCAGCGGGTAAGCGATGGTTGGGTATGTGGTTGTGCGTGCTGGTAACCAATTCCATTCATGCTCAGTTCTTTTCCATGTCTATGTGAACATGCTCGTGTGTGCGTGTTTATGAGTATGTGCTTGTGCATATGTGCGGGTGTGGAGGAGTTTGGTTGATTGGGGCCGCACCTCATCCTCAATCAACCTTCCCCTTCCTGTCTCACCACACTGACCTGAGCTATTGTCCAGCTACAAGCCACTATGGAGTGCAGCACCTCACCAGGCATTAGCATTTTAATCACAATATGCACGTAAACAATGCAGTGTGACATGAGTGTGAAGCTTGTCGACAAAGAGAGAATGTGTCATAAAAAATGATGCTATTTTTCTAAAAAAAAAAAAAAAAAAAAAGTCCATCACAATGGAGACCAAAAACCAGAGAACATCCACCCGGACAATATGATAACAGTGTTCTTCTCAGTTAATAAACATTATATTTTACTATACTTCCTGCTTCAGCTCGCCTGCCTTATCTTTCTAACATTAATTTGACTACCTTTCTAGTTCCTCTACAGGCTTTCCAACAAAAGGTTTATCCACACTAACTAGTAACACTTAATTCTTATGGCCATGCCATAGTTTTTCTTCCTAAGATAACTTTATTTTAACTCTTTTATATCAAGTAATTCAGTAAGCCATTTAAGATGAGTTAGTAACAATAGCACAGGAAACCATTCAAAAAAGCCTAAATTCTCTTATGTGTAGTGCTTGTGTTGTATTGCTGTGTGTGTGTTTCTATGTGGGCTCCACACGAGACTGCTTACTGTCAATCACCTGACACCCACGGGGAGAAATGGAAATCTCTGGCAGAGATATATGTCTGCTTCACATCCATGTTTGTCATGTATCTGGAACCAGAATGTAAACTTCCATTTATTTACTTTAGGCACGGTTTGGTTTGTTTGTTTTTTACATATTAAAAGCAAATGTTAAAACTTTTACTTTTATAACAGTAATTTTAACTGTAAATGGTATTACTAAACATGTAAATTATAGAAGTTAAATTTGTCTCACTGAGACAAATTGTACATAAATTGAATAAATCCTAACTTGAGATGTCTATACTAGCTTGTAGCTTGGTTGGTATGATCATGCATGATCAAACTTTTTGCATTATGCTTAAATGGCAAATATGACCATCACAAGCATTCAGGGTGACTTAAAGTATGTTTGTGGCAAATGTAAATTCAACATTCACTGTTTCCTGTAACAAATGCCTGGATCTTTATCTAAAAAAATGCTCCTCTGTGTTCACCAGCCAGTAACTTTGTCTGTTTTTAGGTGTTAAGAAGTTATGTGTTGACTTATGTAGCGCTTTTATGATTTTGCCTGTAAGTGAAGGTGATGCGAGTCAGTTTAAAAAAAAAAAAAAAAGCAGAAAGGTGCTGAAAGGCTTGTCAGAACTAATAATAATAGTTGTCGTTCACTGCAAGTGTGTGGTTTACATGTAGCCGCTGGATCCATTGTTGATATGAAAATATTAGCGCTGTTTTAAGCAAGCATTAAATTTTATATATTTTACTTGTTTTTTAGGATTCTATTTCATTTCACACAGTGTCTGCTTATCTACTTATACTGAGTGGTCTGAAAGCATTTGGTCATGGTTCAAGCAGATACAAGGTAGCTGGAAATTTGTTTACACGGAAATTTATGTGTTTTGTCTTGCCATGTCATAATGTAAACCCTCCCGAAAGAAACACTGACATTTGGCAAGAGGAAGATGCAGGTTCCTGCAGCTATAGTGAAAGAAATCCTCTCACTTACATGAAAATCAGCCACTTATAAAAGGAGGTGTCATGATTCAGATGACTCTAGTGCCAAAGAGTTATGACCTGGCTTGATAAAAGTAAAAAAAACAAAAAACATAACCAAGCTAAAAATATGCAGCCTGTCTGAGTGAAGGCAATGAGAAGGAAGATGTGATATCCTCCCGTCTTAAAAGCAGTCTTCCTCTTTCATGCCATCCCACTCTCCGATTGGTATAACAGGTAATTAGTGGTGTGTCATGGCCCTGGGGAGCTTAGGAACAAGGAAAAGGTGGGTGAAGAAAGAGACGGGGAGAGTGAGAGAGAGATTTCTGATTACCTGACAAGTTAGGGCTGGAAAGGCTACACTTAGCCCATTAAAGATTTTTTCTCCAGCATGACATTTGAGAGCAGCTGTGAAGCCGCGCGCCACCTTGCCATTTCCCTGTACACTGGGCATCCATTTAGGGACAGGGATGGAGAGAGAGGGAGAGGGAGAGAGAGAGAGAGTGAGAGAGACAGAGAGAGAGAGAGAGAGAGAGAGGGGCCACCAGGCCATCTCAGCAGCACAAATGGATTTCATTCACCAAGGTGAACTATAGTACACTGATAAATGCACTTCCTTGAATGTCAGCAAATGTCACCGAAGAAGCCATTTGCCACCGTTTTAATAGCTTCCCTAGACTTACCGAGGGAGTGACAGAAAGTAAGAAGGTGAGGTGAGCAAAGGAAAATGATGAGTCACATTGAGTGAGAGACAGATAAAGTCAGGGGACAAACAAATGCACATATGCACGGCAAGGCACGGCACAAAACGATAGAGGGATTAAGGCAGGGAGAAAGAGAACAGATGAGAACAAGGTTGGGCTTTTGTCACTTCCACATGATTAAGCAATTAGCTATTTGAGATGTCTCCAACAAGGTGGGGGAACCAGACAGAAGTGGCTATTTAGAACTTAATCCCTCTCGCTTTCTCGTTCCATCTTTTCTCTCTCGTCGTTGGACTTATCTCCTCATCTGCGTGTCTTTTCACCTGCGCATCCTTCTTCTTATTGACGTATTTTGCAATGTATTTATTTCTATCTGCTTTTCTCTTTCTCTGCGTGTACGCACATACATATACAAGCACAGGCACACACTCACCCTTGTCTGTTCAAGCGAGAGCTGGCATCATTAAGTGTAATGTGAGAACCTGCAAGTACAGTTGAGGCCTCTGCTTCCTGAGAACTGTCACACAACAAGATGGGATAAACACACTCAGCCACCTTGAATGTGTCGGTTAAATCAATAAAGGTAAAGCACACTAATTGCTGTCAGTTGGCAGCTTATCATTGTGAGGCTGCTGACTAACCTTTTACCTGTTGCTTCGAGTTCTTCTGTGATTAAAAACTAGAAGCAACAGGTTTAGCTTTCTTATTTGTGCTTCTTTTTCCTGTTTCTCTTCCATGTGCAATCCTTATTTTCCTTGCTCTCATTTGAAGTTTTATATTAAGTATGAAACCTCATTTTGTCTCCATGCACAACTTTTCTGTGCATGCACAAGCGCTTTATGCTTGACTTTAGTATGAACAAATACGGTGTGTGCGCGAATGTGTGTAGGTTGTTTTGACTGCATGAGGACAACGCTGGCTGCAGCCAATCCTAATCCCCCATTCATTTCCACCAAGCAGTTGCTAAGGTTACAAATTACCTTTGGTGCTGGTAAGTGGTTTCTTTTATGACACTGGACGCCCTAATCCTTTTACTGAATACATATTTCATTTAGGATTAGCACAACAACGGATACAGTTGTTCTTAGAATATTCCAACTCCAGCTCTCTGTTTTGTTCATGCTCATCAGGTACACCACTTGCATATCAACTCTGACTCTCATTTAAAATAACGGAATAAATTAATAAATAAGCCCTTTTTTATTTTAGTCTGCACTTTCTTTTTCTCAGACTAGAGTTATGGGAAAGCCTGAGGGAAGTGAAACTCAATCAGCCAGGCACTGTTAGATAAGTAACAACAAGGCTTTTATCGGGTAAACAATCGATTAGACCACATTATTCTCTTTTACAAATTTCTATGGTGTGTTCAGAGTGTCTTTTTACAGATGCCAACAATGGAGACTGTTTCTTTTCTTTAATAGACACCATTTTAAAGCTTTGGATTAAAAAAAAAAGGAAGGAACTTTTATGTTTTTCAGGAACTGAATTTCCCTGGTTGAAAATAACAAATGCTGGTTTTAGCTGATGGCTGACATACTGAGAATACTTTATGGTGCCTGAGAGGTGTCAGGGGGGCATAACTAGTAACAAAACGAGTAGATACAATTTTATAATATATTTTTATTTTTAACTAAAGAAACATAACAAAGCTCAGATTTGAATACAGTGAAGGCAAAGAATACAAATGATTATTCATATGGGACATGTCTTATACAAAGGCAAGTTGCATAACCCATAAAACAGCCAAATACGAATTGCAATGCAATACATTTTAAGACATTTTACATAGAAAATTAAGCGTGCAACGAAGCAAATTATAAAGTGTTTGTTTGGTGAATGAACATCAGTCGGTTGGAAATGCATGTTAGTTGTATGCAGTGCAACTAAATGCTGCATCTGCATGTTTTGTAGGAACAGTTAACACACTGCTATTGCATGACATGAGAGCTAAAGAGTGCAAATACAGTAAGAGCTACACCAAAAAAACCGTTTTGGGTCTATTACCATGTGGGGATTTTCAGAGATGCAGTGCCATTGTTAATTTTACAAGTTCTGTTTTCTTCTTCTTTGTTAGAACAATCAAATCATCTGCAGCCTCAAAGTCTGTTTGGAGGGGAGACTTTATAAACGGTCTCCTACAGTTGATCCTGATGGAAATGAAAGTGGGGATAGATTTTTTAAAGATCTTGCCTGAACTTGAATGCTCCAGTTCTCCCAGTTTTCAGGACTTTTTTGTTGACCTGGCATGCTTATTAGGATTTCAATCTGAGCCTTGAGCAGGAAATTCAAACACAGAGTTTGATGACAGAGATGAGTTTGTGCCTCTTTCTTCTGTCTTTCTGTTGTGTATGATGTCAGTTTTCTTCTAAAGAGAAAACAAAGTTTAAGGCTGACGTAATGACACTCAAATACAGTCAGCTGGCTGAGATTACATTATCTCATTTGATATCTAACTCCCCACCTAAGTGCTTGAATAACTTACAATTTTGATAATTAGCTGTTGCTTACTGACTGACTGCCTGGCTGCATGACTGACGGCCATATTGACTGGCTGCCTGTCTGTCTGCCATACTGACAAACTGGATGACTATTGAGGCTCAGTCCTGCTATGTGGTGAGATCATCATCACTGGCAAGTGCAACAAAAGACTGATGGGAAGAGGCTGTCTATGTGTGTGTGTGTGTGTGTGTGTGTGTGTGTGTGTGTGTGTGTGTGTGTGTGTGTGTGTGTGTGTGTGTGCAAGTGTGTGATGGCTTCATTCCTGTATTAACACAGTTCTCTCTGTGGATGAGTCAGTAGGCCAAGCCTGACCATCATCCTATCTTGTCTCCCTTTCTCTGTCACACACATACACAAGAAATCAAAAAGCTCTCAGCACACACACACACACACACACGCACACAAAATGTAGGCTTAGGGTGAAGTGGTGCTTAGAAGAAGCGAACTTGGGGTCAGGGTAGAGAGAGAGAGACAAGAGAAGGGACAGATAACACTTCTGTGGGAGACACTATGTTTTATTTTCAGTGCTTCATAAATGGCTGTTTCCATTGACTAATCCTTTCATTTTAAACCCTGACATCTCCTCTAAACTATTCATAAACTACTCCACATTTTACAATCATGTCATAGTTTTATTTTTTTTTCCAGGGCTGACTCTTTTCTTCTGCTTTAAAGCACGAGCCATGAGATAAAGAAAGGAGCAGACACAGAGAAGTGACAGAAAGAGCAGAGCCAGTGTTAGGAGGAACACATGGGGGAGAGGATTTAGTGTAACACCCAGCTGTCTACCTGTCTGTCTGACTGAGGGAAAGTGGGGTTTTCAGTGTAACACAGAGCCAAGCTGTTCTCCTCAGTGGCGGGTAAAAGTGTGTGTGTGTATGTGTACTCTCCTTGCTTGCTTGGTCTCAGGGGCGCCATGGTGAGGAGGAGATAGGCAGACGACCAAATTCTCTCTCTCTCTCTCACTCTCCTGTCTCCAGTATAGATGTCTCTATATGAACACAAAGCGAAAGAGAGAGGATGAGAGACACAGAGAAAGAGAAAAACAGAGGGAAGGTAACAACAAAACAGACCCTCTCCATGCCAATGCAAAACCCCACTGTACCTCTGTTGGTCTCTCCTTCTGTTTTTGTCTTGTTTCTGTCAGATGAATCTCAATCCCCTGCTTTGAGGATATATGACTTCTCAGCTCTTTCTCTTCTTACAGTCTCTCTATTTCTTAAGTATTTTCTCTTTTATCCCATTTCTCTATTAACCCCTTTGTTGTCCATCTTTTTATCCCACCATCTTTTCTTCCCCTAAAAAAGGGTATATGAGCAGTTTTATGCATTTGTTTATTTATTTTTCCTTTTTAGATTCATCTATATGTAGCTGTTCTCTTTGTTAATGTATGTTTTTACATATTTAATCTCACGGGTTATCCTCTATGTGAAATTATTGACTACATGTTGTTTTTTTAGCAATATGTGCAGCTGAAAATTCATAGTATATGAACACAAGGATTAAACTACCTTTATTTTGGTTTGTAAAGAGTAATTATAAATGTTGTATTAATGTATTTTAATGTGTTACAGTAAATTAGATTTACTCTACATTCAACTAATGTATTCTATTATAAAGGGACAAGGTTAGTTTCCATTTCTTTACATAGTAAAAATATTGTTGATCATGTGATAGTATTTTCCATGTGTACATGTCTTTTTTGTACCCTGCTAGTTTCCCAAACCATGTATAAATCAATTATTTAAAGCAAATGTGACACCAAACTGGTTTTAAAACATGTTTTTATTGTTGTTTTGTTAACAAAGCTGTAATAGCAAACTAACTGCAAAAGAAAAAACTTTTTCAATATGGACATTAAATATTTTCTTTGTCTTGTATAAAAAACTATTTTCAATTCAGATCCCCCTTGTTAAACTTCACAAACTAGAAAAAGAAGCTGTAAAGTAAGCTGAAATAGCACCTACCTGCCACCTGCAGAGACAAAAGACACACAAGAACAGAGAGAGCTAGAATGGCAAATACAATAGAGGAGGAAATGTTATCATACACGGCTTCAATGATTAATATTTTACGTGGTTTCTCAAGAGAATAATCTACATCATATAGAGATGCAATTTCCATAATGCACACATCCTCATTTCATTAGAGGAAAACCCTATAAAATGGTTAAAGGCCTGAATAATGATGCAGCGGCAATTAAAATGGCGGATAACCCAGCGGACCTGCAGGCAGTTATCCTTAATGAGATAATAATAATCTCTGCTCTTTTTTTCTCTTTTAACAACTTACATCATTGTCATGCTGCTTAAATATGGTTTATGCTCCGGATTCATCAAAAAGAAAAAGAAAAAACCTTGATAAGGGGCATAGGTGGGAGACTGTTTTGTTCATTATGAGGGAGGTCGCTGTCTTTTTTTGATGACAAAATTTATTAATGATCAAATGTTTTTTAAATAAAGTACAAAGAGTGCATGGGAACCTCTTTATTGGGTGAAACAGCTGAAGTTGTCCTTTATTGTTTGTTATTATTAATCTGATTCTTGGTGTACAATAAAAGTTATTTTTTTGTTTTTGATTTTATTTTAAAATGTGTCAGCTGTGATTCTGGAACAAAAAAAACCTTGAAAAAATCTTGAAGAAATATGATAAACTGAAGGGAAAAAAGGGTTGAACAGACAGCCTGCATGTGGGGATATAAATAGACGCGAGACTTCACAAGTCCAAACACAAAAGCGTTCTCAGGGAGCAGAGGAGGGATGCAAAGTGCTAAACTCACCAGCACCCAGTGACGTGGTGATACTGGTCGTTTTCCTGCCGGGGGAAGATTTAATAAACGCAGAAAAACAAACACGGTCTGTGCAGTGACGGGGTTGTTGCGAGGTGAGGACGGTGGCACACTGGACACATCCTCCTGTAGGAAGGAAGCGGAGTTGTGGAAAAAAAGCAAACAGGAGCCACGGACGGGTCTCTTTAACCCCGCCGTGAACTCGCGACCCTACCGTCCGACTACTTCCCATTACCTCTGCACGACATTTAGCCCACATACCGCAGAGCGCGCACGCACACGCAGCATTGTGTGGGTCTGTTTGGATGGGGTGGAGGGGAGCAAGCGAGGGCGGCGGCGTGCTGTTCATGGAAGGGTCAAAAGAATGAAAACTACCGTGTTCACAGGGCAATTACAAAGTGCGGACGCTGGATGGTCTGTGCAGCCTCAGCCGACAGGGAGAGAAAATATTAGGCTGAAGCAAAAGGATTTCTTAAAAATATTTTTTTCTCTCTTTTGGCTAATATTAAACTTAAAGTTAAATCTCTTTTTATCTCATTTGATGGTGGATTTAATGGGTAAAATCAACATTGAGTAAAAAACAAACAAAACAAGAACAACCCGTTCTGAAATTTGGAAAAACCTTTCTTCTTTTCTTTTCTTTTCTTTTCTTTTCTTTTCTTTTTTCTCTTCTTTTCTTTTCTTAACGTCTAATTTTAAATTGTATGATAACGCAAATAGCCTGTCTCAAACCTCATTATAATCTCGATATTATTGCTGCATAACAAGAAATTTATCAAAAAGAAAAGCGTCACTATTTCCCAATCCAATCAATCTAAGTTAAGGCTCGTTATGAGCGTGCTGTACTAGTGCCCCAGTGTGAACTTATCTGAGTGAATTTCCTGCAAAGAAAAAAGCTCGTTTGGATCTTATTTTGCTTAACAACTAAAAGTCGCATTAAAGCAATAAAATAGTGACGCCTTTGATGACTCCCGTCAGAATTAATTGCTCTGCATACTGCCAGACTGTTTCATTAGGATGTTTACAAATCTGTCATTAGCTGCAAAGACTAATTATGGGTAAAGTATCAATAACTTTAAGCAATTGTAAATTGAATATTCATCTAATTTGGACTATATAATATTAAGACGTTCTGTTGCGCATTTTTACTTACTGTTCCTGTGCTATTCCGAGTTTATCACACGTTGTTTTGCGACACTTGCAGTCTATTGGACGTTAGACAGCTTTATCCTATCTGCTGAAAGGCCAGCTGATACGCTACTGTGTCGAGCTCGCAATTTCAATCTATAGTGTTTTCTTCTACATGGCTGTGCCATAAAGGGTTAGGTTCTTTTCTGTTAGATGTATATTTTTTCACATATATTTCTTTTTCTCTGATATACAGCCTGTGTCTAATGCTTTTAGATTATTTCTTCTTCTGATGGAGTAAAGCTGCCTCTAAATGTTAAAAGATAATAGGTTAACTGAGTGGAAAGGTCGTGGTTGCTTAAGAAGAGAAATGAAGCGGCCACAGGAGACACGACGGAGTGCAGATCCACAACTACAGCTGCCACACATGAATGTTTGATAAGCGGGCGGGATAATGGCTTCTTAAATCAGTCAAACATAAACATCTCCATCACGCTCTGACATCTGCCATCCATAATAATCTAAACCTGAATAATGAATGAACAACAACAAAAACGCTGAAATATCTCAATGCGCCATATAGGAAGGCGGATATAGGTCACGTTTGTTTTGTTCGGTTTAGGTTAGTATGTATGTGCTATTACAATACTTGCGGTGACTGTCGCTTTGTGGCCTGGGTATCACTTCAGGGTTTTTGTATATGCGCAAGTAAGCTGTACAGAAAAGATTGCAGGTCACATGCAGGCTCCACTGATTTCAGCAGCGTGTGTATGAGCCCAGTGCATGAAAATATTATGGTTTCAGTTGTAAGGACTGGGTGAGTGCACAGCCCACTAACCTGATACAAACTACTGATACTGCAAAAGCCAATCAGCCTTGTGTGGAGGCAAAATATACCCCCCACACACTCAGATAGGAAAGAATTCGATTTTAGGAATAATAATAATAATAATAATAATAATAATAATAATAATAATAATAATAATAATAATAATAATAATAATAATAATAATGTATTTGAGCATTAATAAGTTAAACTAATTTTAATGACAGGCTGAAAAGTAAAAAATAAAAAATTGAGAAAATAAAATATTGATGAGATTATATATTAACGTAAGATAGAAGTTGTATGTCTAATAATGGTCATTTTCTATTTAACCTGTTGCACCTTTCCTTTCCTTTCTCCCCCCTCCCCCCCTAGCTCTCAGACATCAGCTATTGATCTTGGGAGTCAAATGGAGATGGGTAGCCTACACAAATCAGATTGGACTGGCTCTGTTCACCCGTGAGTAACCGGCTCATCGGTCGCAGCATCCCTCCGTTATTATCTTGTAAACTAATATCTAGTTATAGGACGGTTAGTTCCGTGCCCCGTTTCTGATTGGCTGCTACGGTGACGTATTCGATAAACACACACCTTAGACTGTGTAAAAACAAAAGTTACTACACCTACGCCTAATCTGTTGCCTAGCAATAGATTTATGTAGCTAAGTTTCGGGAACAATTAGGTAAATAGTTCAGCAACTTCTTTTCTTCTTCTTTCCTCCTGCACACTCGGATGAATGCAGGTAACTTAAAACACCATGTAGCTGCAGTTTTGTCCACTGGGTATTCCATTAAACTTCTTCAAAGGCTGAGTGGCCAAAAAATAAATAAATATTGCAGACTGTACTTACTAGACTTTGCATAAATATAAGTTACTTCGGGATAAATATTTTGGACGATTTATGTTCTCCAAGTGAAATAATTATATTTAAGAGTCGTCTAGTAGCCTTATCATTAACTTATATAAGGCAAGTTTGTTTCTCTGAGACTTTTTATTCGTTTAATTCATTTAAATAAACTTTAATATGCACCTGGGGCTGTCAAAGCAGCTGTGTTGTTAAAGTAGTTATTTCACATTAATATTAATATCCTTGAAGTGGAGTCCAAGTGGGAGAGTACCCTTAGATTACTTTCACAAAATCCCTTAAAGTCAAGCAAAGTAAACGCTATAGTAGGCTAAATGATTTTAATGCAAGCCAAATCTATCCAAATATACAAGCAAAGTAGGTAAACTTCTAAATGCGATTGTGCCTCACATAAAACCAACCCATATTTCTACTTCTGCCGAGGAAAAAAACCTTCATGAGCCAACTTTGAGACTGTTCTTTCTCTGATATGCTACCTTCCTGCTTGCCCGGGCACTCTGTGCATGAATTGTTCTCCCCAACAATAATTACAGCTGTGGAAGCAGACAATCCCATGCACACTGAGCGGATATGACATGGCCCACCTCTTTTACACTTCATGCCTACCTCAAACTTGACTTGGGGGTAAACGGGCAATCGAGAGGAGTAATGTCAAAAGCTGCAGTCAAGGAGAGGAGAGGACAGGGGAGAGAGAGGGGGAGAGCGAGTAAACCAAATTATGCCGCAAGCTAAGGAAGCCAATTTGAAACAACGGAAAAAGGCAAAGGATATTAACATGTTATTTGATCCTAACAAGAGATTAAGAATAAACGGGAAATGTATCTAGATATTTAAAAAACAACAACAAAAAACCCCTCAGAAACCGAACCAAGTGCAAGCTCAGTCACAATAAACATTCAAAAAAAACTCCACACAAAACACAAAAACCTATGACAGTCCAAGGGAAACAGGATATGTGTTCATTGTTCTACAGGTGAGCTTGACACGAAGATGATCGTTCTCCTAAACTGTAAAAGAATTCATGGAAAATTTAGTTTAACAAGTTATAAATTAAAATTAAAATGTGAGCGAGAAAGATGCTAGGTGCATGCTTCGCTATCACACAATCATCCAAACAATCAGCATGTGACACGGAAATATGGGTTAAACGGTGACTGTGACCTTCACATAGTCACACGAAAGGGGAGGGTGGATTACTCAGTCTGCATCTATAGATTTCTTACATTACTCTATTACAAACTGGAGCATTAATTAGAGTATTTATCCACTGAGGAAATTAGGCTCTGTAGGTTTTGTTGATGATGAAGGGCTATTCTATTGTGAGAGAGGCAGCAACTGCATGTACTGGAGCACTGCATACTGGTTAAACGTATGGCAAAATCCAGCATCTTATATTGTGGAATGCAATGTAGGTAGATGACAGGTTAAAGTTGAATACAAAATTTAGATTGTTAAACCACGATGTGCTGCCAGAACAATTTCAGGTTCTTGACATCTAAAGTCTAAAGTCACTGGAAGGACGGGCCACAGTTCTTCCAAAAGTTCTTTGCTCATTTGATGTTTTGTCAGTTGATGCCTGTGAAAGCAACTGCATATGATTCGTATGATTTTCATACTCTTCAAGCCATCCAGGGAGCCCTCATGAACTTTGGATGGGGGCATCATCATTCTGGAATGGTCCACTTGCATCAAAAGACAGAACTGTGTCATAAAGATAAAAGTGTTCACTCAAAACAACTCTGTATTAATATACTGCAAATGTTCCCTCTAAGGGGACAAGTGGAACCAGATCGTGCCAGTAAAGCGCACCCCACAGCATACCAGAGCTGCCAGTCCCCTCACTGAAGGGTCAAGAGTTTATGTTTTTCCTTTAATATGTCACCTGTCTGTATTTATAAAGCTTGTCTTATAAAATAGATAAAGAACCCTAACCAGGCTCTCAAGCAGCCACAATGTAAATGTACTTCACTGAGTAAAAAAATCTTGTGGTGGAAAAGAAGTTTTAGCACAATGTTTTAACTATCAAAAGTAATACTACAGTTATTTAGATTACATTTATCACTGATGCAAGGGATTTTATTGCTGTATAACTGATGTGGAAGTAAAATATATAAACATAAAACATGCATGATTTCCCTCTAAAATGAAGGATTAATTAAAAAAAAAAAACAACACAAAATGAAAGTATTAAAGCAAAAGTACCATGTGTTCAGTATGTGAGTATTTAAACTTTCTGTTATGGATGTATTGAGTTTACCTGTATTACGTCAATGAAAAATTAACTGGGGGCTGGAGGTGAACGCTGCATCATTACATAATATCTTCAAATGATCATGTATTTGGGTGTAAAATATTCTTCTTTAGGAGTGCTACATAGCTATAGTTGTCAAATCAATGTAACTTAATTGAAAACAAAATAACTGCATGAAAGTTAAAGAACTTTTCACCCGTCTTATGTGTATTTTTTTTCTCATTCACATCTCTACTGCCATATCACTAGCTCGCAAATAAGTGGCTATTTCATTACTGAAATGTTAAAATGGAAAAGGTCATCTGCGGAGCATGTGGCCAGCCCAGCAGCATCTGAACAGGGGTTAAAAAGGCACTACGTGGCCAAAGTGTTGAGTAGCCTCGAATGTGTGCATGCTGTCTGTGGTATCCACATCTCTCACATTAGTAAGCTTTGAGAGCGACCTGTCAGCCACAGTAATTACAGCTTGTCAGCTCCTGTGACACCGGGCTAAAGGGCCATCTCCGCAACTCCTATCTGCATCTCAGAGACTGAGCGCTTAATCAGCCTAGACAGGCAAATCCAAAACAGTCAGATTTTTTTTTAAATGTAATTCTGTACATATTTTTTAAAGTATCAATCTGGTTAAACTGTTAGCTCTATACAGGACCGAATACAATTTGAGATCTACACATGCAGATTAATGAAGATTCTTCAGGGGTTCGGTGCTGGGAGATAAGAGTGCTGTGAGAGTAGGAGGTTGCTTTGCTTTAAAAAAAAAATGTTCAGCTGTTTAAAAAAAATAGGAAAACGTACAAGGCAAGGTGAGCATCATATGTAGCGCTTGGGGCAATGCATTCGATATGCAGCCATTATATTTATTTCTCTGTGTCTCTGTATCCAAATCAGCCTATCCACCTGGAAGAGTGAACACGAGGCCTCCTCCAGCGTTGCTGCGCTGTGTCATATTGCTGCACATCTGTAACACGGAGAACCAGGCGCCTGAGCGGTTAAACCGCTGCTGGAAAGGGCGCCATGAGAAAATGCGCATTAAATACGTTGTTGACGGTATGAAGAAAGGGATTGTGTAAGTAATGACATTACTTAAAAACCTTCTTTTCCCTTTATAACAGATATGGAAATCAAACTGTTTCCTGTCACTTTTACCAGCAGGTGACAAAGTGCCAACAACCGTGAGAATATAGTTTGGGCCACTTTATCACCTGCTGGCTGCTGGTGGATGTGGATTTGGCAAAACAAAGTGTACATTATCGTGTGCAAACATATTTTACTTTACTTTTCTGTTTATTTTATCTTACAGTCTGTCAGATAATCACTTCTCAAAGCTACAGGGTACAAATGCAAATTTTCTTTCGCAAAGGAAGAATCAAAAGTTGGAATTTGGTTTTAGTCCTTCCTAAAATTTGGTGTTCCCACCTGGTGTTTTTTCTTCTTCTTTCTCTCTCTCTCTTTTTAATAATGACTGGCGAGGAGGGAGAGACTAGACGAGTCTAATTGATTTTTAAGTGGTGTCTCTGTGGTCTAGAAGAGCAAGAGGGGAGTCCACTTCAGGGAGCTGCCAAACTCCTCTAGTTTGTACCTGAATTGAGGGGCAGTGATGTGTTGCTGATGCGGCTCAACAAGCCTCACTAGGGGCCAGACGAGGGGTGGACAGAGGGGCCAGAGTCCGATCTGTCCTCGGTGCTCTCGTGAGGATGGAGGGTGATTATAAATGAACTTACTTCTGCAGGGGCAATAAGCTGACATGTCAAGCCTCATTCACCAAACAATAGAAGACATATGGTTTGTGATACGTGCACGCAAACACAAACACCCTCTTACGCCTCTGTCTTGTCTCAGAACACACTTCTAATGACTGTTTTTTTTTCTTTATCGATTAAACACGTTTTAAATAAATATATAGCCTATGTATAATTTTACGCTGTAGTCCAATATGTGTTAATCTACATGGAGAAAAGCCTTTTTGCACAAATTTAAATATATAATGAAAACATTTGGATTCCTAACGCTATATTCCATGAAGAGGAGGCTATATGTACCCACACACAAACATGTACACACGCACATACACACTGCATGCATGCATCATAGAACCGGGCCTGCAGAGAAAAAGCAACACTCCCTGAGTGAGCGGAAGAAAAGGAGGTGGGGGAGAGGGAGGCCGGCTTGCAGCTCCACTCTTCCAGGGTCTCACACACAAGATCCGGGCGCACGGCTTCATTGAGAACGAGGAGGCTTTTGCATGGAGGTTCATTAGAAGTAACGAGTTGACACAAGGTAAATCTTAATGTTGAGGCGCCTTTCTCTACCGGCCCGGGGAGGAGCCCTCATTAACTGTCGCTAACAACCCGTGTAAATACACTGATTGGACAGCTCCGATACAAGCTCCCAGCCCTGCCAGGAAGTCCCCCTAATGAGACCACACAATAAAAACAATAAAAGAAAGGAGGGAGAGAGAGAGAGAGGGAGAGAGAGAGAGATGTTAAAACTTTTGTAAAAGCTTTACTATTAAAGTTGGAGCCACGTTTACAGATCAGTGACATTTGTGGTGAAAAATGTTTTAAATTCAATCATGGCGTTTTTCTGTTTCTTTAAGTTTAAATTTAGACACTATTGTGCGTCGTGCATGCATCTGCAAACGTAAACAGAGGTTTTGCCTATTGCTTACGTGATCACAAGTTGTTATTGAGTGGCTGTTTTAAGATATTGCAACCGACTTAATTGTTTTGGCGCTTGAGTTCACTATGGAATGAACCAAAACGTAACAGCGTCACATATGCAGGTCTAATATTATTTTTTTTAATGGTTTTAAAAAATAGAATGCAGTTGTTAAAGCTGCTGACTATATGCTTTAATCGTATTTTTGCACTGCAAAAAATATCCAATTTGTTTTCATTTCATAAAAATTTCCTCATATGCGGTAAAAAAAAAAAATATATATATATATATATTCCCGTGGCACAAATTTTATTCATAGCATTTTTTTTTAAAAGAAAGTGGTATAATATTTCTAAAGAAAGCGGAGTTCAGCATTTCTTGTACTGACTCAAAATTTTCACGAGAAACTTTAAACAGAGGCAGACAAAGTTATATCAGATCGAGATGTCTCCTTCTACATCCTTCTCCCAAATGTATGATAGGAGCCATTCATTTTCCCCAAAATAACCCCGTATTTTTAAAACTCAGTGCTACATTAAATGACACCTTTAGACTGACACTTTTTACAGTGCGGGGAGAAAGCAGCGACTCCGTACCCTGGACTAGTCAGCAAAGGGATGGAGGCGATTGTGCGCCCGTCCCGACAGCATCACACATCTGCTCTGCAAAAACAGATCTCCCCGATTCTCGGTGAGAGAAAAGTCAGATAACACCAAATGTAACTTTTCTGATCTAAAGGATAGATTAGCCTCATATCAAGGTCTGTTAAGGTTTTTTTATGTTTAATTCCATATTTTTGTTTAAATAAATTAATTGTCCGCAAAAATAACGAGTCGACAACGTCGCAGACGGAACTTACAGACGTTGCAGCTCGATTTCCATCCTACTTTTGGACAAACTGACCAGTGAAATAACCGTGAAGCGGTGCCATCTCCAACGTCAGCTTCCAAGCTCAAATGGTGACCGCTCGTGGACTGGAGCCAGCTTACAGCCCTGCAGGAGACAAGAACGAGCAAGGTGGGGGGAAAGGTAATCCCAAATATTCTGAGAGAAAAACACAAGCGTTGAGTTTCCACGTGATTAAAATAAAATTGCATTTCTCTGTTGGCAGGATAATAATAAATGCATCCTCTGACGCGTGCGAAAATAAATTCAGCAGAAACTAGACTGCCTTGTTCTAAGAGAAAAGCAAAGGAGAAAACCTTTTTTTTGTACGTACCAGTCATTTCTCCAATGTGTCTGTGTAATGTTGAGATGAATCCAGGATGGAGCAGTAGGCACATGTGCCTCTCCTGTGTTTGCCAGGGAGGGGTGTGCTGCCTTTTCTGGGAAGCTTCTGCCAAACCGGGGTCAACGAGGGAGCAAAAAATAAAACAAGACCCTTTCTTTCGTGCCTTCTCTTTCCCCCTTACCTTTTACAGTCAACACCTTTTCTTTCTTTCTCTCATCCGGTCCCCTTCTCCCTCTCTCACTCCCAAACGTGACGTAACATCAGCTTTGTTTATTTGCTCCCCTTATTGGAACAGACAGAAAAAGAAAAAGAACTACTTAATGGAGATTAACGAGTGTTCCGATAAGACTAACATATCGTGGTCAATGAACAGTATTACCCTATTATATTAAAAGCTTAAAAAACACAGTAGTAACTTGTTTTATTTATACAAAACTTTTCTACACAAAGTTTGACATTCCATTTAACGCTCAGCCAAAAGGAATGGGAAGCGAGATCCGGCTGCTTAACAGACACGGACGCCTGTTCCTGCTTGACCAGCATATTTCCAGTTTTTAGCATGCAAAATGCTGTTTGTGTTGTCTTGTTTGGAGGTTTAGGCTGTAAGTAAACGGAGAAGACGCTAAATGCTCAATGTGCATTCAGAGCTCTTGTCCCCCGCTGCTAGGAACATTCAGCAAGCTCTCGGATAAACACACAATTACGGCAGGTGAATAAACTTGTTTGGGAGGTGTTAATTACATGCTTAACGTAAACAAAAGCCATGTAAAAGAATGTGAATTACCAGTGGCTTTTCTCCCTCAATCCCCATTCAGGTTTTACATTTCACCTCTAGTCTTTTCTAAGAGTGATTTCCGAATTGCCTGCGAGGGCTACTCCCAAACAAGGCTCCTCCAAAACATAATGCTACATAATACCTGCAGCCTTGGGTTGAATGGTGATCAGCTAAATTGGTACACCAGGAACTCGGTCAGGTAGGAGGCTTTGCATATTTGGAGAAATGCTGCTAAGCCCGCACTCTCAACTTCATGTTGGGGTCATGCATGTGTGTATATGTGTGTGAGAGAGAAAGAGAAAGAGGAGGGGGTATAGGCTAGGAGGTTAGTTTTAACACCAGCATGAAAATACCAGCCTTTACTTCCAGTCCACAGAGCTTTCCAACGGGACCAATTCAAGTGCCACTTGGAATTAGTCCTCCTGAGGTTCGTATAGGACAGCAGTGGGCAGGTTTGATCCCATACTCTACCCTGCCCCCACACGCACAAACACGCGCGCAAACTCCAGAAGTAACACACGAACCAAACGCCTGACCCTGCTGCAAGATCATCACAACGCCCACTCTGCATCACATACACCTCCAGACACAGACACTCGCAGCCCACTCCTGCACGCACATGTTCGCACGAGTTAAAGCACCGCTTTGCCTAAAACGCGTTTTAGTGCGCCAGTGTTGGCTAATTGCTCGGCGGCAATCACGTTGTTTAAGCGCGTCAGGTAAGGTTTGTGGTGGACATAAACAGGCAGCACTGACTATACATGCACACTGAGGTACTCACTGTCCCTCCAAGCTTGAAGTCGTTGGTCAGCCGGGAGAATGTGCAACTCAGAGAGAGGAAAGGGAACGTTTTGAATTCCTGAATGATTTTGTAGAAAGGCGGCTTAGGATCATTATGTCAGCTTTGCTGAGGGTGGATTAAGCGAAGTCTAGATTCTATGCCCTGCATACGGCTCTTTCACAATGTGAGCACTGTTCGTGTTAGACTGAATTCACACTATTTTAACACCCTATAAGCTCTGTCTAAATATGAAGCCGATTTAGCCATAAACATGAAAATCACACCGCCGTGGCTACCACTACTACCGCTATAAGCTGAGTCCTATGACTGAATGTGGACATTGATCATGTCCTTGCCACAAGATCAAATAAATGAAATAGCTTTTATGTCCCCAAGAAGCTTTCATGTTGCCATTTGATTGTAATTCCAATACTAGCCTAATAGTTTTAATTAGAGGGCCGGGCCATAAAAAACGCGATAAACTGTTAAAAGGGCGATGCCACTGGCAAATTAGTTTTCCCACTACAATGCCCTGATCTTTGTTCAATCAACACAATGCTGCGCGTCGATATTAATTTGTAACAATAAATTCTGTTGGTTGGAGAGAAGGCAACGGGCAGGGGGCCAGGACTGCACCCAGCGTCCCAGAGGCAGGGCCGGGGACAGCAGGAGGGGGAGCGGCATCACTGCAGTATACCCCCGGACAAGTACCCACCCATCACAAAGTGACCACACAGAACAGCTAGGCCGAGTAAAGTCATGCGCGGATTATGTCATAAAATTGCAAAAATGCAGTTTTTTAAACCATCGACGGATCCAAGGCAAAAAACAAACAAAAAACAGAAACAAAAGACAAAAACCCTCAAAGGCTTAAGGGACTACACCATATTTTTTTGTTTTTTCAAAACAAAAAATAATGTAAAGCGATTACTTGTATCTATGAAAAGGAAAATGTAACCCAGAAGACTAACGCTTTCATTTCCGTCGCACAAAAATGAATGGAGTGATCAAAAGATTCTAAAAAGTAGCTACTACAGGAAAAACTATACAAAAACAATGTGCAAATTGACTCGCTTCTATTCAAAACGTGTATTCCCGAGTTGCAGTCATTGGTTGTCCATTTGTCACCCATTTAAAGCTCCCTCTGCCTCCCTCCCTCCCTTCCCGTCTCTGCTAAGCATCTCCAGTCTACATATCTTCTTTAGCTTTAACGAGCCTCGTTAAGATCGCAATAATATTCCACCCTCTAATTGCTCATTCCATTCAGCAGATAGGCAAGCATTGGCTTGTGCCTGATGCGCGCGATGCGGTGGGAGGGTTGCTGTGGAGATTGGAGACTCTGATAACCCCCCGTGCATGCTGCACAAGTGGTGAAAGCCTCGCGCTACGTACTGGCTAATGATTGGCACGCTTGACAGTGATTGGCAGGGCTGCCATGACAACGCTACAACGACACCAAGAAGACCAATAGAAAAGGGAAACAAAATGTTTCAATGCTACACTCAACGGCGGATTTAGGGGGGAGATATTATGAGGCTGGTGTCATTAGGCGATAGCCATTGAATCATTCAATCTTTTTTACTTGCCGTATTTTTCGGTTTTTCCCTTTTTCTCGATAATTTTCTTTCTCTCTCAGGTCATTTCCATGGTTTTCAGATCCCCTTTAGAGCTTTATCCCTCCCATTTCTTCCTGCCAAACTTCGCTGATCGCCCTCTGCTCCTGGCGAACAGCGCTCCCACCACCAGGTCTCCAGAAGACTTGTCCATGTTTCAACTACCGACCCTCAACTTTTCCCCGGAGCAGGTGGCAAGCGTCTGCGAGACGCTGGAAGAGACCGGGGACATCGAACGGCTGGGCCGCTTCCTCTGGTCCTTGCCTGTGGCTCCGGGAGCGTGCGAGGCGATCAACAAGCATGAGTCCATCCTGCGCGCTCGGGCCGTGGTGGCGTTCCACACCGGGAATTTCAGAGACCTCTACCACATCCTGGAGAACCACAAGTTCACCAAGGACTCTCATGGCAAACTGCAGGCCATGTGGCTGGAAGCTCACTACCAGGAGGCCGAGAAGCTCCGCGGTCGTCCCCTCGGACCTGTCGATAAGTACCGGGTACGGAAGAAGTTTCCGCTGCCTCGGACCATCTGGGACGGCGAGCAGAAGACGCACTGTTTCAAAGAGCGGACACGGAGCCTGTTGAGGGAGTGGTACCTTCAGGACCCATATCCAAATCCCAGCAAGAAAAGGGAATTGGCTCAAGCCACTGGACTCACTCCCACACAGGTCGGAAACTGGTTTAAAAACCGGAGGCAAAGAGACAGAGCTGCGGCTGCCAAAAACAGGTTAGTTACTTTTCTGTGTGCCGTCGAAACACGAGTATGCATACAAGTTTGTCTTTAATGCACATTCAAAAGAAAATGCGAGCTTTTTAAAGCCTTATATTGCGATTGGAGACTGTCTAGGAAAAAGATAAGTCTGGCTGTCAGGTGGAGGGACTGCGCTGCGGCGACATTTTGTTATCAAACCCGGATAAACGTCGAAAATATTCCTTTTGTAGATCTCCAGAGTTCTCCTAAGCATAAAAACTTCACTATTATTATTAAAAATTAGCTTTTAAAATTTTTTCGCAGATTGATCATTTTTAATGTATTTTAAATTGAATGCAAATTGTATTTAAGAATGAAAAATACAATTAATCTAAAGTTTGGAATTTAAAAAAAACTGACTAATAAAATAATACAAACACAAACTACATTTGTTGTCAATCTTGATAGATAATTGAGCCGAGTTCTTTTTAAACAGAAACACCTTGTTTATATTTTTACAAGAGGGGAAGTATTCTTGCAACACATGAAGATTATTGAATTTATATTTAGAAAAACCATCCGCTGCAGGATTTGTTTAATTTTACAACTATTTCGCTTGTAAAATTGTAAACAAGTGAATTATTTCAATCAGCTGAAATAAAAACAGGACAGTGTTTAGTTTTTTTTTGTTTTTAAATAATTATTCTAAAGTTAAATCGTCTTATCTTTACATGTAAACACATATTAAATTGTTAAATTTAGTAAATGTATTTATTTATTTATTTATGTGTATTGACCAATTGAAGTTCTTAATGCAAGCGTTAAGCGTTTTAACATCAAATGTTGCTTAGTGTTGTTGAACACAACGATTATCTCAAAGGATAATAACGATATTATTGATATCTGAGCATGCGTAGAGAAAAACATCTGAAGACATGGGCTGTATTCATAACATTAAGTGTGGTATCATTCCACTGAAATGCCATAATTGATTAGAAAATACTTTGGAGAGCACTAAGCCATATGAACAGTACTCTAATATTTTTGCTAAATGAATAGATATATTTCCAGGCTGACATTATCCCCACGCGATGGAGTTATTATCATGAGTGGATTGGAGATAAACATTTAGGATGATTGGAGTAACCTGGATCTCGACGTCACTCATTCATACACGTCCCCTGCCATCAGACTAAAACACATCTGTGCCAAAGGCTCACGGCAGTTTGTCGTTGTGAGAATACCCTTATTTTATTTCAAACAATGATATATAATTATTTTTGGGGTTTTAGGCGTGCAAAGTCCTGTTGATGAGCATAAATACACGTGTGCAGAATGAAGAAATAATAATAAACGCTGAACAAACTCAGAGCAGTAACATAGATTTCCAAATGGAAAATGTTTTCAAACTGCCCATATCAAAGACAGCAAGTTGGATTTGAAGCTTTCCTGCACTGGCAACATGGATCAGTTATATTCCAGAGTGTTGACTAGGACGAAGAAAAATTAATTAAGTTAAAAAAGCACAACAACAACAACAACAACACAGCCCTAGTACATTTCATCCAACATTTGGTAGTCTAAATAGTGATGTGTTTTGTCCCCTGAAAGCTGGCTATTTGATAAAAGCACGCATGCATGCCTGGGGCCGGCAGGGGGAAAGAAAGGCGAGTTTGAACCCCTATTTTGCAGGAGGAGGAGGGGAAGGGGGACATTCTCAGGTCTAATTGCCATTTCTCTCATTTTTTCTCTTTTCCCCCCTCCTCGTTTCTTTTCTTCTCCAGGCTCCAACACCAAGCAATAGGACCAGCCGGTATGAGGTCCCTCTCAGAGGCCGGTCTCACCCCTCACAGCTCGGCAGAGTCGCCTTCAACCGCGGCAAGTCCCACCACCAGCGTTTCCAGTATGACAGAGAGAGTTGATACTGGGACGTCCATCCTGTCCGTCACATCCAGTGACTCGGAGTGCGATGTATGATACGGAGAAAAAAAACACAAAAACAAACAAAAAGAGAAATATTTACAGGGAAAATGGACCTGAGAGGAAGAAAAAAGACTATGAAATATCGCGGATGAAAAAGGACCGATTGATATAAATATTAAAATAAAAAGAGTTAAAAGCACGTCGGTTTTTTTTTTGTTTTTGTTTTTGTTTTTTTATTATTAAAAAGCGCTTTCAAAGGACCCACGCCTCCCCCTCCTCTTCATCCCCCCACACCACCACCACCACCATACTACTAGACTACTTGCATGATGGGTTTTTTTTTATTTTATTTTATTTTATTTTTGATTTTGTAATCAGGGAAATAATCCTGAATGCAAGATTTTCCATCAGGAACATCGATCAGAGGGAATAAAACAGATCGTCTTGGTGTTTTCGTCGCACCTTTTCCCATCTCCGGTTCTAGTCCAAGTGATGATGATGATATGACGGTGAAGCAGCCGCCATGCAGACAAGATGCAATCCTGTTTTTACTTTGTGTTCATCAGACAATCATTTTAAGTCGTAAGCACCTTTTTTTAATACACTTCTGTCACTGCCTGTGGGGTACATGGTCAAAAAATGTCGAACAGAACCGTTTATGACTGTATCAGAATTTTATTTTCGAAATTTTATATTGAATTATGTATATCTCAAATAATGCGATCATTCTCCCGGTCTGTAATATACGTGTAGAAATATGCTTGTACATAATTATTGCTCTCCCCCGTGTCATCCTCTTTTCTATCCCTTCCTCACTTTTCTTGACTTGGTGTTCCTACATAAAATATTTGTCAAAACTTAAAACTGAAGTGCTGTAGGCGTTTTTGTTGGTTTTCTTTGATTTTTGGTGGGTTGTTAATGGCAAAAAAAACAGAAACAAAACCAAAAACATATATATACTCTTCCGTCCACCGGGGTCACTCTGAGCGCTTATTTGCATTTGCCAATGTCATTTCCCTTTCATCGCGTAGTTATTATGTGTCTTGTAGTTACGACTCTAAAGATCAAACGCACTATTCATTTTGCTATACCTCTTTGCATGCTGATGTCTGTATTTCCATCCGATTACGGATAAGGACAGTGATAAGTGGCTAAACACATGTTCATATTGGATCATTATTGGATTGTGGAAGCATTAATGCTCATCGTGGCTTATCCAGCCTCGGAGCAGGTTATGCAGTCAGGGGGCTGGTCTCACCTAAAATTAGTTTGATTTCATTTCAAGTACAGTGTTAACTCAGGATTTCATTATATGTATCGTCTTGGCGTAGACAGCTTGGTCTTGTGCAGCGATAAAAGCGGCACAACGCTGTAATTCAGTTTTAAGTTTGTAATTTTATTTTCCAAAAGAAGACGTCTGCTTTATTTTATGATTACACCCCTGGCTCAAACGTATATGATGCAGGCAAAATCGCCTATATGACTGCCTCATTCTCCAAATTCTGGCAAATGTCAACGTCATGCAGCACTTAAAAATGTGAGTGCCATTTCCCCTTTTGTTTACCGTTGCTAGTGAATACAGAAATTAAGTAAACGCGCCATTAAATGGGCTAATCACGATGGGACTCCTCCCCTGTCCCAATCTCCCATTGTGGCCCCTGAAAAGAGCTTTTCTTCCTCGGACGAGAACCATTTCCCCCTCCAAAAAAAGGCTTTCTCTCCTGCAGTCCCTTTGCATCCAAATCCCCAACCAATTATTCTGCAGACTAGAGCAGATTTGCTACAGGACACTGTTGCACGAACTGCAGTTTTGGTGGAAACACTTTCTCAGAGATTTGTTTCCTAGAAGCAGCGCTCGGGCTCTCCACATGTAAATGTGCTACACGCAACTCTGTGATACGAATCGAGTCTGTGAGTGCTGCGGTGGTGTCTTTAGTAACAGAAAGTAGGACAGTAGCCACTGTTTGGTAGGAGAAACCGCAGGACTTTCAGAAACTGAGCACTGGCATAAAACCTGCGAAGAGGACTCCAGCAGTATAAACTTCCATTTATTTAATCATGGCAGATTTCTCTCTGATTTTAATAAGAGAACTAAAGTTTCCTGTTTCCAGCACCCGTTATTACCTGTGGTGTTACAGATAATTTGCAGATCACTACCAGGATATTTTATTTCTTTCTTTTTTTATGACTTTTTTTGTAAAAAAAAAAAAGAAGAAAGAAAGAAAGAAAGAAAGAAAGAAAGAAAGAAAGAAAAAGTGAAAGCCTATATACAAATGATCATGAGTGTGCCCACGGAAAATGTGAGGAGGTATTTAAATTTTGAATACAGACCAAGACACCACAAAACGCCCCCAATGGAACTACTTCAATGTGTTTTTCTAATGACTTTATTTAGAAAAGCAATGACAGGGGGATTGTAAAAAACATAAAAGCATTTTTTTTGAGATATTTGTTGTTGAAATTCCCTCCACTAAATGTGAAATTTGGCTTGAAAAAAGTTATGGGCTATCTTATGTTTTTTTTTGTTTTGGTTTTTTTTTACACACTGAGTAAATGTAATCAGGCCACTGGATGAAGTCACCACATAAAGCTATCTACATGCAAAAGCCCCCACCAGACAGAAACCAAGCAGGACCTAAAACAAGTGTAGTGTCAAAAGCCTCCGCCATTCGACTCAATAGGTCTGTGATCCTGAAGTAACCGAGGACATGACGCAGACAAACGCAAGGCTCAGCTCCCCGCTTGGCTAAAACAAAGCATCTCCAGCCGCACTCACTGGCAGTCGATCGTAGATGAAGTAAATCTGTATCATATTTTAAACCCATTCCGGTTCTTAAACCGGCCTGCAAGAGACAGATAGGCCCTATCAAGAGCACCGTGGGGACATGGCACCGCCGCTCCACCAGACCTTATCACGCACCCCCCGCCTCTCCATTTACGCACTCCACAAGTTTTATTGGCTGCGACAAGTCCCGGCTATGATTGAGATTAAATTAATCGTAAACTGAAGAGCATTTTTATCGGCAAAAGAGGACACGAGGATTAGGGCTGTATCTGAGAGATGGAGCCACAGATAGGGACACATGAATATAAAACAAGCGATGAATGGGCTTCATTTGCGCAACATTACGTTCATTAAACCCACGGCCCTGGAAAACGCTGTTTTATGCACATAAACTTAACTTACTTAAAAAGAAATACAAGCGTTTTTTGAAGTAGTGTTTTTTTCTTTCTTTCTTTTTCTTTTTTTTTAAGTGAGCTAAGGATGCAAACTTTACAGTCGCCAGTTACACTCCTTCGTAGCCCTTATATTTGCAGTTTTAATCACCACGAGAATATTTATAAGGCTTTGCAGTAAATACTCCAGCAAATCTTGTGTTAGAGACCTATCATCGTAATTGAACGGTATAGTGTTATAGGAGCAACAGACAAACAAGTCAATATTAATTAAATCTCAGTGAGTTTTCCATTAGAGCATGTTAAACAATGTAAATGAGAGCCATGTAAACAGATACAGAATTGTTCTAGCTGCAAACATATGTAGGCCAGAGGAGCGGCAGGAAAAAAAGAAAAAAAAAGATCTGGAAGTGCGAGTCTATCTGTTGCTCACTGGGGTCATTAACAGTGGGGGAGCTCTTGTTCGTGATCTGTCAACTCAAATATGGATCACAAGACAAAAGAACTTAGCGAGGAGTAATCTCTGTGTGTGATACTTACATGAGAGTAAACGAGAATGTGAGACAAGTGCGGCAACAATGGAGATTCACGTGTTTTTTCACCCTTTCTTTTCGCTTCCTGGAGTCGATTTGCATTTATGTGGGGAAAAATACCGCGTCTGTCAAAAAAAAAAGGAAATAGAAAAGATTGGCATGAACGTCGACAACGTAAAGACGATTATTTTTTGATCGCTTCCAGATTTGAAGTGCCTTTACAGGGAGAAAAGCAAAGCGGGTTCTCTTCTGAACAAAATACAATTGATTCGTGTTTGAACTGATGGTTGTTTGCGTCGCGATGATCCGCTTAGAGGTCAGAGTTGAACTTTCCCTTCGTTCTCAACTATAACATCGTGTACAAAGAAGTTAACGCAGACACTGTCAACGCAACTATAGGGGACCAGAGGAAGGAGGGGGCTATTAGACCGGAGTTGGCGGTGAGAAATACTTGCCCTGCCCCGTTTTTTCTCGGATTTCACCGGTTAACTGAACACAACTTTTCTATTGGTGTGTATTCATGCAGCAGCCAAAGAGCACCAGTTTTCCTATAGCCTCAGCCGCACGGCTGTCAGTGCAGGAATGAACGGGGCCTTTGGACTAAACTTTCTGTGCCTCCTTTCTTCAGTAGGTAAGAAGCAGGGCTCCCAGCATTCCTCTTGACCGAGTGGTAATTTATAGTTGTATGACCGTGACCTGCCATTCAGTGTTTTTGACGGGGAACTACTGTTCTCTGTTTTTCCGGGGCTTTATGTGAAATATTATCTGCAATTAGCCATCTCTGCAAAGGCCAAATGCTTTGAGTCTGCATTGATTACACGTTGTTTTTTCACCTTACCATCACAGTTCAACACAACTATCCTTCCAAACATTTTAATAGACAGATGACAAGAAATACCTATACATGTAAGCATCAACAAATGTGTTATGATAGATAAGAAGTAATTAAAAAATAAAAATAAAAAACCCAGCTAATTCAGTTGTATTGATATTAGGTTATAGGTGAATGAGATCGATGGTTTTATGATTTTGCGTGGTTAAAAGCAGGCAGGTCTGACGAGACATTTTGGTATGGTGTAAAATGCGTCTGTGCACGAGGTGTGTAAATTGTGCTGATTTCACTAATGTCGGCGCCATGCACCTGCTGCTTGTTGCAAACTGATCGACCCCCCAAACCTCATTACACACACACACACACACACACACACACACACACACACACACACACACACACACACACACACACACAGTTTCCTTCATGCAAGTCATTTATTACACGCACACACTTTTTAATTGAGAGCAACATTAAAAGGAAAAAAGTTTTTGAGCATTAAATTGTAAATTGGAGGTCACACAAGGTAGAAGCAATGATAAAAGGTCCCCCCCACCCCTTTCTTTCTTTTCTTTTCTTTTTTTAAATTTGAAGGCTACTGAGGGGCAGATGGGCTCATACTCTCTCTTTCACAGTCAGGTTGGGAGGAGTGAGATTGCATGTGAGGCGAGAGGGTGTCAAGAAATACTCCAGTCTAATGCTTATTAGTGTGGACTTCTATAGCACAAGCCTCATCTTTTTAAAACAAGCATAACATGAAAGCAACCCAAATCTAGCTTACTCAAGCGAATATGAGCCCCCCACCCCACTCCTCTCGCGCGTGTACATACGCCCGGCACGTATGGAGCTGTTTGTATGTGCGTGTTGGGGTGGGGGCGCTGGGTGCAGGCTGTGATCTCTCGGCTTGTGCACACCGAGTGGACAGAGGGCTGAGCAGCTTAAATGGAGCCCCAGCACCTGTGTTTTCTACCGCCGTTCTCAGGCCTTCTTAGCATGGCACGGTACTACACGGCACTGATGCGTGCAATGGGAAATGCGCCGTGAACGTACAGACATTATACACATCATGTGCCACAAATTAAAGAGGGGGTGAGTTGGTTTATTTTGTCTTTCAGCATACCGCAGGGTTAAATTGCCCCTCATTCGTGCTTGGTTAAAATCATAATAATGATAATACTGGATTTTTAGTTTTTGTTTTTCGCAAGAAACTTGTGAAACACACTCCCTCCCGTATGTACTCTCTGTCTTGGTACATTTCGGTGACACATCCCTCTTTACTCCCCCCCACCCCTTTCCTTCCATGAATTGGTGATTGTTCCCTGGTCTGATGCTGAAGGCTATTGTCTGTCAGCTGGAGCTCCTGCCCACTGGTCGGCCGCTGAAAGCACTGAATGAACCTGGACACAGACACCCGGTTCCGCTGTTCTTAGACACCTCATAGGCCGACACTCCCAACCTTTTCTTTAACCACTAAGGTTTTGGGATGGCAATGCATGAAAAAAACATCTGTCCCTTTTAACCGTAAACGAGGTTCTATTTCGGCCTACAAGGCACTTTACATCATAGGCTAAACTAAACGGTTTGTCTTTTTGACGCACATCTCTCAAAAGCTAATCAAAACAAAAACAATTCTGGCATGTGTTTTTAGTGCTCCAAAACCAGCAATGACGAGAAAGCAATTTAGTCAAAGGGACACTGTATATCTAAAAGCTGATATCTAAGTTAAAAATGCTGGGTCTACTCTGATGAGCTCAAAGTGTTTGGGGGTATTTCTGACGAAATAAAGCTAAAATAATAAAATGGTAACGCTGACCCGACTATGCCGTGTCCTATATAACCTATATCTGTTTTTGAAACGGAGACATCAGCTCACAAGAGGCTATAGTTATGCAAATATATATTGAGCAATAAATGATTAGCATATGTGACTAATATGTGAAACACGATAAAAGCATCAGCTTTAGTAAAGCTTGCCCGGTGACACGCCTCCTTTTTGTGCCCATGTACCAAACAAAAGGTCGGGGATTGACTGATGCCTGGGTGTCCTTATCAATTTAACCTCCATTTACAAAGCTTTGGAAAGGTTTACCCTGGATGCCAACGACCCCCTCTCAAACAGCCGACCAGAGGAAAAGTCCATACTGTGAGTGGAAAGCGGTGGCCAGGAAGAGCTGAGCGGAGGGCCAAACGTGTTCCTTGACTGCCATCTAGAGGAATCGTGTGGAATAATAAAAAAAATAACCCCAAGCTTTGGTTACCTTTTTGTCAAGCACCTCCAAAGAAGAAGAAAAAAGGCACCAAAATTCAAGGTTCTCTTGAATTTAAACAAAGTTTATCACAACTGCTGCAGTGCTTTATATAGAGTCTTAATTGTTGATGTAAATGTTGTGTTGGAATCTTTGATTGTCCATGTTTGTATTACAGCAACCAGAGTTCCAAGGACTTGTTGTAACAAGATGTCTCTTGTTACAACAATTTTATTATCAGTATACATCAGAAAGGCAAACTGCCCCATCAGTGCACCTTCCTTGTGCTCTAGTTGATGTCATGGTAGGCATGAACATCCCTGCAGGCCAGTGAAGTCACATCATCCCCACACATAGTGTATATGCACTGTACAGGATGCAGTCTTTAAAGTTTAATAGCATGAAAGTCAAACAATGTTGGAACACTGCATTTAATGCTCAAGGATTCGGATGCCAGGGACTGTAATGGAATCACCAATCCCTAGTTAATTTTTCAAAACTGATACCCAGAATTTTACAGAGACTGGCAAGGAGCCAAATGACTGACCAGTCTGTGTTGGTGAGAAATAGGGGAACTGGTAGTGATGGTCACAGAGAGGGGAGAGTAATGGTGTCCGCTGGAGCGAGGCCTTTTAGAGTTTAACTCCCCTATTGTGGAGAGCAGGAGGTAGGGAGGGGGGACAGAAAGTATGCAACAGAGAAGGGTTCACTGTAAATGGACAGTGAAATGCTTAGGGCAACTAGGCCAGAATCTGCCATTAAATCCTTGCAAGAGGAGAAGCGCATCCCACCATGTTGCATGCCATAAGCGATCACTTTCCCATTTTGCACTCACTCATATATCCTAAAGCGGTTTCAGCTGGATTTCAAGTTGACGTGAGTGTATAAGCAACCTTTATCTGGGGTCACTAGAGTTGATTTATAGTTCAACCAGTTAGATGGAGATACATCCAACATTTATAGACATATTAGCGTGGAGCCTGGAGGTAAAAAATGCACTTTGGATCAGTCGACTTTAAATTTACCTTTTAAGAGCATGTACTTTGTCTATATCAGAGAGTCCATAGAATATTAATTGAAATGTGGATAAAAAAAATGTAACATACATAAATTTAGGCAAACAAACAAAACTACATTCTGTATTCAAATAATATAACTACATACTGCATGACTGCATGTATACTCTCCACCTTCTGTAACACAAATTAGGATTCCAGCTGAAAGGTTTTACTTGGTACAGATGCTCTTGGGGGGGAGGGGGGGAGAGAGAGAGATTAAGCATCTGCAAACAAAAACAAAAAAGAAGAAAAGAAATTTCATTTCAATTCCTGTTTCAAATGTATCCTTCACAGTTTATCATCTAAGAGAGCATTTAGTTAAGATGTTCGTGTAACATGAACCTTGCTTGTTAATAACTGGCTCATGTGGTAGAGGCCCTCAGCTGAAGCTGGCTGTTTTGTTCGACCACTTTTTCTATTTTTAATAAGTTCCTGTACATGACTCGGTTGTGGAGCACCTTTAAAGCGCCCTTTTTAAAAAATGGCCTCTGTCCTGAGGTGGCCTCCAAAACACATGCATTATTGATGCATACACCGGCCTTGTCCTCTGCACTCCCTTCACTCAGTCCAGTTCATCAAGCAACAGCAGCTGCATAGCTCCCATAAGAGACAGAGAGGAGAAAGAAAACATGGCCAAGTGTTCAGAGCTCAGAGACCTAATGTATGTCTGTGGAGGTGGATGAAGCAGGAGCAGTTACAGTTCAAAACAGCAAAAGCCCTTCACAAGTTCACGTCTTTAAGGAAGTTCAGTGATTTTGGTTCAGCTAAAGAATGAACCAAAAGCATTCATTCAAAAAACTATTTAAACTGACTGGGTATTGATCTGTCAACAGATATAGCAATATGCTCTCTTCTTTACTCCATCATCAAATATTTACCTTTAGTTTCCGTATCTTCTCTCTGTCTGCTTTTATGCACACACGCACACACACACACACACACACACACACACACACACACACATACACACACACACACACACACACACACACACACACACACACACACACACACACACACACACACATTTGCAAACAGCATCAGAACTGAACGTGAACAGTTGGAGAAAATCGAGTGAGGCCAAAGGGAGAGGCTGAGAGCCATGTAAATGGTCAATTGGCTTAACCCAGTGGTGTCTGTTCTTGGTGTGACAGTGTCAGTGGGCGATGCGCAAATATGCACTCTTCTGATTTCCCTGATGTAATCCTCTCTAGCATATTGGTTACCCCCCAGGGAGGAGAGATGAGTGAGATGTTTGATAGTGTTTGCTCTGGGATTAAGATAGCACTTCCTCACATTCATTCATTCAAATGTGAATGAGTGAGAAAAAAAAAAAAATGCACACCATCTTCTATGAGTGCATCAGCGTCTTGCAACTTTATATACTTGCTAGCTGTCTCATTATGTTATACTGCCATCTAGTGATTCATCCACCAGAAAAAACATTCTTGTTAAGTGGAGTGAAAACTCTAAACTGCTTCCATTTGCATTACTGGGAACATTCATGAAGTTGCCCAGAAGGATTCTTTGCCTGGGAATAGCTTTATAAGGCAGCTGCATGATCTTTCCTACTTCAGCATGCCACACTGGTGCATGTCTTGTAGCAGTCAGATTTCCATTCAGCTGACTATCATACCCCTGACAAAAACGAACAAACAGGAAAAATACTTCCGAAAACATTTAAAGTGTTATATGTTGATGTTGTCACATAAACTGTTCTTTCCTTTGGTTGCGTGTAAGGAAGTGGGAGTGTATTTTTTTTTATCTTAAAATCAAATTGCCATGAAACCAGATTTTATTATGGGCGTTAATGTATTGGCAGGATGGGTTCAATCAATATATTTTTGCAAATAGCAATATTAGAGTCAGTTTGTGACCTCATAAAGCCAAAGTTTATGGCCGTTGCTGCAATTGTTAAATGGCATCCATGTACCATGTAATCACATGGTAATATCTACAGTAGGATGTCCTGTTTCCCTTTCCTGGTTTGGCTTTAAATTGACCTGTGGGAATAAGATAGGAATGAGATGCTCCAGACTAGCTGTTGTATGGATATGAGTCATTATGCAGAAAATGAATTGCTACGAGATGCCAACTTTAACCACAAGGTGTCATCATGAGCTCGCTCCTTTTATTCATGAGATGACAATTGTAGATAAACCATGGGATGGAAACAAAAGGTATTAAATGATCCAGCATACTTTCACTAAAAATGCATCACATGTAAAGCTTTCCACCATCGAACTTTATGCATTTACTTTAAAGCACATGCAGCATTTCTTGCGGTCTATTCAAGCTGCTAATGGCATTCATGGCTTCCAGATCCATTCCAGTAGTTACACGTGTGTGTGTGTCAAGTCAAGTGTGCAATAAATTACAAATGATGTATACAGAAGCTTTAAGGTCACTGATACATACCCCCATCTACGTCTACCTCTTATTGTGTAGTGAAATTATACCCGTGGCATGTTTTCTGCATTTCGCACTACAAAATTGCTTTGGCTGAAACCCAGGGACGTTTGATGTGCAGCGGAGGAGCTAATCAAGCAGCAAGTTAACGGCAACAAAGCAAAAACGACTTCAAGCAGCTGCCACTGCTGTGGGTGAGGGAAAAAAATCACAACAAGATGAGTCCACAGCTCGGGGACCAGTCTAGTGTAAGTTATTAGGAAGAACTGGGCAGATGGGGAAGAGAGTGAAGAGATGAGAAACAAGGGGAAGGCTAGATAGAGAATCAGAAAGCTGTAGTTCTATGTCTTCCTCCGTTTTTTGTACAGACATGTGGATTTGAAAACCATTTTTCTACTAGTCAAAATGTGCCTGTCATTGTGAAGCATCACCCCTTACTATTACATTGCCCATGTTTCAAAATAACTCTAAGTTATCACAAAACAGTGTATCTCTGTGCAGCAGTAAGACACCACGCCTATGAGCTCAATCTGTTTAACTTAACCTAAAAGTAAACGTCATACTTGGGCTCTAGTTACATATTAGCTGCATAGCATACTTGAAAATATATTTTAAAAAAGTTCAATATAGCCACAAATAAATAGGCTTAGTAAAACAGACAAACAAACATATTATTGAAATGTGTAGTTAACTACAGGTATCATTGTAAAACTACTGTTAGTCATTCATGCTGTCTTACTCATGTTTGTCTTAATGTTTGCTCATGCAACTTTTGGTTTCCTGTGTGTTTGACAGTTATGCAAAAGAGGGCAAACGATACTTACTTTTCCTACTCTGTGCAAACACAGTTGGGTGGATGAATGATTTCACCTGTCGACCTTGATGAAGACGTGTCATTGTTTTCACAGTTTTCACCTAACTGTTAGTTATTATTAATATCTATTATTATTTATTTTTATACTTTGTTAGGAATACCCAGTACTCCCCATTTTGCTGTTATGCTTTTACCTGCTTATTGCGCTTCAGCCCATCTGCTGGAGTATCCAGGTTGCGCACTGGTTTTATGGTCTATTATGTTGATCAGTATGCGGTTACACATACTGATCGCTAGGTGGCAGCGGCGGTCATGATTTCCAGGCCTTTTGCTCCAGTCGTTTCCCCTAAATTTTGAAGAGAGCCAAATAGTTACCCTTCATCACTTCTGTTCTGAGGTTTTGTTACTCTTCCTACAAATCTGCACAGTACTGAGTGGAGTGAATCCGTGGCAATGAGTGTTTTAGTGAAACTTTGAGAAGCTCTCCTTCTCTGGTGCATGGAAAGCATATCAGAAGCAACAAGCTGTCTTTTGTTTTTTCTTGTTTCTCTTTTGTTTGTAACCATGCTTAAGTTTGTGGTTACATTTACAGAAATGATATGAAGTAAGAGCACGGAAAGTAGCCAAAGTGTAATCGTTAAACTAATATTAAAACTATAACCTGCAAATTACATGCTATAATGTACTGTGCACCATTACACATATGCAAATTGTTTTTAGCAGTTTCTGAAAAGTACCTTCATATTTCTGCACAGTGCCAACATCAAAGCATGTTCATGCATACTGTAAGGTGAGTCAACAGTCTGGCAGGTTGAACCCGTTACTGTGTTTCATTGGAAACAGACAAACCTGCACTGTACACACTTAGACATACAGGTCTAGTGTGCACAATCAACACTAATACTGACTGATCGAAATTAGAAGGAAGTTCCTGCTCCTGACTTGGAACAGACAGACTCTGAGCAGGATATGAATAAGTTGCACAACCTTTAATCCCTTAAAGCAACAAATAGTTTTTTGAACAGAGCATAACATTGTTCCCGTGTCAAGACCCACCTTCACTTCTTTCACTCACTCATTTTTGTGTTAGTTGTCATCCTTTTCTGTGCAATATTCAGGAAAACATGATTCAAATTACAGCAAATTGGGCAATGTACAAAATTCAGTTAAAATACACCAACAAAAAGAAAACTAACAATAATTTTTACTTTTAAAAATTGGAGAGAGTGCCAGACTATCTTGTCAGCCAGATTATCTTATGATATGTGCAACCCACATTCATGCTGGTAAAGTTCAAAGCTACCGAGGTCAGATCATTTATTTAAGTTGATACAAAGTTCTCTCAGTATGGCAGTTGTCTTACGGTTAGCTGTCAGATGAGATCGAATACACTAGAATAATATGCAGAATTTGTCCTATACTGATGTCTTGGCCATTCATAACAGTTACATAAAGTAAACAAAGCAATGTATAAGAAAGTCTTCAACTTTGTACCATTAAAATTTAGTGATCATGTGCATCATAATGATAAGAACGGCTATCTAAAACAGACTCGGCAGTATAGCCTGCATCTACCCAAAGAAGTTCTCATCTCACAAATGTAAATGTATTTTAAATTTAATGGAATAATGAATAAAAGTACCATTTAATTATTACTGGACTAAAAAAGACACACACAGGTTTGATCATAATACAAGCTGGTTACTACTAACAAAACAGAAAAGCTGGGCTGTGATTAATGATCTTGTTTTACTATAATTTATCTGTGTCACTATGCACTGCTAGCTGATATAACATCAAGTAAAAAGGCTAGATAGGCTGAACGTAAAACACAGCACACTATGAAAATCTTGTGCATGATTTAACCTGCCCTTTGGCGTTCAGAGTGAACACCCAGTGAAAGCATAAAGAATGGTGCTGTTAATCTTTTAGCTGGACAGATTTAATGGAATGGTATCAAGTGACAATAGCTGGAAAAGCTATCGGAGTGAACCTAATGCGATCAGAATAGCCTGTGTCTGTCCTCTATCTTGGAATTTACAGTAGGGGCAAAAAGCCCAGGTGAGCCTTCTTTAACCCTGTAGTGTACACACTCATATACATTAGTACTACAACCGTTTCCTCTGTCTCAGTGAAACAAAGAGACTGAAACCTCCTAAAATAAGTTCTTTTAGTTTTCAAACCAACTCTTTAAATCATGTCCTCTGTGCATAACTGGTTTATGACATATTACTTAATGCATTAGTGGTGACTCGTGTGTAATTGCACAATAATCAACAAAATAATCAACAACATAGTGAAATATTGCCCTTATGCTTTCTTAGAAATCTACATAAAACAGGAATCCTGTAGTGCTTTAAAACCCATTGTACTGTATATCTTTTGGAAGTGCTGAAAAGGGGATTTAAGGTATAGTGTTCCTGTTTTCACTTTGTACCGTTTAATTGTGTGTTACTGAAGTAAAAAAGTGTAGTGGTTTACTCTAACCAAACTTTATTTCCTGATATGCCTCTCCTTGTCTCAGGTCTCAGGATGGAAGTCAGGACTCGGTCTGCCAGGTGACCTTTTACTTGAGCAAAAGGCACCCGCAGTGTGCTTATGTGTGTGTGAGAGCGTGTGTTTTGTAACAGTACGCGTCCAGCACACAGGGAGTGCATTAATGCTCGTACTCCCCTCGCCATGTCTCTCTCTTTCTCGTTTTTGACCGTAACTCTACACCGCGCACCCCGCCGTCCCCCTCCTCCTCCTCACTCCCCAGACCCCCTACAGTTTTATCCTGTTTTATGGGACACACCTGATACACCAAAAATGCATAATGGCTGAGGAGAAGGTGAAATCAATGGGTTCATCAATAATGTTAACACTGCGATTGCGCTCAAAGTGCTGTAAACTAAAAGAGACAAATAGCTAAACAAAACATAAAGATGCATTCTAAAACAAAGTATATCAAATGGTCTCACTCTATCAATGTTGATGGGTTTTTTTGTACTAGTATTTATTCAGTATTCAGCATTTATTCCAAAGTCCAAATATGCTTTTCAGTATAACTTTTCTAACTTTTCAGTTAGAAGTTATAGATAGTTTCACAACACAAAATAATGTATTCAGCCAAACTAATTATAATCCCAAATATGTATTGCATTTTTTTCCCCGCAAATGCTCCTACATATTAATCATTACCAACATCAGAAATAGTTAGAATCTTTGCATTTTGATTTTGTTGCAACTAGCCGTGTTTATTTTGGGTAAGGAATGAAGAAGGAGGACGTTTTTATACAAACCACCACCACACTGACGATGAACTTTAATCTCTGTGTTCGACCTGGGCAAGTATTCTAAAAAAAAAAAATTATGCCAGTAAGTATCTCAGATTCTATCAATATCAATGTTATAGTTAAAAGAAGGCCAAAACTTCCCTCATTCATAAAACATTGGAGATTTATTTTAAATATAATACCAGTTACACAATTTAAAAATATTTTCATAAAATAACAAAGATTTCTTTGGGAATGATTTATGTTGACATCCATATCATTTTTAAATGCATACAAATAATATTCAGGCCATGCATTATATTGATACTTAAAAACACAAAATCATTTGGTAAAACTTATCAAAGGTGAAGGATAATGTTTCTATTTTTCATTTTTTTCCAGCTTCTCCTCTTCCTGACAGTGACACATGTTTGCATTCATTTTTTAATGGTGGTTTTCAGATTATGAAAGAGGAATTTCATTCTGAAATATGTTCTTCCCATTCCACGTGACTCTTTTGTGTGCACTGATGAACAGTCTGACGTCATCTACAAGAAGAGAGGGAAGAGTATGTCCTCTTCTCTAACTATTAACTGAGTCTGACAGTTTAGATCCAGTAAAGTTACTTTCGGCTCTTGTCCTATTCAGAAAGAGCCACCTCAGCAGGTAGTGCAGTATATTTTATTTGACAGATTTTTACTTAGGATGTCCTTCCTGATGTAACCACCGAGGGATTTGTGTCTCCTCAGGATCAATAAAGGGATCATTTACTTGTTAGATGTGAACCATATGGTGTACACGATGTATCCACTAAAATATATATAAACTAAACTCAATCAAAAAGACTAGACCCCGAAAAGAATTCAGACCTGTATGCAAAATGTAATAATAACTTTTAATGATTATGACTTCATTCAAAACATATGGATGCTTAAATAAAGATTTAACTTTTTTTTCTTGTTTCTGTGCATATTAGAAGAAAGATGTAATTGTGTATGCAATTGATATTTCTTTCTGCTGTCTGATTTAGACTCCACATTACAGTGGCAGTGTATCAGTAATGTAAAACCCAGCTGTCTAACACACTTGTTAGGACAGCTACCAACCGTTGCAGTCAACAAGTGGGGTGAATTATTAACTGGTTACATTAATGGGATCCTTTGTTTCAATATATTAGTTCTGTATTTTGTCTTCCTCATAGCCACACAAAACCTTTCAAATTGTCAACAAAATCAAAGAGTCGTCATTTGCTGCACATTTTGTCCGGAATTTTTTTGAGAGTCATTTTAAAAGTGCTCATGACTCAGAGGACCTGAGTCTAATCCTATCTGCTCTGCTGAAGTTTCCTTGAGCAACAACAGTGAATCCCTTCCAGCTCTGAGGCCGCTGCCATAAAAGTTTGACCTCTGACCTCCCTGAAGGGGGTCTAAGTGAAAAGAGAATTTCCCCAATGGGGCCAATAACGTGTCACATTATAACCACCGTTTCTGTAGCTGACATTTCTATTAAGTGTGTTAACATCACTTAACAAAAGGTTCCGGATTAAATGTGTATTGAAAGAAACCTTTTATATTCAGATTTGGTGAAGTATGTGGATTAAATAGGTTTTGTTAACTCATCCACATAGAAGAGACAGAAATGAAGAACAAAAATCTAAATCTTAAAGCTTCTGTTGTTTTTTATAGTAACAAAATACATTTTCGCAGTATTTAATTATAACTCATACAATAATAATTCAGCGGTTTTATCTTCTCAATAGTTTGCTAATACACGAGCAGAACATCTTTATCGCGTGTTTATCTGAAGGATATTTCATTACAAAATCTCAGTCGATGATGAATTTTGAAAGAAATCGTCACTCAAAGTCCTAAATGACGACAGCGCTTCTTCTCAGATTGCTGAAAATGTAATGGAAATGTATCCTCCTAATCTGCGCTATAAAATAATAGATAAACATAAAAATCTACACGTGGAGATGATATATTTTTTAATGAAACTCTTAGGTACTTTAAAGAGTGTGACAGCATCAATAACAATCAGTGCTTATTGATTAATAGGGTAACGCGTTGTTTTTTTTTGCGCCGTTACTTGTTTTTGTGATATTATGAGTAAAGGACGGCTCGAATGCAGAGCTGATAAATCAATTTTTAAAAAGAGAAAATAACTTTTTCAATTTTAGTTTAACAGCTGAGAAACTTTCAAATCAGACTGTTTCATTCGAAAATTGAAAAAAAAAATGCTGTTTTATATCGCACAGTTAGTGAAAGTTGTGGAAAAGAGTCCAAAAATATATAAACATATAAACAATGATTATAATAAATAAATAATCGCTACTAAGTATTTAATGTTTAATACAAAGTCTGCGGTTTTTAACCCCAAAGAGTCCGTATTTTGGCTTTTCTGTTTTTTGCTTCTTGTTTTAATCAAGAAAAACAAACAGAATGAATAAAAATCACCACACCATTCACTAAATCGGGCAAAACGCGTGTGTATAATGCCTTTTGCGCTAATGACAGTGCGGAGATGCAATAATAACAGCTAAAACTGATCTCAGGTCAGAACAGCTCTGCTTAGTACATGCCTTTTGCTGTGAAATTGCATGGATGTGATCTTTACGAGGCCAGGACTCAGCATTCTCTCCTGATTGTTTCAGAATTTTGGTCTTGGGGCAAAGTGGCATTCGCTTCTATTTTACGGCGTTGTTTATATTGTGAATTGGCAGGCGATTAAATACCCTACAGATGAAGAAACCAGGACAAGATACATCTGTCGAACAGTTTTTCCTCCCTCATCTGTTGCTTTGGTGGGTCTTTACCCCCATAAGCCAGCCTAGCAGAATCACGTCAGTGCGCCTCGTTATAGGCGTTTTCTTCAATGCTGGCAGATTTTTCATCTTCTGTTAAAAATAAAACCCCATCCAAACAAAAAAAAAAAGTTTAATAGCCTCCACTTCCCGGGCACACATGGCGCACTCATAATACCAGTTCAAGTTCACATTTCAAGCCTTATGGGAAACAAGAGAGTGAAAGAACGAGGAGACGAAAATCACAGCTCTTTGTAGAGTTGTAGGGTTGGTTTGGTGAAAGGCCAAACATTCAGTGTTATGTCTCCTCAAAAGCCGCTGTTTTGGGCTTGTTGTGAATAGACCCATGTGTACTTAAATCCTTGCTAATTACAACCTGTGGGCTTTGTGTTGAATATGTAATTGACCTTCAGGCGCAGGAAGCTGTTCCCAGGAAGCTGTGACCGATATTTCACATTTACAGACAGTTCGCGCACTCTCTGAGAGCACTTCTCATATTTGCACTCCCATTAGAGCCACCTGGGTCTACAGGATAACTTATTAACGAATAAAAGAGTGTTTCGCCCTTGTTTCAAATATATTAAAAAAAAATGTTTGCAACCCATTAACATGTGAACCAAAACACCCACTTAACTGTGAACTATATGCTGGCATCGTGTTTTGTTTTTAAAATGCGAGTAATATTGTAAAATAATATTATAGTATATCAGGCATAATGTGTAACATTTATCAATATAAACACGCAACATGTAAGAAAATTATGAAACTATAAGCTACTGTTATATTCCGATATGAAAATACAGAAGACACCAGCAGCACGCGCCTGCCTGTCGAAACCTGAAATAGGGGAGGTACTAAAGCCTTATGATGGAAATATGAAAGGCAGAAAAGATGTTTTTTTTAGGTTTATTCTGCACGAACTGATCAGGCAGCAGAGGGGAGGAGGGGGCGGGAGGGAGGCTGGAGGTGTTGCGCGGCTGAAGCTGTTCAAACAAAGTGTCTTCTTTCAGCGGTCGTTTCCAGTTCTGTTTTTTTCCTACTCCAAACACTACGGTACTTTTGTTCTCCCGGACTGAGCGCGGAAAGATAAGGTGTCATCACTCGAACGTCAGGGTTCCCAGTTGGAGAAGCACGTCTAAATTTCGCCCAGCTTTGCCTGCCATGGCCACATGCCACATGCTTCGAGTGATGTTTTTACAAAACATTGGACTGCGTGCGGAGCTTTTCTTAAAAAGAAACAAAAAATCGGCAATAATCACTTGGATGAACTTTGACCTCATGTCCTTAAAATTGAAAAATCTATCTATCTATCTATCTATCTATCTATCTATCTATCTATCTATCTATCTATCTATCTATCTATCTATCTATCTGTTTTTTAAAACTGCAACCGTGGGAAGCAACAGATGCCGCTTTGCATCTTCCCCCATTAAGGTTCCCTCGCAGCGTTTATGATTAGAAGAGAGATAATCCCGGGATATCGACCCGACAGTCTGCCCACACATAGAACACAATATCCCCTTTCTTGCAGGAGATATATGTGTCAGAGGCTAACAGCTTTTGATTTTCAGTAATGCTATCTGATCATTTTCCTAACGTTGGGAAGTGGTGGCTCAGAGCACATTTAAAAAGCCAGAGGAAATAAGGCTGGATACATGGTTTGTGCGTTGTTCTGCATTTAAAATTACATAAATGAGCTGGAGGGAAAAATGTCTAAGTATCCTCAACTGAAACTACAAATTATCATAAATCCTAAATACTATCGTTCAAGCAATATTTCTGTAACACTGTAAATATCGACGTTTACCTGCAGATTCTCTAAAAATGTTTCTTAAAGTTTTATATATTTTGTCTTTCAGCTTATATGGTTTTATAATATTATAAGGAGGTGACCCGTAAGAGACAAAAAAAATGCCAAGAAAATGTCAAGAATCATTCAGAATCAAAGAAATTCTCGACTTTATTCCACGTGTTTCTCTTTTTTATTGTAAAGGGTATATGAAACTATAGGTGAATCGTTTTATGTTTCATCATTTATCGCAGAGTTTACATGCAGTCTCTCCCCAAATTAAAATGCAAATAATTATAACAATAATATCAAGGGGTTAGAATATTTTATCTTATCACGGCCCCTATGAGACACGTTTAACTGGCATACTCCATCAGCCCACCCTCCCCCAAACAAACAAACAAACAAACAAAAATAACCGTTTATGGCTCTCTTTAAAAACCCCATGTAAACAGAAAGGCGATGGGTACCCTTAACTTTGTGCCCATAGAGTCTGGTGATAAAGGTTAATCTAAACCCCTAAAATAACAACTGTAGGCTAATAGTAACAAGAATTAAGACACTTTATTGTTATTGTTTTCAACAATATAACATATTACGTTTTTACATTCCGGTAAAGTTTTCTTTCTTCCTTCCTTCTTTTCTTCTGTTCTTTCTTTTTATCAATGTTTTATCCCCAGCCCTGCAGCAAAACAAGCCATCTCAAAAAACTACTACTTTTACTTACTTTTTCCAAATTATATTTTCCTCAAGCGAATTAACAGGGGGGGGGGGGGGGGGGGGAGTTCGGTAGGGTCCTGTTTAAGTATATTTGGAAAGTTCTTAAGTGCTCTGCTCTGAACTCTTGATTCTAGAAAATCCCCGAAACAAGGGCTCGTTCAGTTTGGGGATAAGAGGAGGTGTTGCGCTCACTGGCAGGTTTTCCTCTCTCCACTTGTTGAAAAAGATTTTAAAGGTTGAATATGAGACTAAATGATTTGTTACGGTGGCTGTTTTCGCAGTGTTCCAGTCTGTCTGCCTTGCACCGTGCCGCAAGTGCTTGAAGCTTAACTCACACCACCTCGTAAATTATTTTCCCCAAAAAATGGCGCTCTCCGTCTCCCTTCAGTGACGGCTTTTAAGAGCCGAGGTCCACTAGATTAGAAGACATAGGGTTCAGTATGGTGTCATGATGCAATGAGTGGTGATGGTGCATCGAGTCTGGGCCGCTGGGTACCGGGATTGCGCTGGGTCCCGGCGGGGGCGCAAGGCCATGCAGGGACGGTAAACCGGGGTTTGCGCCGAGGAGCTGAGCCGGACTCGGAGACGTATGATCCGGAGTCCCAGAAGGTGTTTTATCGTCGTCCGAGCTCCCCAAAATAGTTTTATTTCCATTAATAGAAGAAGTCAATGGGTTGTGACTGTTGCCGTTGGAGTTCTCGTTGTTTTCTCTGCGAACAGAAACCAAAGTCACACATCAGTTTGGTACAAATGCGGAATTACAACACTGCAAAAAAAGTGCATAATAACCAGGCAGATTTAGGTTAACTGAAATTTTCATATCTCGGAGTAAAATCTACAGGAACAAAGACACCAGCTAATTGTAGCTTAACATGTTTAAGAGTGCATTAAAAATATGAACATGAACACACACTTGAATTAAAGTGGCACGAACAATTCTGTTGTGTTTACTAGAATATTTATTGGGTTGTGACACTTTTACAACAGCCATGATAATCTCATTAATGTATCAGTTCTTAGTCTGGTTATTTATTAATGTTCACACGAGAGTACGTTGAGGCATGTGTGCCCAGATGCAATCACTCAGCCAGCAAAAATAATTAGAGGCTCAATTCACTACAGAAGCGCTATGTTAAATAGTAGTAGAGAGTGACTGGAAGATAATAAATCCATCTGACTACTGAACTTGCATGAAACTTTTAGAGCAAGTTAATTTAACCATAGTGACCTGTGGAGACGCTCAAACTGAGGAAGTCCTCGGCCACTCGAGGAGAGCTTGTCCACAGCTCTAAATAAATGACAGGCCTAATCATTCTGAAACGCGTGCGTACTGCGTATGGCATAGTTCATAGGTTTGCTGTGAGGCTTTTCTCAGTGGGAAGACATGATTTACGTGGAGCTTTAAGCCCGAATTAGTGGCCAGGGGGTGAAAGAAGACACCGACCCAGTGAACACCTGACAAAAACACATCTCCCACACCTCTCTACACGCCTGACTGTATAATTTCCAAACTCTGAAATGGGCAAACAACTCATAATGAAATGTCAGCCTGGCTGATATGAAGGCCAGACAACAAGCCACATCAATTACACCGCAAAACATCTTTCATACGTGTTCTGATATGTTTCCTTGCATATACTATGTGTTCATCCAGTGTCTGTGATTCACAGTAGTCTGCATATATTTCTTCTCTGATCTTAACGTGAAAGTCAAGTTTCACGTTATAATCAGTGTGGTTACTAAAACATAAAAGTGGGGTAAAAGCAACTTTTATAACCTTGTAATTTACCTGACAACACGTCTTTCATTTCGTGCGTTTCAACTTTTAATAGGGGCTTATACAGTTATCACAGAAATACACACAGTGCGACTTTAGTTTGTGGCGATTGAATAAGATCTGAGAATATGTCCATGCTATCTAAGTCAAATACATTTCCAGATGTAGGTCAGAAATTTATTTTTGCATACAGAGTCAGCAGTGGCAGTCCGTGACTCAGCAACAGTTTGGAACTACCTCCTATGTTTTGCTTGATGTGACAATGATAAAAAAAATAAAATAATCTAATCTGAGATTAGCGTCTGTTTTAAGAAGTAAATACACTCCTACCTTTCCTTTGCCTCAGCCGCTCGATCTCTCTGCCGTCGGTTTTTGAACCAGTTGCTGACTTGCGTGGTCGTGAGTCCCGTGGCCTCGGCCAGCTCTCTTTTCTCCCGTGGGGATGGATAAGGGTTGTGGGTGTACCACTCTCGGAGGATACTCCTGCTCTTCTCTTTAAAGCAATAGCTCGTCTCCTCTCCGTCCCAGATAGAGCGGGGCAGGGGGAACTTTCTCCGGACGCGGTACTTCCCTACGGCGCCGAGCGGACGGCCTCTCAGCTTCTCTGCCTCGATGTAGTGCGCTTTGAGCCACAGCTGTTGCAGCTTCGGGTGGTTGTGCGGCGAAAACTGGTGGCTCTCCAGGATCTTGTAGAGCTCTCGGAAGTTCCCCCGATGAAAAGCAACTACGGCTTTCGCTTTGAGAACACTCTCATTTTTGTGGAGGTGCTCGCACGCCGGGAGGGACCACAGAAAGCGCCCAAGACGCTCGATGTTCCCCCCTTGCTGGAGGACTTCGCAGACACAAGCCACTTGTTCTTGCGTAAAACCAAACGTCGGAAGCATGGACATGGCGACAAGTAAACCAATACAGATTATATTGTACCTTACTTCCACGTCTCTCCTCTCAGTGTCTCATTAAATCAAAACGCATTAAGTCCATAAGCGTCAAAAAGTCCCCAAAAGAGTTACCTAAAACGTAAACGTGCCCAAGGTTAGGCAAAGTCCAACTGCGTATTATGGAATAAGCTCAAGTCCGTTCAGCCATGCGAAACCCCAGGCGACTATTCTCCATAAAGTTGCTAAGAAAGAAAGTTGCTACTCCTTCCACCGTCCTCCACCTTTTCTATGCCGTTTCAACATAAACTACTCCCGGAGACCGGGCTCGCTGGCTCGTTTTAACAATATTATTCTAAGCTGGCAAGACAAGCGATTATATGAACTCTGATTGGTCGGTTATCTGACCCACGGATGGTGAGGATAAGACAATAGCCTTAGTCAAATTATTTGCCATGGTTACGCTGTCACTCAAAGTAACCCGATATGCTTTGAGGTGGCTCCCTAGCAAAATCAACCTGATTGTTCCCTTCACGACCAGCCCGCCTACCAATAGAAGAATTGCTCAGATTTTTCCTTCTAAAACACTTTTTTCTTCCCCTTCACGTTGACAGACACCTCAGACAGCCAAAGAGCGTAAAGCTGTGAGGATCGTGGATGAGTAGAGCGGCGTTGATCCCACAGCCCGGGGAAGGATGGCGCCAGAGTGCACGGAGCCTGCTGCAGTTTGTCTTCATGTCCCTGGCAGCTCTCACAAATCAATCAAGATCTCCTTAATGCTTGGAACTTTAAAGTTAGTGTCTTCATTATTCCAAAGACGTGAAATAACTGTCAACAAGTGACAGATTGTTACACGGGTTTGAAAAAAAAAATGCTGCCACTTCTTTATAAAGTATATTTTTCTTCTAGTAAACGAAAAAATATAAATATGACCAAAAGTGAGTCAGACTATTTCTGCTCCCGAGGATTGAAACGAGACTTAAACTCTAAGGTGCTGATGTGGGAGTGCAGTGAACCATCACCCGATTTGTTAATTATAATATTCACAAACCGGAATTCTATAGAGAGGTATTTAAAATAACAAAAATAAGTTAGAATAAAGTTTAAAAAGTTATTTGTTTTACAAGCAGACTTTGTCTAGTCATACTCTCAAATACGTCGTATCAATTTTAGACCTAAATAAACATGACATATTAATAGCAACTAAAGAAATCTTATAATTGTTTTGCGAAGTATGTGTTGAGCTGAACTGGATTATGCATGTGATGACAAAGATTATGAATATCTAAATGAGTGGCGAGGAAGCAGCTGCAGGAGCGCACAGATAGGCAAACAATCTCAAGGTGTGCAGCCGCTTCATGGGGAAATAAGGTGGTCGTGTGCGCAGTGGAGTGTGCGGGACAAAGAGCGGAGAAGAAGGAAAGTCTGGCAGGCGACAGCGAAGAAGAAAAACGGCTTCAATCAGCACACCGGTGAGACAAATATTTTCGTCCGTATTTCTGTCATCTGACTCACGAGGTTTAGCGCATCAGCGAGTAAATTATCTCAAGGACTGACATATGAGATCTGAAGACAAGACCTAAGTAATCATTTTAATATGACAATTACATTTTTTTGAGAGTATGGCTGTAAGGAGGGGAGCTTATGTGAAAGTGAAAGGTGTTTAAGGGTAAAAGGAGAGGAGGTTTTATAGTTAACTGAGGAGAAGTGAGTGATGTGAGGTACTTATATATATGATAGGACGACCTAAAAGAAACCGGGAGCAGCCAAACTTGTGCGCAAAAACTCAGGTTTCTAGTTGGACTCAGGTACTCGAGGGCATGCGTCCGTGTTACTGACTGCTGAACCAAAGATTGACCAGTTGGTAGATTTCTATCGCCTCACCATGGGACCGCTTCATTAGAGATACGATTGTCAGGTACACCCACACTCGGTGTCACATCACTTCACACACACACACACACACACACACGCACACACACACACACACACACACACACACACACACACACACACACACACACACACACACACGCTCATCATCATGTTCTCATCATATATTATCAGTGCAGAACTAAAAAGCTCGGAGAGATTCCAGAAAGAAACGAGGTGCTGACGGCTGTGAAATAATGGTATGAAGTGTACAGAATTATTATTATTATTATTATTATTATTATTATTATTATTATTATTATTATTATTATTATTATTATTATTATTATTATTATTATTATTATATGTTGTTGTTGTTAATATGATTTAATAGGAGCAGTTTCGTCATAGGCCTACTTGAATTTTAGAATTTTGGAAAGGTTGCAAATAAATTACAGCAGCTACCTCAAATCTCAGGCATGTAAAATTAAAGTGGTATTGTCGGTCGAAATCATTTAAGTAAGTTACCCAATCCACAGTCCACCATCCATCCAATCCATTGTCAATATTTCTCGCTAAGGCAGTGAGGCATCGCAGTCGCTGCTGTTTTTCTGTTTTTTTCTCTTTTTTTAAAATTAAATTAATAAATTATTAAATGAATAGTGTAATTGTGAAATTGGTTCATCACCACAGACGAAGGCTCCTGTAAGAGAAACCTCATTCCTGTTTCCTCCCTCAGTTTAATAAATTGACTTTGGTTTCGCCTGAAGCCCAGTTCTCAGAGTATTACGGCATTAGGCTGACTGACGGTAATCGTCAGGGGACCGGCACCGACCTGGCTCGCCTGGATAGTGAGAAAATTAAAAGGGCAATTTAAACTTATAATAATAATAATAATAATAATAATAATAATAATAATAATAATAATAATAATAATAATAATAATAATAGTAGTTTACATATATTATATTTAAATGATAATTATATTTATATATTTTTTTAAACTTCACCCTGCGCTTGCACTTTTAATTCAGACTATTAATAAAAATCATTGTGAGGCCTGTAAAACAAAATTTGACTGATATGAAATTTTAAACCGATTTCAGATAGACGTTATAATCTCAACTCATCTAACGCAAACACCCAAATGCCCCGTAATCGAGTTTGATGATCGAGGTTCTCCCAGTGGCGAATGTGCTGCTGCGATTACACCGGCAGCAATCCAAAGAAGTTACTCTGTACACTCAAATATTTGTGATGAGGCTAAATAATTTGTTCGTTTGTCCTTACAGACTGATGATGCTCCCTACTGAACTCTTTTTATTTTCTCTTTCTCTCTTGGTCTCAGCTTAAACTTCAGCACTGAAGATTTAACGAGAATAAGGTCTGAGGCTACATGTGAGCACCTGTTCAGTTCAGTTTATCATAAGTCTTTGTGTTACTCTCATGTGATCATACCTTCTTACAGGTATTCAGTCTAATTTCACATCTCTGTCAAAATAAGTTTACATGGTACCAGATCTTTGACATAAAATTCTTTCAGATAATCTAACTGTCCCACTTGTGTTTTTGACGTGCTCCTGCTCACACTGATATTTGTTATTTTTTAAAATGCCTATTACATCTCATTCGCTGTGCATTTGATAGGTTAACAATTAGAAATGTCCATAGCCAAATCAGAGTAGAGTTAAACAAGCACTGACAATATGACTGCATATACAAAGTGTCTTCATCGCAGTGGGATTGGCCAGGTCAGATCTTTGTCTATATATCGGCAGTGACAGGGGTCCGATGTCTGGCTCTTGACAGTGTTTGTAAACCACTTGTTTCCAGGGATCAGTTTGATCAGAAGGATCTGTTTCTGAAATGGTAATTATTACAGCTGCTGATGAATAGAGATCATATTTCTCCTAATAGCCAACCCCCTATTTTCACAGCCTCCCACTGCTCACCTCAGCCACTCTCCACCACGACCTCCTCTAATTGAGCTGATTATTGCAAGATGTATGTGTGCGTGTGTTGTATAGACTGTGTTAACGTATACAGGAATAGGATGTGGCTTGGATTGGGTAAGACTGCTGCTGAATACACTGACCTGAGACGAGCACAACACAAGCTTGATAAGTATCAGTTTTTTGGGAAAGACATCCAAATGTTAGATAGAGGGAAAGAAATTATTAAAGCCAGAACCTCTGTGTCTATACTGGTTAAGGGGATGTGAATGAGGGCCTATCCAATAATTGGTTGTTTACATCTATCTTGTTACCCTAGAGGCTAGGGCTATCCTATAGCACAAGGAGGAGATTTCACTAAACCACACATGCAAGCAACAAGGAGGGGGTCGTCATTGAGGGGCGGGGCGGAGAGGGGTGGGTGAATTTGCTTGTGTGGGGTTCCTGTGTTCATCTCATGAAAGGCTCTGACCGGTTGGCAGGTTCATCAGATTGGACGGTTTACATTTCAGGCCCTCTCTACTCTATACGGGCCTGGCAATTTAAATGGCAGTTAAAAGGTGAGTCAAGCATCACCTTCAGTTGATATTCATCAAAGAGTGCATACACTCATAGCAGCATAAACAAAATCAGATAGGAAAGATTTTCTCAAGCACCTTCTTTTTTTACTCGAAGCCCAAGCTATAGTAGGCCTCTATGAATTTAGTATGACAGCAGTATAAATAACTATACATGTTAACTAAAAGTAAAAGATTCGGTCTTAATTATTTTGCTTTGTTTAGGTTGTAAAAGCGTTTGAGACATCAAGGTATTATTGTAATCAACCATGGGCTAAAAATGCTTTGAGTATTCAACAAGTCTGCCATATTGTCAGTTAATTACTTTCCTGGATCTCACATAAAATAATCAAGAGGTCGTACTCAACAGATAAGTATATGGACCAGCTACCAGGCAAGATAGGCAAAACAAAACAAAACAAAACAAAACAAAACAAAACAAAACAAAACAAAACAAAACAAAACAAAACAAAACAAAACAAAACAAAACAAAACAAAACAAAACAAAACAAAACAAAACAACAAAACAAAAATTCCTACAATTAAAATCATTCTGTGCCTCATACAGTTTAATGTACCATATTAATCACCTAACACCCCACTGTCCCCTCACCACCACCACACTGCTCTGTAACATACCTATACCAAAACTGGAGCTGGTCTGAATACTGGAGCAAATCGCTACAAGTGTGCGTTTTTCTGCAAAGCTGGTTAACAGAGTTTGTATATGTGCATCTGTTTTGTGTGTGTCTATGTGTGTGTGTGTGTGTGTGAGAGAGAGAGAGTTGGTTGCTGCTGAAAGTAATTTATTCGATCAATCACTCCATTTGATTCCTGTTTATTTTCAGGAGTTGCATGGTCACTTCAGCCACACACTGAGCTCTTTATGCACTGCCAAGGCTTTCCCCCTCAACCAATAAGACTGTATTTGGCTATAATTTGGAGAGGAGAGCGGTTCCAGCACTTCTCAGATATTTCATGGTTCCCTGCCTTTATGGTGAAATCCCCTCAGATCTGGTTCTTGTCAAACTGGCAGTGGGCAGACATGCAGGTATACCAGCTTCATACATACACTGATTTATATCAGCGCTGTGGGCTTGTTTTAAATGACTGCTCCTGTGTGGAACTAATACTTATCATCATACATAATTTGGAAAATAGGGCAAAGTATGCAGCCTCGTCTTTTAAAGGCATTACTATGAAGTAAGGATTTTATTTCTTTTCTTATTTTTATTTTGCCTACATTGGAGAAGACTAATGAAAAAAACCTTTTTAGAGTAAACTTTTGGTTAATCTTAAAACCTACAGTTGATATGAACTTTCATGCATAGTTGGTGCATCTTGTGATGCTGGTTGTTAACAATAAATTGCAAACCTAGCAAGAAATTAACTCGCTCCTTTGCAGTATTTTGTTACACCAAGCAACTAAGAAACCACCATGGGACCAATATGTAGGATCAGATAAACTTTGGTCTGCTCTGCATCAAAGTAGACAGAATGCTGGGCGGTATAATTGGATCATGATAACCAAATGCTTCTGATCATGTAATATTTGCAGCAGAACACAAAATACCTCTTTTGCCAAGAAATAGGAGGGAAGATTTTGCTCCACCCCTAAAATAAATATAAAGGGGACTTGAATGTGATACCACAAATGTTATTTCAGTGTGAATAAGGTCAGAGCTTATTTTGGAAACTGGAAGCAGTAACACACAAAACAACATTTCAAATTACCCACAGAAATCTCTATAGCTCTCTGCAGGTTTTACAGTCCTGTCTGCTTGTTAAGTCTTTCAGTAAAAATAGCTTGGATGGCCAGGTTTCTATTTTTGTTCAAGAAAATATGTGAATTCATAAACTGAGTTTTCTCTTTGGGTTGAACCTGGGAGACTGTAAGATTCCTCTGTGAATCTTTGAGTTCTTACAATTGTATTTAAGCTTTCTACTTATGGCGAAAGTCTGCAGAATTTCCTTAATGTTTTTTCCTCATGCAACATTCTTCCTTTTTTTACAGTGCTGGAACTTGTATGTCAGGAAAGAATTTATTAAAAGCAACTGGAGTAATTAGCAACGCGCTAATGCTTGAATTTGTATCCATTCCTGTATGTAGGGTTTTTTACAGCACTTCGTGGTTTTAGTTGAAACACAAGGCCTGACCCCATGTCACTGGCCATATGGGCAGTAAATACTTCCATGATAGAGTCAGTGGTTGTACTGATACTGTACCAGAGAGAAATGTCTTGTTATATCACACCACATTGTATATTTTATTGCATGGAGATGACAGACAATGACTTTTTAATTTGATTGGTGCTTTGTTTAACTGTGCTCTGATACACTGGCTTGAAAAGTTTACTTATTTTATTTTTTCTACAAACCTCAGTTGTATGTGCGCTTAGATACTAAATGCTAATGCTAGCATTGCAACATTCTCGAAGAAGCAAATCCATCATTGTCTTGTTTAGCAGGATTAATGCTAATAATCTTATACAATCTGGTGCCACTCAATAGTCCATAATTTTCACAGTTTGTATTTTAACATTTGTTGTAGGAAATGCACAACTTGAGAATCAATTTCATTTCAAAAAGTACTTAATGTCATTGAGATTTCAAATAAGTCACAAAAAACACAAGTGCTGGGTTACCTAAAATGAATGGGGCTATTTTTAAGGTCCTTAGCCACACCTGTTCATTTCCTTCTAAAGATTCGAAAGATAAGCAAAGTCAATAGGACTTATCCTCTAGGCACAGTAAATCTGCCAAGTTTCATGGAAATCTATCCAGTATACCTTGAGACTTTTTATCTCTACATACCAAATCTGTAAGAGACAGACAGAGAAATACCTAAAGTCAAGTCAGTTTCACCTTCTCGACACCATAGATAGCTGTAACAAATGCAAAAAAGTTGGCAATTCAGTGACTGAGATATTTCATTTTGAACCAAAGTGATGTGCTAAATAACCATAACAACATTCCCAAGAGCAATGCTGTAACCATGGATAATGATAATAAGAATGCAAACATGCACAAAGAAAGATAAATTCTCTCAGACATCTGGTTGTTGTTTTCACAAAACACAAACCTCATTTGGGGACTTATTCATGGTGTCATCACTGGTCAGATCACCCCAGAAAGAGAAGCGTATCCTTTGGATAACATTGTGGTGCTGTTGCCTTGCCTTTGCAGTGTAGTTTATTTTATTATCTTTTTTTTTCATGCATTCAGTAAATCTGAATCCTCCAAAAAAGCCCATTAAAATGTGTCTACTTTCATCATCTAAATGACTTCTCGGACTATGATCCAAGCCATCCATCAAACTTTTTGTTGCATTCTGCTCGCTATTGAGGATAACATGAGATATTGTGGAGATGAAGGCAAGTGTTTACTTTGTAAATAGAAGTGTGCACAGTGTGCCACTCATTTGTTTTTATAAGGAAGCATTAGATTTCGAGATAGCTTTTTAATTCTGCCCGCGGGGTGCATTAAATGCCTGCAAACCTTTGTCCAGGAAACTAACAATTATAGTCAATCGGAGCATATGGAAACCGCAGCTATTCAAAAAAAAAAAGAAAAGAAAAGAAAAGAAAAGATGGGGCCTAAGCTGAGGAACTGCCTCATACATCATTACACAATATTGCTTATAGTGTTCCTGTTTATGCCCCTAATTCAACGTCTTACTTTCTAAAACTTTAGTTCAAATTAAATCTGGATTTGCACAGCTGTAACATTATTATATTTCTCAGTTCAAAAATGTCTCTTGAATCGGTGCATACAATATAGGTACTAAAAGCAAAGACTTATATTCTGAATGATCTTCATATGTATTTTCTCCCTGGACCATAAACTTTTCAGCTCCTTTAAGTCTACAATCTGCTAAAGATGTTTTTTGATGGCATTTGCAATTCTGCAAAAATCACAGTCTTATATATTGTACTGTGTTTAGGGGCTATAGCTGTGTGGGACTAGATCAGATTTAAGCCATTTCTTTACATAATCTTTCGACTTAAATGTTCATTTGCAAATATATATTTCTAAACATACAGTTTTACATTCCGTGTATTATCTGCAGCCTTACCGAAATTACGGCTAGATGAAGATCTTCCTGTTCTTCCTGTTCTGTGTTTTGAGGCCAACGTCACTGTGACCTTCTCACCCTGATTTCTATATAGTAGCCACACCTCATACTTCCTGGATGAAAAAACAACAAAGCAGTAAATACAGCGCGGCCGAGCAGCAGGCTGAGTTCACTCAGACGCTCACTACTCGCTAACTGAATCTGACTCCAACTGCCACTCACACAAAACTTATTTAAGTATCTTGTTCTTTAGTGATTTCTCGGAGGTGAGGGAACTGCCCGCTGAACTGAGAGTTTATTTTGTGGGTCAACTCTTTTCGCCATCATAAGCCACTGCAGAATTTTTAGATTTGCCCCAAAATCAAACTTTAGGTAAATTCTTCCATAGCTCAGAGGAGAAAAGAGGCCATTACTGTATTTGAGTTTGCTATACACCAACCTACTGTGAAGCTATTTAGGATTTCATGATCAGGTTGCTTATTCTTATTATTAATGATTTCCATATATTAGTTAATACAGTAGAGCTCATGACTTAAGTACACGTACGACTAAGCTGCCATTAGTGGATCTGCACGTTTTTTTCATTGAGTGTATTATTCTCTGACATGCCTCTACAGACCACCCCGATAAAGCGCGAGACGAGCAGATAATGATACAGAACACGAGCTACGACGTATATCAGCTCTGGAGGTCCGTTCTAGTGAAGATGCGGCTGCTGGACGGTGAAGGGATGATGAGCTTTCACATAAGCAAGAGGGGGATTACTGTCAATTGCTCCTAAATTGCAATAATACCCGCTGCGGGGCCACCCACGCATGTGCTGAGAGACAAGTGATAAATTGCTACATATGTCCATTCCACAGTGGCAACTACTGATACTCGCACACTGCCCTCAACAATCTCCATTCCTCAATGCTGCCTGTCGTACGGAAACAAGTTTTTACTGTAAGAGGTATTAAAAATCTAAAATTTAAACTTGGTTATGCGGGTTCAAAACAGTGTGCTGTCTCGTTTCCTTAATAAGCATGGAAGGCTCAATATTTTTGTGAAAATCATAAAAATATCTCTGAATAATTAAGATCTGAGAAGTAGTTGAAAGTGCGCCTTTTACATTCACCTTAAAAATCCAGTTAAAGTTTAAACAGGATATATAAACAGCACAGGACCCCATTTTAAAGAATTCCTCCACACGAGGAAATTCTTTGCCGCTCAAGATAAAGATGGCCTATCGTGTTTTGAAACTAAAACCTTCTGTGTGTTCTCATGAAGGAATAAATGGTAATTATTTCAGATCAAATCATTCCTCTGCCAAAGAGCCAAGCAGATGGCTAATCCAGTCTCAATATCTAATCAGAGCAGTCATCCTAATGACAGTATAATTTCATAAGAGGCCTTTGTCTCAGAATATTCAGGAGCAGCATGGGGAGATCGGAGATATTCATCATCAGCACAGATTGGAAACAGGCTCTAATAAATGACACATTTGCTTCCTGCCTGTCTGTGTAAGAGGAATGGTAGAATGCAGTGAATGTGGTACAGTGGGCTTGATTGTGTTGGTGTGTGTGTGTAGAGGCGGTGGCATGGTTGGAGTGTGTGGGTGGTGGACAGCTGCTGCACGGCTCTCCGTGTGCTTTTCTGAATATGCACGTGTATATGTGATATGTACTGGTGTGTGTGCGTGGATGTAAAGGATGTGTGTGTCTGCCTGTGTTGTGAGTGTCCTTCAGAGTTTGGTTTAACTAATAGACGAGGCATTAATGTAGAATTTACACCTTGAGGTCAGGGCAGCAAAAACCTAATGAGTGCATGCCATGCAGCTGGTGTCTCAAACGTGCGTGTCTTTTCTTGCAGTTGTGTTTTAGTGCACTTTGATCATTTTCACATTTGTTTTTCTAGAGCAACAATGATGAATGTCTAATTCAAGCAAAAAAAAAAAAAAAAAGGAATAAAGAGAAATGACAGCTATAAAATCACATGCGGCAGTAAAATCCAGTCCTGTTCCCGAGTGTGCATCGCATGGAGACATCCACCTGTGAAAAGACATATTATTTACAGCACTGCGGGAAGTCACAGCAGCCCAGCATGGACAGATAAAAAATATATACACGCATGAAGGCAGGATATTCTTTTAGCCAGCTCAATGCACTGTGCTGTTTATCATGTCGAGTCTCAGCTCGATATTTCCGGCGAACTGCATGAAGCCTGACGTTGTGCTTCTACCTGGGGAAGGAGTGTCCTGGGGTCAGGAAGCGATTGCGACACACACACTCACACAAACACTTGTACACAAACACTGATACACAGTGAACTGGGGCCTGACTTCCTTACTCGTTCGCGCGTTATAGACGAGCAGACGTTAAATTCATTCACCTCCACACGCACACACAAGCACAGATGCGAGCTCCAGGTTTGCATTAGGATGACAGAGGGTGAAGGCGGAGTCATATTTACATCAGCCAGTGTAATATTATCAATAAAAGCCAAGAGGACAGCAGCTTGCCATAACTCACTTAGGCAGGGAGCAACACAGCTGCTCAGAGTTCATCTTCCTCTGACTCAACAGAGGGGATGAAAAGTTACAGCAGTGACAAAGAAGCAGTGGGGAAGGAAAAAGCAACGACACAGAAAGGATAGATTAAGAGAGTGTGTGATACTAATTTACAGACTGATATCCAACCTAAAGCTATTTTACCAAGTTGGAAAATAATAATAACTAATTGATTTGTGTGTACTGTTATTAGTTCAGAAAAAATGAAAGGCCTACAAATGCCTTGTTTTTGCTAAACACTGATTTAAAAACCAATAAAACAGACAAAAATAAACAAGAGGAAATCAGAGCTATAAACTGATCTGTTGAAGGTGATCGACTGATTGTCAGTCTAAGTGCAGACTAACCTTGCAATCAACTTTTTCCGTTTTTGGTTTCAATCTCTGGGGATGTAGTTCATGGCCACATTATTATGCCATATTGTTGCTCAGCACAAGTCACTTGTCCAAGTAATTTCACACATTGCTGTGAGAATACTGTAGCAAACATACATCATGCAGTTTGGAGCACAGGTGATTCCACTAAACATTAGTTTGATCACATATCGTATTTGCCATAAACATAACAATATGTAAGGATTTCACACACGCTATATCACCCAATCATCCATCTAATTTAAAAGGGTGTTCATTTTAAAGCTTGTCAAAAAACATCTGATTGCATGAAGAAACTGATTTTTTAAGTCAAGGACCGCGGTGAGCTGTTAACTTCAATGCAAGTCAGTATGAGTTCACTCTCATGCATGCTGCTAACTTTTTTTCTTTCTTTTTTATGTGAAATTAGGTGTCACGTCTCATTTTGGAAAGCTGCTCCTCAAAAACTTCATCACTGGCCTCCTAAGATTCACTGCGGACGCTGGCTGACCTCAGCGAGTGACCTCTCCAATCATAGATCAAAGCCGTCTGCTTCCCAGCTAGTCGGGTTAATCAGAGGACCACCCTGAAGAGCCAATCAGGTAACATCTTACTGGACTTTAAGGAATTATGCTGCATTTGACAGGCATACGTACATTTCCTTCAGTGATGTACTGGAGCACATGTTTGAGGTTTATAGGTTTTTTTCTAAGCATGTCAGTGAATCTGTTTTGGGGATCAAGTGCTTTGTTTTCAATTACATCAGTCATAAGTCCTTTTAATTTGCTTACATTAGGCTTTGAAAGACAAGGGCATGCACACAAAAGAAGAGTATGTGACCCAACTGTAGCAGAAGAAAAATAATTAGAAGCTCATACATAAAGTAAATAACTCTAGAGGGCTAAAGCCTCATATTGTAAAATCACAAATTGCTTTTTGTTTTACTACTTAGAGTAGTTTCAAGAGCATTATTGAAATACAAATTTACAGTCTGAAAATAATGTCCAAGATCAAATATTCCAGTCAAAATGGAGCCCGAATAGTGTGAGTGAAATGTGTGTAAGTGTCCATGCAAGTGGTTGTGTGTGTTGTGATGCTAAGAATGGAGCACTTGTATCACTTGCCCCTGTTTCAGGGGAAGTGACATGAGATACTTAAAGACCAAAATTGCCTCACTTAGCCAAACAAACTGGCTCTCCTGACACACACACACACACACACACACACACACACACACACACACACACACACACACACACACACACACACACACACACACACACACACTTCAACACACCAACACAATCTTACATGCACACACACATCTAGAGCTCTCTAATGGCCAATAAACTCAGGATGTTCGTTCCTCCTCTCAGGCTCACAAAAACGAACAGCAAAATTATGAGAGTAAACGGATTCCACTGTAGCTCTGCCTAATGACCACACACACACAAAAACACGTACACACAGTTTGTGTGTGTGTGTGCGTGGGTCAGCGAAGGCTGAGGCAGATAGGATGTACATAATAACCCTAACATGGCTTTTATAAGCCTTCAGCTCTTTTGAAACAACCTCGACTGGGAGAGAACCCAGGCCTGCATATAAAAATACTGAACATACTAGAACATGACTTTGAAGTTCCTTCTGCTTGACATCAACAGAAGAGATACCCATGGACACATGTGTCCAAGCTATTATAGCTAACAGGAATACCTTTTGAGGTAACACTTGATGATAACCTCTGCTTATAAAGTCCAAATAATAGTTAATTGTACTTTAATAAATTTTTATTTTGCTTCTTTGTTTTTAAAACAATGAAGGTATAAATATTAATATTTATATCATTAGTTTATAATGCATGTTTATCTATATCATCAGTTTGTGTAATACAATAATAATTTATGAATTATAATGTTTTATTACCACAGCTATAACAAATACACTTTACTAGTATCAACATTTTATATTCTCAGTTATGCGTTTTTAATGATCACCACATGTTATTACCATTTAATAGCAGATATTTCATTACTGATCAGTGAGCCAGTTCTCATACCTAGAGCTTCAAATACTGCCAGTACTGCCTGTAATTTAGCGTTGGTTCTGCAACATGGCAATAGCCAGACTAGTGTTATTTCCCGTTGACAGTATTTTTATCCAAATCACAATCTTTTCCTACGCCTAACCAAACGTGGTCTCAAAACCTCACGGAACCTCGAGTGAAAGTAAACAAAAATGAGGGAAATAAAAAAATAAACAACAATCTACATGCGATTCACCCCAAACTTCTTTTTACAGATGTAAACACAAGTAACAACTTTGTAACACTCTAATAACTAGTTGATAAAATTATTATCACTTCATTATTTGTTAACAGTAACAACTATTAAATAACGTTTAATTATGAATTTACCAATTTAGGAATTAAGGTCATTTCAAAGTGTCTCCATTCAGGCTGGAAGTGATAACGAACAACAAAATGTTAAAGTCTTTAAGAATTCAGAAACTCGAACATCTTACTAAAAGTCATGAAACAGACGATTGTAAATGGCATACCAACACATATCTACCCTACTAAAGTCTGCACATAAATAACAGTATAAATGTTATAGAGAAGTACAAAAAATACACCCATGGAGTTTTGATACTGAGAAACAGACATCACTCCCAAAAATTTACAGGGCATTTCCTTCCTTGTGTTAATACTCCCACCTCTCCCATTTGCAAATTATTGTCCAGTCTCAGCTGGTAAATTCCCTTTACCTCCAAAGGACAACTTTTTTTGCTCTAATCTCACCACAAATTTAAAGAATTCTGTCATTTTATATGGATGGGGAAAACATGGAATGGGTCATGCACACTGGAATTGTGTGCATCTCTGTGTGTGCGTGAGTGAGTGTAAGACTGAGACAGAATTCAAGCACCACCCCCCAATACTTCTAATGGTTTCTTTCAGGACCATATGTCCTTTGCGTCAGCACAGCAACAGTACGGCCTCTACAATTACAGTCGGCTTCGGTGTGAAAGACAGACATGTTGTATAATAGGAGGTGGGAGGTGGAAGGTGGAGGGCATTAAGTTATGTGTGTAGAGCAGGAGGGAGCTGCAGAGCATTTTTGAAGAAGCAGATCTCCCTGTATTGCCTTACCATCAATAAATCTTGGAGCTCGCTATAGTGCTGACATAAATTAGCCTCCTCCTACCCATCTAAAACCTAACTACTACCTAACCCTCCCCCCCCCCCACACACACACACACACACACAGACACACACACACAACTAAAACACCACCTCCTACTACACAAACCCTGTTTGAAACTTTCTTGAAGCTTTCTTCTTGCACACACATGCAAAACTCACAGCAGCAGAGACACCCACGGAGTTTGGGGTAATTAGTAGTATTTCTCGGTGGTGAGTGCATTTCCTCCTCAGGGTCACTGATAGCAAAACGCTTGTTAAACTTTATATTCCCTGATGGGGTGAGAAAGAGTGAAACAGAAGGAGAGTACACTCTCATTAACACAGTCCTCTGTGTGTGTGTGTGCATGTGTGTGAGTTTGAGCGTGCATCTGCAGCTGTCTGGCTGATGTCTCCATGCTTATAACAGGTCTTATAATGGTGAAAGATACTCATTAAGCTAAATTATCAAAGTCAGATTTCATTAAAGCAACAAGCAAACACAAAATCAATTATTCAAAGGATTTGTCTCAATTCTTAAATATATATATCGATAATTATTTACAAAGTTGTTTGGAAAAATAGATGGGAAAAAGCTATACAATTATTTAAGTCCTATATTTCAATTTTAAACAGTAGAAATACAAAATATTAAATGCTGAAACTAAGAAATGTTTTTCTTTAAAGGGCAAGGATATAATCATTAATTTAATGAACAATCTTTCAAATAGTTGGGCCGGACAACAACAGAAAATATTAGAGAAGTGGAGTCTCTTAAAACCAAAGATGTGGAAGGATTACCACTTTTTGGGAGACTGTAAGAATTCACAAAGTCAACATTCAGATTTTTGTGATTTTATCATTATCAGTAAATATTATCATTAAAGTATTGTTATCCCAGAGAAGACTCTATACAAGCTGAAAACTAATACAGAATGGCTGCATGGCCCTGCAAGGCACCATTGTATTTGAAACAGACTACAGTGGAAATTATTGCATAGGCTCAGGACCTGTTTTAAAAACCACTGTCAGTGAATACAGTTTATTTCTGCATCCACAAATGTAAGCCAAAACTCTATCATACAAAGACGAAACTAAACTGGTACAAACAAGATCCAGAAACATTGGGCCCAAACTTATTTTGCATGGACTGAGGCAGAGTGGAAACTGTCCTGTGGTCTTATGAATCAAAATTCTTTTCTAGACACCTCATCCTCCAGACTAACATGGAGGGATGAACCATCTGGCTTGTTATTAGCACACAATTTAAAAAGCCAGAATCTGTGATGGTATGAGGGTGCATTAATGCTCATGGCATAGGTAACCTGCACATCTAAGAAGGCGCCGTTAATGTTGAGGAATATAAACAGGTTCTGTAGCAATATATCACTGAGAGAAGATCTGGTTTATTTTAACAAGACAATGCTGATTCTAAATATATTACAGCAGCATGGCCCAGTAGGAAAAGGTCCAAATGCTAAACTGGCCTGCCTAAACTGGTCCAGAATTGTACCCCATTGAAAATGACTTTGTGCATTATGAAAACAGATGACAAAGGAGGAGATGATAAACTGTTGGGTGACTGAAATGTTGCATCAGGCTGTTTGCAATTTAAAAAAAAATCACAAACATTTTAACAGCTCTTACAGTGTTATTTAAAGAAGCAATGGGAGAAAACAGTGCAAAACATGCAGATGTCAAATTCAACATTAACATTTTTAAACTTTTTTATATTGTCTTTACACTACATTTAATTGTGTAAAGGCTTGAAATTGTTTACAAATTATTGCACCGGTTTATTGTTATTTAATAAATTTTGTTATATTGTAGCAAAGTCAAAGAAATACACATATAATAATTCTGTAATGACTATAATAAATCTGCCTATAAGTGTTACAAAAAGAAGGAATTTGAAAGACATAAAAATGAATAAATTATTCCCAGAGTGAGTACCTCTGTGTACACTGGCTAACTCCATCAATATCGAACAATTTTTGTGTTTTGTAAAAGAAGGATGTGGGAAATTTTAATGGACTCAGCAAAAAAGAAGCTGCACTGAGGCACTTTGACATTTTAAAACACACACACTTTTGGTGAATTAAAGAGATTCTGTAGATAGGTCTGAAAGCTTATCCTGTGCACCTCAGCAAATTCTAAAGCTCTTTTTCTTATGTGATCATTTTAGGTAATTTAATAAATTCCCAGAGCTCTGGGTGGAATTAGAAGAAGCTAGACTTCGGTCAGAGGAGAGCTTTTAAGAAAGCTGGGATCGTACATCAGAGGCCCAGCACTCGATGGTAATGTAATGAACGTTTACATTTACCTGCTTCTCACCTTTCCTGTTGGTATATACCCACAATCTAAACTGCACTTGTCAAAGCATCAGTCCAGTTTGTTTTCATAAATATGCTGTATCTCTTTTTTTCCATCTCTCTCCTCCATGCTCCTGCTCGAAAAATTAGATATTTGGTGTTTTAGTGAAGGGCTTGAGGTGTGGTTAGCGTACGCACGTGTGTGTGTGTGTGTGTGTGCAAGCACGTTGGGGTTGGGGTTGCAGAGAGCTGCTCACGATGCCAGAACTAGCACTTCTGGTTGGAAAAAAGGAGTCTGAGTTTTCGTCAGACGTGTAGGGAAGACAGACAGGGCGAGGGAAAGGCTTTTTGAAAGTGCAGTCCAAAAGCAACAGAAAACACTCCCTCTTGACCATGTGGTCAAAAATGGGTGTAGAGGGAGAGGCGGCATCTGGCGTGATGCCTGGAATGAAAAGAAGCAAATATACCCTCCTCGTCCTGCAGTGTGCACCTTATATTGCCAGCTGCAAGCCGTGTGTAGATGAAGAGAGACAGGAAGGTAGAGGGAGAAACAGGTAGAGTCAAGAGCAAGACGCAGACAGACAGATAAAAAAGCGGATCAGCAAGAAAGACAGACAGACAGACAGAGAGACAGATTCACATATAAAAGCGCCAGGAAGGAGTATACTGAGAAGCGTGGAGGCATATCATGAACAAGGTCAGAAAGACATAGCTTGGCAGAACAGGAAATGATACAGGATATATCTTCTCTCTCTCACTCGCTCTCTGTGCTCTCCAAGGCCTGTGCTGTAGGTGACAGCGCTGCAGAGGGAAGTTGACATTGCTGAAGTATGAATTTCACCCATTTGTGTTTTGCGGAAAACACGGAATCGAGGCTGTCTGTCTGGATCAGGGGCTAGGCCCTTGACCTTTTAATGACCCCTTCTGAGCAGACGGCAGGATTTTATTGGCCAGTCAGATTCAATTTATTAAACACTATGCAACTCTATTCGAAACTTCTTAGTTATTCTTTCCAAATGTGGTTGTGATATCCATTTGGAAATGGATATGAAAGATGTTCAGCGTCTTTTATGACCACTTTTGGACCTCTTACTTTACTTTACGTGCTTTGCTTACTGCTTTTTTAGATAAACCAGCGTGGTCGTGTATTTAAAAATAAAGGATATTTTTTAAATACTGTATTTATCATTAATCAGCCTGAAATGCTTTTTTAAGCCCAGCACAAATCCAGCACGTGGTCAGAGAGTCAAAACAGAGCAAAGGTGTGACTACTTGGAAATAATTGGAAATAAATCAATACAAGGGCAAGCTTCACATCAAACAGGACGTTTTTTAACCATGCGAGGCAAAAACTGCTCTAAATATTACGTTGAAATAAATGACTCATGCAGCAGAACCCAGGCAATAAGAGGCCTTAATCTGGAGCCCAAATAAAAAGCACTACATATCTGCATACACATGTATATTGACACACATGCACGGGCAGAACAGTGGGTAATACAATACACACAGCTATGGAGTGGTGGGGTAAAGTGAGACCTTCCTGTAGTCAAAAGAAACAGTGTGCTATAATAAAGCCCATTTTGAAACGGTCTATGGCCTGAGGGATCAATCCTTCTGTTGGAATGAGGAAGAGAAAATGGACACTAAGCTGTGTCTCACAAAAAGAACAGAATAGAATAAAGTAGAATAGAGCGCTACAGAAGTGGATGATTGCACCGTCTTAATAACACTATGTTTTGTTGACTTGAGATCTCGTTTCTGTTCTTCCTTTGTCCTCTTTTACCTTCTTCCCTCTTCTTTTGTGGCATCTTCTCTCCTGATGTTGCAGGTTGCACTTCGTTTGCGAGTCTCTTGGGCGACATCCATCAGCTGAATGGATAGAGGCTGTGCAACAGCAGCGCTACAGCAAAAAGAGGGCAGAGGGTATTACCTTTCCAAAAACCACAGAAACACCAGTCTGGAATCAATCTGGTATCACACTAATAGCTCTAAAACACACACAAAAACACACATTTTAATCTTTAACCCTGGTGAGTTTGCTCGCTGCAATTTTTCATCTGCGTGAGTTTATGCGTTGTAGTATCGTGTCAGGCCCGGGATATGGTTCTCTGCAATATCTTTGACTTCACCTGCTGCTGAAGCTCTTTACCAGAGCACTGAGAGTTAACTGCTGCCATAAATAGTCAAAGGAGTGTGTGCAGTGATCTGCGGGGCAGTACAGGGCAAAGATATATCTGACAGGAAAAGAGCAAATCATCTCTCCTTGCTACCTGCTGTAAAAAGTCCAGTTTCAATGCTTCAGATCAGCTTTCAGATCAGAGACCAGTTGATTTTGAAGAAATCCAGAAAAAGGGAAAGCATGAGGTGTCTCTGGCATACTTAATTTGATTTGTAAGGCTCTGTCTCAAAAATAGATCACACATGGGCAGAGCGTTTACACAGGCAAGTTCATCATTACATTACATACTCTGAAAGCTGTACTACTTTCCACCTTTGCTGCTGTGGAATTTTACATCAATTTCAATTTAGGATTTCTTCTGTATCTCTCTTTTTTTAATTTGTCTTTGATGTGGCAGCCGGTCAGTTATTGGATATAATATCACCATTAGCTATACTAGAAGGACAAAAGTATTATTTTTAAAAGGCTAACTGTTTTATTTACTATGTGTTTCATCAAGCCATATGAAAAAGATATTTTAAGCAAAGTCATGTTTACTGTATTTAACAGCTTTCATGACGAATGCTGATCATTTTTTTTGGCAAGCCTCCATAAAGCTCATAAGCAGGAATTATTTCCTAATTTGAACATGCTCTATTGAGTATTGGGTGAGACTCTGGGGCCGTAACACTCCAATAAATGAACAGACAGTGTATTGTTCCTCTGTGGCTCTTTGCTGCCTTTCCTGCTTAATTAAAGGTTAATTGCATAGAATAAGTCCGCATTTCTATTTCCATCGACGCAAAGCTAAGTTTGTGAGAGGGCGGCAAGGATATCTGGAATTTATCAACTTTACCTAACTCAGTGTGTGAGCAGGTACAAAACATGTGGGAGAGGGTATATGTGTCACACAGCATATGCACACGGCACACAAGGCACACAGACACACACAGAAAAATTCAGAACTCCCTCTGCCATTTTTAATCAAGAATTTGATCCCTCATTCCATCTGGGTGTTCTGACTTGGTGGGCTGCAGTGTGCACAGAAGAACACATGCATACATGAAGCAGCTAAACACACACAGAGATACACACGTATATACCTGGAGATGCAAACACTGATAGATAATCTGTGGGGTGGCTAAAGCTGGGACCACCAACTGCATGCTGAGAATTTTGCCTGAGCCATCATGCAGCAGATGGTACTAGTCTATTATTCGACATGGGTTGCACACACGGAAAGATAAACACGTGCATATAAAGTTGCTTAGAAGCAATGCAATTAGCAAGTATTGGAAGAGCATGCACGAAGAGCTCTAGTATATTTCAGTGCAACTTCAATATGATCTCCCTGTTTCGTGTCTTTGTTCTGTTTGGGCTGATTTAGTGAGTAAATCCTTATCCTTCTGTCAGAGGCCTCCTTATCCTTTCGTGATCACCTGTGCTCATTTAGCAAATAGGCTCTTGTGTGTTGCATGTGCATGTACGAGCACACAGGTTAAAAAGATAACATTTGGTGGACCACCTGCCAGGAAGCTCAGTTTGCTAAATACAAAGTCTCATCTTACCCAATACTGTGAGTGTGTGCATCGAGGGTTTACAGTTGACATGGCTGAATAGCAAAAGTGTTTGATTACTGATAAATGTTATGGAACAAGAACTATGTAAAGAAGATGAAGTGCAAATGACACATGCTGTGACTTTTTAGCAGTAGAGCTGACATTTGAGCACAAATCAAAACCAGACACAAAACCATGCAATTTCCATGCACAAGCCCTGTCATCACTTCAGTAAGATGTTTTTCCATACTGCTATAAACCCTAATTGTTACTGTAACTTCAACTATTAAAAAAAACAAACTTAAATCACCTTATAGCGACCACGTTATTAACTGATTTGAATTCTTAAATGAGGCCTATGGCAGGATCACTCAACCACTTATCACCTTTGCTTATCATTAGTGCAGTGCCGCAAGGCAAGTGTTACTACTAAAATGGCCATTAACAAGTTCTGCTACCAGCTCCTTGCCCCATAACCTGGAGTGTCTACATCATTAGGTCTAACTGGCTTCACTGATCGTAACTCACAGGGAGGTTCACGTGCAGAAAAAAGATGGAGACAGGTACAGATGGAAAAGGGGAGAATTAAAATGTAAAAATGCTCAGTCTTGTATTGCTAAATGGACTGGTTCTCATAGTCAACTTGCCTCATTTACTTTCCTTCTAAGCTCTTTCTAACTAACATTCACACACATTCGTCCATCAGAGAGCAATTTGGGGTTAGCATCTTGTTCAAGGATATTTGGCATGCACTGGAGCAGACAGGGAATGAACCACTAACTGTCTGATTAGTAGGTGACCTGCACTACCGCCTGAGCTACAGCCATTCCATGTGTGCAAATGTGCATTACTGATGAAGAGTTAAAGACATTAAGGATGGAATTAACAAATTTTTGCTTTGGCGTAAATGTGTAAGGGTGTGGCAACATGTATGCTTTGTATTTGTGGGTCCACGTGACTTAGAACCACAGGAATTTTAATTGTCTGAAACAAAGGAGGATTTAATTTTTTCCCAGTACATCTATCTTTCACTCCTTCGCTCTCCTTTGCTTCTTTTTTTTCACCGTCCTTTCTTCCATGAAACAATAAAATCGTCTGGCCTCTAAGTTATGGAGAGCTTTTGAAGTGGCTAGAGGAGCCAGTAAATTTAGTGGGCACCTTTGGGAGTCGGTTCAGTGGTGCAGTGGCTGTACCTATATTTCATGTGTTCATGTGCTCGTGCCTATGTGTGTGTGTGTGTGTGTCTATGTGTATGTTTGAAAGTGTATGCGTGCTCACATGAGTCACGGCTGTGCCTGCGTTTCTGTGTGTGACACAAATGTGCTTAGATTTGGTGTGTGCACTTGAATATGTGTGTGTGTGTATGTGTTCACGTGGCTCTCTATTTCATAGTCATGCTGATTTGTAGCCGTCTACATCACGTTTCCCAGGACACCATAAATCTCACTGGACAAACTGCACTGGAGATAGTGTGTGTGAGTGAGTGAATAAAATAGCATGAGGTCTATGTATTGTGTGATCATGGGCACACCGCTGACCATCTGTGCCTGTAGTATTTGCAATATAGTGATAGTTGGCCTTTAATAGAGGTTACTCAGTAAAATTGATTGGTAGCAGATGCATTCAATTGGTGAAGAGAATAAATGAAACCTAGACTGAACAAACGGGGAAAATGCATTTCTCTGTCTACCTTCTTATTTCTTTACTTTGGCATTTGCATCTCTGTTTTACAAGAAAGTGAGTTAAAACAACAGTGCAAGGAAAGGCAAACTATTTAAACATATATTTTGCATTCTCCACATTTTTGTGACATTACCTACATACTAAAGTGTTCACAGGACATATGTGGACAAGTATATAAAAGTGAAAGAATAGGTTGTTGTACAAAGCTCACTGAATTTAAGCATGGAATGCAACCATTCAAATGTCTTCTCTCCTGCATATCCCATGATCGGTTGTAAGGGATATTATTGCAAAGTTGAAGTGTTTGGGAACCACAGCCACGAGGAGCAGATCATGTAAAGTTACAGAGCGGGGTCACCGAGTGCTGAAGCGCATAGTGCGTTAAAGTTGCCAACATTTTGAAGACTCAATAACTGCAGAACTCCAAACCTCCTCTGGCATTAACGTCAGCACAAAACCTCCTTGCTAGCAGCTTCATGGCATGAATTTCTATCACTGACCAGCTCCTGTAATTGTGATGTGTAGGTGGACCAATACCTTTGTCCAGTGTTTCAACTACTATTTAATGCTAATGAAAAAAACAGCTGAGCTTTTGCAATATACTGAAGTACTGATGTGTGGTATCCCTCCCGTTGTTTGTTGCATCCCCAATACAGTGGATTCATAATTATGTATAAAAACCAGTTTACTACAAGATACTACTAGAAAACATAGGTTTATGAAAACAGAATAGAAGATGTGGACACATAAATATGATATTTAGTGGTAAGAAGTGTCTTTATGTTGCTTTTTCTCCTCTGCTCCTTTTTGTGTCTTTCCACTCCTCTCTATGCTTCTCTCTCTCTCTCTCTTTCTCTCTCTCTGTCTTTGCTCTCTCAGTTTTCCTAGACACCTGTGCAGGTCTAATGTTTCAGCCGAGTCCCTGAAAAATAAATGCGGCGCTCCAATCTCTTAATCCACTCGGCTCCATGTAACCACGTCACATGACACCACGATGGACGCCACCGTCTTGATGCCTAGACAACACTGGAGGGAGTGATTGTTTTGTGCGTGTACGTGTGAGTTTGTATGTCGAGTCTTTTAGGAAAGAGGGCCAAGGAAGAAAAAAATTCAAGGATACAGTATGGAATTGCTTCCCTGACGGTTTTAGCTGTATATTAGGTTTGTGTTTGCATTCTAATACTGTATATAGGTGTGTCTTTTTCATGTGTGTGGTTTAGGGATTGCATACTTTATGGCAGAAAATAGGTAAAGTTGGAAGACCAATCTTTTCTAATTTAAATCAAGGTCCATGTGTATGTGTGTAAGTGTGTGTGTATGCGTGTATGTGTGTTTTGGGATGATACCCAATCCACAGCAATCAGTCTGACCTCCACTCTGGAGTGAACTGCTCTCAATGATTAATGGATCTGCCTCCGTGCTTGGTTGCCAAGGCAACCCGAAACCGGATAGCCCTCAGGAATTCGCTAGCTCGCCCTCAAACTTACGTTGTGTGTGTATGTGTGTTGCTAGGCTGTGGGTGGGAGACACAGTGAGGCTAACAGTGACTCTTTGGAAAGATGGAGTTGGCTATGGTGAAGGTGGGAAAGGAGGTCCAGTTCAGTCAATAAAAGAGGGTGATTTCCATTCTGCATTTTTCAGCGTGTTATTGTTTTCTTAAATTTATATTACACATTTTAATGTACTGTCAACCGTTCACTCTTAAACATTTGTGTCCAAAGCAAGTATTATTTTAGGCCAGAGATACCATAGTATGTAAAATTACACCATTGTTATGGGCCACCTCTGTGTCGGTATGTGGTTTAAATCACAAGCACCATTATTCACTTTCAGTGATCTGTAGTTTCTGCCTAATAGTTATTTATACAACTAAAGGTTCGTGACAGTAATTAAGATTCGTGCATAATTATCTCCATTTGCGTGTGTACATTACTATTTACTATGCTATGTGAGTAGAAGGTTGGGCAATGCCCATAGTCCATTTGAAACTAGTGATGAGTAAATCCATGTTAACAAGATGGCAGCTCTTAAGTTGAAGTGCTGCTGCCCAGCTTGTGGATTGTATGCTTGACAGACCAACTTAACACTACAGTGTTATTTTCAAAGGGCCTCTTAACACTTTATTGATCTGGAGACCATGGGGCCTCATTAGATGAAGGCTCTGGGTTAGCGCAGTATGCATGCAGTGTGTAGTGGTGCTTTCATTACTGATGGACTAATGATATACATCTATATATATATATATATATGCATTTCTTTTTGGTGAGGAAATAACCAGTTTCAGCAACAAGGAAACACTTTTTTGTCATCTTACATTGTACTGTGGTAAATTGTTGTTGTTTATTTTAAACTATAGAATCAGTATCTTTAGCGTATTCATTTACCTTCCAATGAAAGATCCCTGGTTCAGGAGAAGCCACAAAGCCAGTTCCCCTCACAAACTCGCACAACTTCAAACACTAATCACAAACATTGTTGTGTGTTGAGGCACAGATCAATAAACAATGAGGTAAAAATAAATAAATTAAAATTAAATAAATAAATAGAATAACAAGATCAAATTCAAGATCAAGTGTTTTAAAACCAGTAATCATAGAAAAATAATCTAAATAACCCCTGTCTGAAAGGTTTTCAGTATCTATTGGTTCTACACTGTGGTGCAAGGTAGCAGCAACCTGAACTCACATGACAAAATGTGGTCAGGACGGTTGATGGCTGATGGCTTTCTTTATCACCTGATTTTCTCTCATGCTGGTGTACTACTAGTGCCAGTCCTAAGGTCAATTAATAGGAGGGTTGTGTCCAGAAGGACAAATAAAACATGCAAATCCATCTGGTGTGACAACCATTTAGGAAAGTAAGGAAGGAGCCAAATGTATCCTTTTCTGTGCTAGAGTGCTACATGTATGTTTGCACATACAAGTAGAACATAATAAAGAGTTTACCATAAGTGCATCCAATGCATTTGTTCAGATGGGTGTCTTGAATCTCTGGCATTGTGTTAGCTGAATGATAACTCTCCAGCATACACATATCGCAGATTTAAATTTTCTGCCCTGTCTTTACTCCATTAGACTTAATGGAGGAACCAGGTTATCAAATTCAGGATTAAATTCTGACAAATCTAGTGATGCATCTGTGAGCTTTATGAGTTTCAAGGCAATCAACATTTGGTGTCTGTTACATAGCTCTAAGCATATCAGACTGCTGGTGGATTTAGTTGTGTGTCATCAGCATAGCAATGAAAGCAGTTCTTGTTTCATGAGGAAGTTACTTTATGTCAACATATGATATATGAGACCCCACCAACGTTTGTAACTATAGACAGTATAAAAGATGGACTTAGCCACCGAGACATTTTTGTGAAGCTCCATAACAAGCCCAGCGCCATTTTGGTATTTTGAAAATGGATGTGATGAGCGAGGGGTGGACCTAAGCGTGAAACTGCACACTCATCGGCAAACAACCACAATATAATTCTCTATATGGAGTGAATGTTGCATTGACTGGCAAATTTATATAGTGTCAGCAACAAACTTTCATTTTACTGGTTCACCTATTTTCCAACCCTCACATATGTTCATGAGATATGGGCAATAACCAAAAAATTCACACAAGTGCCTGAGTTTCTTCTCTAGGGTGGCTGGGCTCAGCCTTAGAGATCGAGTGAGGAGCTAGAAGTAGAGCTGCTGCTCTTCTGTGTTTAAAGGAAAGGTTGTGCATCTGGTTTGGATGCATCCTGGTTTCTTCCCTTTACCTGAAAGTAGATCCAGAACCTGCTGGAGAGATTATATACCTTGTCTGGCCTGGGAACATTTCATGATCCCCCAGGAGTACCTTAAATGTGTTTCTGAGCAGTAGAATAACTAGAATAACCTGCTTAGCCTGTTGCCACTCAAACACAGCAGGAAAGCGTTTACGAAGGTCACAGTGAAAACATGCAGATACAGAAAAAAAGCAATTTAAAACAGAGCATTACTTTTTATTTCACTGAGACAGTAAATTTTAGGAATGCTACCTGCATATATTTGTTTGAGAGATAAGAATTGAACCTCTTGCATTGCATGCAAAATATAATGCTTAGCAATAATCATTGGTCAGTCTCACTAAAACAGTCCCAAAGCTATAACTTAGAGACTGTCCAAAAATACTGTGTAATGTGGCCTTGTCTGTGTATCATTCATATGTAATCTTTGAGAATTGGGATGTGATCTTTGAAGATCTAAACTTATCCCATCCATCATCCATCCATCATCCATCCATCTTCTGTTTATCTGTCTTAAAGAGAATATGTTAAAATACCAAAAATGCTAAATGTTTGATCAATCTCTTATAGAGTAAAATGGAAGATCTACTTGACATGAGGTGTGGTTATGGCGATAGAGTTTCTCCAGGAATGAAGGAGAGAGAGAACTTCATAATAGCACTGTAGAATTGTAGGTTGGTAATCTTAAGTAACAAAACTGTGGTATTCTAGGTTACTCTTTTAGTTTTATAGTTGTAACATTGTTGAAAAGATTTCATGAATATATCTGAGAATAACATGTTAATAAACTTTTTTTTAAAAATTTTATCTTCTTTTGAATGAAAATGTGGACTGCAATTTCTTGCAATAAAACAGGTTGTGCGAGCAATTTTTGGTGAAATAATTTTTTTGGCTAAGAAAAAGACATATTTCACAATAACAAATAAGTCAGGTAATTTACATGATAATACGTCTGCTAAAATAAACATCGTCTACATTGTTTATTTTACACAGATCATATATCTATGGATATGAATTTCATGGGATTTCAAAGTGTATCTACTTCTCAAAGAGACCACAAGTTATTAATAAAAATCAGCAAACTCAGTAATGCTGTTAAGTTAGAAAAGGTTGAATTCATTTAAAGTTTTTTAAAGTAATTTATAGTCCAAAACAATTTTCTGATAAATATTTTGTTTTTACCGACTATACTCATTGCACACTTAAAATTCTTCACGTTTTCATGTACACATGTGTGTTTGTATGTTACTGTCCAGGTTTATGTGTGCATAAGCTGAGTGACAGACGCAGTGGGGGTATCTGTGGCAGTGTGTCAGGGATGTAAACCCAGACTGACCTGGTCTTCTATTACCCTCCAGCTCTGTCAGCACACAAACATACACCTGCAGAGAGACATGTTAAAAAGCATAAAAATAAAAGCATGTTATGCTTTTATTTTTCTGTTACTGATGAAGCTTCCTGTGCACTCACACTAAGACTGGTAGATCGCTGCTACTTCACCAAGATGATGCTGGTGTGATTATAATTAAGATAAAAAAGCAGCGGACACGGATCGTTTATCAGGGTTTTAACCAGGGAAGTATTATCAGAAAGATTTATATTTTATTGGCATTTTCAAGCACCTCTGAATGCAGGAATAGAAAAACAGACATTTAGCTGTAGAAGTATAATTAATTCACAGTCTTTAAGTGTACAGTGGATTGTAAGGGTTACTAAAAAATTGTTAGCATTTTCTTGTATTAAAACTAAAAATATTTGCTTACTGCACGATGTCATTGGTCCTATTAGACAAATTTTGAGTACTTGTGGGTAGATTACAATACCTTATGATCTAGATCTTGTGATCTCTGATTTGGAGTGTTTTAGTTAGATGGATACTCCTGTAGTCATCGATGCAACTATGTCACCCTGGTACCAAAGTAAAAACATCAAATGAGTCTATGGTGTTTCCTCTCTTAGAACAAACTTGATGTTATCCTTACTTTCCTTAAGAAACTCAAACTTAAGAAAGTCCTTCCAGGACTCAAACAGCCCTTTCCTGAAAGTGTTTTTCTGAATGGAATCAGACACTAAAGAGAAGCTGCAATTTAAATCCCAGCTTCTGATTATTGTTATTATTATTAAGATATATATATATATATATTTTTTTTTTAATCTAAAGTGAGAAACTAATCACAGTACCATCAAATACAAAATTTGTACCTTCAATAGAGAATCTGGTAACAGCCAGAAATCCAAAAACGACTGTCGTGAAAGTTAATTTAGTCACATGTACTTACATAAAAGTGATGTTTATTATTGAGTGCTAAAAAATATACTTGTTTGATTTTTGAGAGTGTTAGAATAAATGTAACTGTACTTATTTGTTGGTAAACATATTTGCAATAATTATATTACAGTTATACCTTCTTTCTACTCTTAAATTATTTATACCTTTAAAAAAAAAATCATAATTCTCAGGTTTTCATATTCAAGCTGTAAAATGTAATTTTGAACATGAAATATTAATAAATTAATAAACTATTTTAGGTTTCATAGATAAAGTCTTTTTTGTCTATAAACTGAGTGGATGTTAATACATTAACTTTACACAGTCCAAAAACACAGTAGCAGTGTTGGAGACAGCTAATACATTCAGTGCCTCCATAATGTGGCTGTGGCTCACAAGCGAGTTAAAAGTGCTTAGACACAGAAAAAAATGAATGTGTGTGTGAATAGGTGAATGAGGATTATAGTAAGAAAGTGCTTTGAGTCCTCAAGTAATCCTGAAAGGAACTAGATAAGTATCGGTCTATTTACCTTAAACTTAGCGACGTAAGCCATTAATCTAGGAGGTTATACAGACCTACATGTGCACACATGATTTGCAATGCCATTCATTTAGGTGCGGTGAACAGGCAATCTTAATCCACTTATCCAAACTGTTTAGCTTCTGACGCTTCTGATATATATGCAAATCATATGTATAATATATGTAAAATCATGAGTTGTAAAACAAACCTTTAAATGTTAATGGTAACTGAGTGAAGGACTTTTGAAAGTACACACACATAATAAAACACTATACTTTGATAATACTTTGTGATAGGATAAATGAAGAAAAATGAAATCAAAATGGCACGGTGGTTAGCACTGTTGCCGCACAGCAAGAAGGTCCTGAGTTCAATTCCACCATCAGGCCGGGGTCTTTCTGTGTGGAGTTTGCATGTTCTCCCCGTGTTTGCGTGGGTTCCCTCCGGGTACTCCGGCTTCCTCCCACCGTCCAAAGACATGCAGTTTGTGGGAATAGGTTAATTGGATAATCCAAATTGCCACTAGGTGTGAATGTGCGAGTGAATGTGAGTGCGAATGGTTGTCTGTCCCTGTGTGTTGGCCCTGCGACAGACTGGCGACCTGTCCAGGGTGTACCCCGCCTCTCGCCCTATGACAGCTGGGATAGGCTCCAGCGCCCCCCGCGACCCTGAAAAGGATAAGCGGAAGCGAATGGATGGATGGATGGAAATCAAAATGTTTTTGTCTTTAAATATTTAAATACACAGTTTAATCAGAATTTATACAAACAGGAGCTTCTGGCAGAAAAAGTGTAAGTAGGCAGAAGAAAATGAACTCTACACTGAGCCCTGCCCGATATACAGTGGTAAATATATGTGTAAGTGTGTGTGTATGTGTGTTAATTTGATGTGTCTATAAACAAGCTGAAGTCAAAGAAAGTTTAAGTGGACAAACTGTACAGCAATCAAAAGCAGTTATGGAACATCTGACATGTCTTTTCATCTGAAATAGTCAAGGTGGGGAAAAAAGAATCTACACGAACAGCCCAGTGACTGTTGCTTGTGTGCATACTTGAATCAAATTAAAATGAAGGTCTGGTAGCTTTTCCCCAAACAGTCTCTGTATTTGCGGGCATCCGACTTGGTAAGAACACGACACAACAAACATTAGGTGAGCAAGGCAAAAGAATAAGAATCGTGCGAATATTTACTGTCGCTAAATACATGTCTTACGGATCTTTATAAGAAAATGAAAAAGAGAGGAAAAAATTAGCTTTGGTTTTAGGTTATGCGGGCCAAATGACAGAACACCATTATGTGAACCTTCTCTAGAATTAAAGTGCGTTGGGTTATCTGTCACAGTTCACTTCTACTGCATGGCAATGAACCTGAGCCAATCAATGATTAGACCGGTCATATGTTGATGAATACCAGAGAGGCATTCAGTTCATTGGTATTAGGTTTAACTCTATCTGTCAGCCTATCTTTCACACTCTTCACCCTGATGCGCGGTTTAAATTAGTCATAATCATAACACTCTTAGGTCTACATGTTTTTATAAAGGTATGGAACATTTTTCCCCACTCTCCTATAGCCTCCCAGTGCTGTCTCACCCCAGTTCAATGTTTAGTGTATCTATGTGATGATACTTTGTCCTAATTTACACAATAGCACAAAAGAATTAGGAAAAGTATAATTAACTTTTCTGAAAATTGCTCCTCACTGATGTAACCAATAGTTTGCTCAAGTTTGATAAAACTTTACTAAAAATGATATTCTCCAGCTGTTTTAAGAAGAAATTATTATACTTTTAATACTGATTTTTGATACAGATGGATCATTGCTAAATAAATGTCTATTTGAAAGGATCATTTCGGTAAATACAGCAACAAAGGCAACAGTCCCAGTTTACTAAACCTTATGTATAGAACTGTGTGAGTCTATAAAGACATATGCATAAGCTTTAGTTTGATTGCACTGACACGTCCTCCTTTAAACATATGGGAAACCATGGGTTAATATCTCTGCATAAACACACATGTATATTCTCACGTGTGTGCCTGACAAAATGAAAGGCGGCGAGTGGAGAAGGGTTCAGTACGGGCCAGACCTCTAGCCCTAATCAGGTTACATGATTAATGAGGGGGGGAAATGGGCTCATGTTGTATTAAGAAAATGTGTGTTTGAACCCAAAGCGGCGGGTATCAGCAGCCTAATGCATCAGCCATCGACTGGACACCTGAGATCCACGGTCTGCTGTGCTGTTAGCTCGGTCCCAGTGGAGAGACGCTGCATTGATTCTCCTAAAACTCCCTCACTTTCCCCCTGTTTCTCTTTTTATCCTGTTCTTCTTCTATCATTTATGTCCTTCTTTGTCTTTCTTGGATTAAGTTCACACCTCCTTTGTTTTCATTTAATTATCACTTTTTTCCTTCTTCACTTTTTAGTCTCTGCTATTTCAGTTGCTTCATCTGTCTTCCTCTTCTTTCCTTACTGCCTTTCTCCACTTCACTAACAGCTTTACTAGGTTTGCACACACCGCACAATAGCATCAGTGTTTTCTGTGTCTGTTTTTTGCCTCTGAATGATTTAGGTTCATTTCTGGCATGGACCGATGACCAACACTCAGCCCTCGCAACCCAAACACTGAAGTCATTTAATCTGTGCGACTTGCTGCACCACAAGCTTGTCTGATATATTAGCTATGCTGCATGCCTCATCCAATAAGGATTAGGTCCACTCAGTAAGTGTGTGAAATACAGCGTAAGGGCAAAAACAACAGGTCGACTTGAAAAAAAATATATATACTGAACAGTTTTGTATCAAAAAAAGATTTACTTTGAAACAGGGCAGCGGTTTTACCTCAGCAAATAGAAAAATTACATTTAGTCTGCTACTGGTTGGTGACAGTGGCCATTGTATTAATGGTGAAAGCCAATTAGACAGATTTTTGATGATGGCGGTATCTTGCATTCTCTGGGGAGGTGAGTTGTTATGTGCACAGTAGCTGTAGCACATACACAGGAGCTGATGAGTGATTAGTCTGGATTTAAACACAAACACAGCTAAACCGTAGCTTTTCTCATTTTACCCTAAAACAATATTCAGCTTTCTGTCTTATCAACAGCTTCAACTGTGGCACACTAAGTTGTAGAGTTACATTAATAATCAATAGAAAATATTATTATGCAGTTTTTCAGGCATGGCTGTATTTAAGTGGCTGCTGAGTTTATTAGAGAGTGGGAATGTGGCTGTGGATAGGATAAGGCTGAAGGGTCAAGAGGTCAACAGTAGCGTAAAGTGTTGTTTTGGCAGCATGAGGTGTTTTCCCAAAGTGAAAAGTAATAATGTTTAGCAATATAAACAGTGGAGGAACATGGTCTGAAATCAGGATGCAAAGATGTTACGCTGACAAAGTCGACTTTTTTTCTCTTTGTGGTATAATTTTCTCAGAGTTTACTCCCTGGGTCATTTTCTTGGTGAATATGCCATATTTATGAATAATCAAAGAACAGTCTGTTTGCTCTCCTCAACTGAACCATCAGCTACAATGAGAAAAGTTTACTCTGAAAAGTTCAGTTACTGAGTCTAACAAAGGAGAAGTATAACGCGTTCATTAAAACAAAATAACCCCGGGCTCAGAGAATCAAAGCAATAAAGCAAACTGGATAAATAAATACATGAATGAAATGAAGATCATGGAATCGAGTCAGAGAAATGTTGAGGAGACCGCAAGAAACCCTTGAGATATGGAAACAAACCTGCAATATATAGACAAACGATTAGCGTACCATGTCATCAGTAAAGATGATTCATTGTTGTAGCGTTGCATCCTGAAGTGCGCACATGTGTGCGCACATGCACAGTATATGTAAACAAGCATACAAACACAAGAGCAGAGTACAAGCCCAAACGGTCCAAGCACACAGACACATGCAGACTCCCACTATGGATTCTGTGAAGACAGCAGGGAAAATATCTGTGTTTTGAAAGTATTACCAGTCATATTTTCATATTTCTTTCCCCCTGCTGTTATAATTTTCTTCCCTGTCAAACAAATCAAAACGCCAAGACCAAACGGAGGCTGAAGGAGCAGCTCAGATTTTCCACTGTCAGGTTCACAAATGCGCTGCTCTTACAAACAGGCTCTGTGCAAGGAGACATGACCTGTGTGTGTGTTTGTGGATTTGTGCACTGTGTGTGTGTTAAGTGTGCCCTTGTGTTGCTTTTCACGTCCGTGAAGAACAGTACAGTTCATTCTGTTTAATCTGCATCTAAAACGCGTAAATATTACTCTCGCAAATAATCATCAAAGCATTATTTTGTAATTTAAAACTAATAATAATTTGATTTGGAAAGACAAATCACAAACAGGACAAATTACACAGGTTACCTATTTCAACATATACTCTTTCAATGTAATGACATTTATTAAGCTGTTATTAGCTATTGTCAACATGTCATCGATAATACTGAGTTTAAAAAGCTATGACTGATGCACAGTTTAATCCTGTGGGAGCCTTTGTATGATGTGGTAGAAATGTAGTTTAGACTTCATGACAAGTGATTGTGTCTGGGCCCCAGATGTTAAACCACTTCAATACCGAACCGGATCGGTTTTTATTCTGAAGTGCATTTTTCAGCCCGTTCGGTTACGTCAAGTAAATAATTTGAGTAAAATATTCAAGATACAGTTTATATAAATGTAAACAGAATGGAAAAAAGTGAGTTATCCTGTAAATTACAACAATTGTAATTCACGTTAATGCAAGCGAGACTAAATCTATAGTCTCTATATATAGATCTATATATAGTAATCTATTCATGTCTCTCTCCACAGTGTGTAGAGTAAAAACTCTGGATGATGAAGCAACAGTGCATTTCATTTCCCAAACAGGATGGCCGGGGTGATCTGCTGCCTTCTGGTTACATTTCCCCTCAGAGCGTCATCCGTCATCGCAGGGTCAGGGGTCGGGAGATTCATCAAAACAGTTTGTGCAGTGTGAGGTACACAAAGGAGCCTCTCAGGATTAGAGATGGCTTGCTGTGTTTATGGCTGTCTACATTAAGGTCTATCCCGTCATCACACTACCCGGCTTGGTGTGAAGTCATCATCCATTCTGATGGGTTGACATGAAAAACCATCATATACACAACTGTCTTATTGCATTCCCTGTTTCTGCTGCTCTGCAAATATGAGAGTAGGAAATATTAATCGAGATCAAAATGATAGTTTTCAATGCCTTCGTGGAATTTAATAGATGGAGGTTCAACCTGTGGCAAAAAATTATAGAAGCCTAGTGCGCATTCCTAAAAAGATGAACTAAAAAAAAAAGTTATTATTCTACAAAGCTCTTGCATATCTTTTAGACTCCCTGAAGCAACATTTTTCCTTCTGTTTATAAGACTTTAAACCTCTTTCAACTCTTCTGTCATTGGAAAAAGTACCAAAAAAAAAAAAAGACATTTACAGCTAAATATTTCTATTTGGGCTTTTCTGACATGATGAAATCGCCATAAACAAATGTTCAAATCCCACTTTAATACCATCAGCGGTTTAGGTTGTGTATTTCCTGTGGAATCAAAGGTAACGTGGCAGTGATGCTCTTGTTTTCTTCTTTGGCTGAGATATGTAGTCACATGGCATTTATAAACACAGTACAACTGATGCCTATTATGTTTGACATGTGTTGATTGCTGGACAGCTAGCGTGGGAGAAGAACTCGCCGGAAGCATTTGAGTGTCCTATTTTTGCACATTATTTTATTTAACATGGTGTCTTTCCGAGTCTGTGCCAGAACGAGAGTTGCCAAAGCTATCTCCATGATAAATCTGGGACTTTGACACATATGCTGCCCAGCAGAGAAAAATCTTACATTGACAAAATGGAGTCCATATATCTCTCTGCCTAAAGAGCGTGCTGGCTCCATTAGCTGGTGTTTGGACACCTGCAGGGGCTCGGGACTCAACGAGGAGGGCTGTCAACGAGGGGCTTTGGTAAATCGAGAGATTATCCAAACAGTGGGACACTGGCTAATAAAAACAAGCCCCCCATTCACTGCATTAGTGCTGCATTAGCGCGGAGGGTATGGAGAATGGGGACCTGTGGGTCCGAGAGATGCACAGTCCAAAGCTGTTAAAGGGCTCTTCTGTAAATAATTAGTGATTTATTGCAGGTTGTATTTATTAGATTAGTGATTGGAGTGTTTCCTTGTTTGAAATATGTGAGGCGTGTGTAGTTCTGACATATACATTTTTACTTTGTATTTAAATATTGGAAGGATGACATCATGCACTGTAGGTGAATTTAATACACGCAAGATTAATTTATTTATTTAAGCAATTCTCAAATGGCTCATTAATAGTTGGAAAAATGTAATGTGTATCTAGTACAATAAAGAACTTGCCAAATTAAATATTTATCACTTTTAAAAATGTCATTTATATCCCACAACATGGTTACTGAAGCTTGAAAAATATTTTTTTCAGACATAAAACCATTAGGATCGAGGTGCTTTAGATCATCATGTAATAAGAGGTGTAGTAAATATATATTATACAAATGCATGAGGTATTTTAAATAGTCACAAAATCTTTCTATGTAAAATACAGAGGTGAAAATGCAACTAGCTTGTTTAGTAGTCAGCAGAGTTTTCAGAGTGAGCATAACGTTCATCAGGAAGGCCTGAGAGTACAGTAAGCACAGTATATTCTCTGCAGCCGTAGAGCAGCTTCACTCAGGGTGTGTACACCGGTCATGGGCATAAACTTCAGTTTCTGGCCATGACATTTATTAACTCCTACAAATACGACAGCTGGTGCTTTTTTCTCTCAAGGCACGGAAAATGAAATCATCTAATTTCCTTTGCATAACCTTAGTTTTTTGTGAAGTTTCTCAGGGTGAATTAAGGGAAAAGTTTCAATGCATTAAATAATTTATTTACACAGTAAAATGCCCGTTTCCAGCAGTGACCAACACAGCGTAGGTGCTTTAACACACTGTAATCCATTTATACAGTCAGTTAATACATGGGCAAGGGGTTAAGGGTTTAATTTAAAGCAAATTAGATTGGTTAAAATAAATCAGCTTCATGTTTCTAACCATGTAGAGTTCTCACTTTCCTCATATTTAACTTTTATTTCTTTGGAGAACTTGTGCATAATATGAATTTTCTCTATAACACATACATAAATTACATCAATGTATTTGTTTATTTCAAGAATTGCAAATAATAACTTTGCATATATTGTATGGGAAGTTTTAATGCTAATAACTGTTAGCGAGACAGCGTAATGCCATTAGGGTATAATTGCTGGTCTCTGAGGTGGTAAGGACACTGCTGGCAATAACTCTCGCAGAGAGGGAATTTGCCTTTTATTAAAAACTGCTTTGGTGACTGGGAGTAGATTCATTTTCTGACTCTATTAGCACAGCAGATTGGGAATAAACTACTAAGGAGGAGCCACAAAATGCCTCAGGAAAATGTATTTGTGCATGCGAGTCTTGCTTTTTATCATAGCTCACAAATAAGTCTTCTCAGATTGACTGGTGTCATTTTCCTCAGCAGTGGCTCTCCTTTCACTGCAATGTGAAACCAGATAGCTTTTGTTTTGCTCCCTTCTTTTTCTGCAATATTTTCTTTTTCATTTTTATTTATTTAAACCAAATTCGAATCCTAATACGGGAGGTTTTAAAAGAAAGCTTAGTAAAAGGAAGGCGTCACCAAATTTCCGTACATGTGTGAATCTTAACGCTGTTATAACGGTGCGACCTTCGATGATCCTTTATTATACACACATACATATACAGTCATTTAAATTGAGGGAAGCAGACAGACCTCGGCTCATCTTCTCCATCCTCCCATCCTGCTTGGATTAGCACAAAGCCCATTTCAGCTTCCGTCCAACCACTCACCTCCCACCACTTTAGTGAGTTCTCTCCATTCACCAGCCTGTTTTTCCTTCAACCCATAATAATCCTCCCAAAAGCCTCTCTGTGTCTGTTTCCCAAGTCTTAGAGCAGAAACACAATGGCAGCGCAGCAGGATGTACAGGCGAGCAGAGGAGATCAGTCAGTTTGATAAATGCGGACACATCTGCGGGAGATTTTCACTGTAGATAAAATGAACTCTTACTGTTTTAAGCTGTTTTTTCTTTTCTTCCACATTTCCTGCCGCTGTGTGTTAAATATGTATCTGAACCGAGTCATTTTTTTGATGGTGTTGGGAATCGGGGTTGTTTGAGAAATACTAAACCTCCAAAATATTAAGAGAGAAACACATAGACAGGCCACAGTCTTGTTTCAGTCTTCTAGGAAACTGTGTTAAAGGCACTAACAGTAACCAGAATCAGTGGCTTCTAATAACACGGATCTAGGAACTGAAACTCAGAGTACACTGCACTTCAACAACAGTTCCAGGTAGATGCCAACAAACTAAAAGCTAGACCTTTAACAAAACACTTGTTGCATTGAGATTGTTTTGTTATGGCTCTTGGAACTACTAAAGGTTACCCAGCCATATAACACTGACAGCAGTCTACAATTCTTATCTCTAAAACATACGCCAGCTGCAAATCTGATATGGGAAAGAGGCATTACCATGCTTAATTTAACCTCATCAACGTGTCTGCTCATTTTTTTCTCCCACCCCCCCATCATTCCCTGTGACTGTACTGCGAAGGTGAATAATTTGTCAGTAATGCTGTGACAGTGGAGGTAGGAGCCTACTGGGGTTTAGGGACCAGACTGTGTGGTCCTATCGGGTTGCAGTATTGACCCGAAGTCTGACTTGTGAGATCAGAACGAGAACGGAATCCATAAAATGAAGGAAAAGCAGTCTCTGTGTGAGGGCAGAAATCTAAAAACATGAATCAATATATAAAAACCATCAGCTATATTTGAGTGAATACAAAACAACAACATGTTACCTAATCAATTAATAAGAAGCAATAATTTGTTATTTCTAAATCTGTGTGCAACATGAGTCTGTTGAAGAAAAACAAACACCTAACAATTCTCAGATTACAGTTTTTTGGTACTAGCAATTATTCTATCATAAATACTTCTGCATTATATGAAATCGAGACCACTTCTAACAGTTTTAAATGCTCTTCTTACAAAGGGAAGCTGGCAATAAACAAGACAGTTGGGCATTAATATTTATCAGCCAAATGAAAAGCCACTGAATCAGATTAAAAGTTCATCATTGTCCTGAAGGGATACTTCTTCGGAAGTAAATACAAAATGTAGACATCCTCCATATCCAACTGTTATTCCAATTGCAAAAAATTCCTTTTGATATTTTTAGGGTGATATATATTCTTAGTGTAATGCCATCAAATAGGTTTTATTATTTAGCTGAAAACAGAACTTGTTTCCACAACTTCACATTTAGTTTCAGAAGAGTTGGTGTATGTCTGATAGATTTATAGCACTGTAGCCTGATGTCCTTTAGATTTTTTATAACTGCTGCAAGAATGTGGTGCAAAATAGGTAATCACATACAATGAAACATGTACACATAACTTCTAACCTATGTGCAAAATATCTAGCATGACAGAATTCTGGTTTTGTCAAAGTGATGATGGACTCGCTCTGTTCTTCTGTAGACACTTGCTATCATTTGTGAGATTCGAACTACACTCGTGCAAGGGACAGGTGACAGATTATCTCTACTTGCTCATTCCATTTCTTCAAATTCAGACTGTTTCTGATGTCCACTCGGGCAGGCTTTCCCCCTGCACTGGGTAAGCTCTTCTGGCTCATGTCAAAGTAGAGTTTCTGCATTATAATGTTTTACATTTTCGTTCGGAGACTTTAAATTGCCTCAAAAGGTTAAAAAATTAAAAAAATGATTTCTACCTCACTTTTTTTTCTTCCTTTTTTGTGTTCAGGGGACAGGACTTTGTAAGGCGACTACTTTCCACATCGGGGGGCCAATCAGGAACAGATGGAAAAGGTGATGACCCCCCCCGGCATGCGAGAGCAACAGCGAAACTGCCACTCAAAATCCCAGCATGTGGACATGTGTGAGTGGAGATTTGTGTGTCAGAGGACGATGGGAGGTTGTGTTATGGCTCTGAGGGTGCTACAGCAAGAGGGGTCCCCGTACGAGTGAGTGACACTCCTCTAACATCTGTTCCATGGAAAACACACGCTCTCTTCCTCACTCTCAGTTCTCTGCTAACGATCTCCTTGGCTCGGTCTCTGTTGTTTCACTGTGTCTCGTCTACACACACACACACAGACACACACACATACAGAGTTAGATGATCTTTTCATTTTACAGTAAAGCCGAGAGGAATGGAGAAATTAGATTAGGGCAGAATAAGATACTCCATTTATGATGTGGCTCTTTGCAGGGTTCTCTGCATGGTTGACAGAGGAGGTTGCAGACGGCACTGATGCCTTCACCCTTTTCTTCTCCTTGCTCCCTCGCTGTTGTCCCCCCACCCGCCCCCCCACCCCCACCTCCAGTTCCTTGCTTGGCGATCAGGTTTCTCTCCGTCCATCAGTGCATAGGGAGAGGAGAAAAAAGGGGAGGAGGTGGGCTGTTCTGATCAATGGCAGGAAACCAGACGATGGGAAGGGAAGACGTGAAACAGATAGGCCCCATAACCTACCTACCTACCAGAATACCGCAATCACATCTCTCCCTCCATCTTTTATTTGCTCCCTTCTGTGTTCCTATCTGTAATACACAAAAACGCACACCCACGTAGCCCTGTGGAAAAACAGTCAAGACACTACACATACAAACACGCATCTGACCACAAACATGCTGCAAAAAAAAAAGAAACACACAGCAGCACGTAGCTTTAGACTGATATGCCAACATACATACACACACACACACACAACAGGGTGAACGGCTTATATTTACCTGTGCCTTATGGGAACATTACTAATAATATACGCAATTTGAATATATTTTACTTCCAGCCGTATGCAAATCTCAAACATATTGCTTACTTTCTCCAGGGGCCCATAAATTCCCACACACGGGCATGTGAGAGGCACACAAACACACACACAAACCTCAGTGAAGATATGTGTAATCAGGACAGAGAGACGGAGTGGCTGTCTGGTTCGACTTTATTAATTTGTGGTATTTTTATTACCGTTTATTGCCATCATTTTTATGGTGGACAACACCGCTGCTCACTCCTCGAGGCACTCATTAGCTGAATAAGTATTTGACAGTTATTTAATTATGCAGTATTAGATCCTTACAGAGTTATGAAACCAACACTGATAATACAATGAGAATAATGGAGACTTTTATTATGTACGTATATTGCAACACTGCGCTACACATCTCACGGCTTCTTATGGCAAGGATTTAATGAAATTACATTTTAACAGATTTAATGTGAGATACAAGTTCAACTGGGATGCATTGAGTGAATTCCTGTATGCATATGTGAGTAAATGAATGTGTTTTTGATCTTTTTAGTGCAGACTGCTGAGCTTTCTTGCCACTACATCTAACTCTTAACTCCTGTCAAAACATAGAGCTTTAAATTGAATTAAGACCGCATGCTGCAGTCCCTGCTATGATCCCCCCAACCGGCGCTTTTAACACCATACACTTCTGCAGAACACACACACATATTGATTCAGACCTTTTACGTGAATGTATACATAGGCATTGACACTAACACCAATATTAAATGTATACATATATTTGAATTAGTAATAACGAATGATTTTTGAGTGCTATATGTTGAGGCCAGATAAGCCTCGAAACTCGGTGACTGTAAAGACTTTATTTCAGTGTTCATAATCATGCCGATGGTTCTTGTCAGCTACAGTCTCAGGATTTTCAGTGCCCTTTTTAAGTGGTTAGTTAAATTGACCGGGACTCTCCCCCCTCCCAAAATATAGAAATAAAATAAAATTATTGAATAGTCTTGATCTTATTTTTTTTTCAATTGACATATTTTGGTATGAAACCTTACCATATATCTAAAATACAAATTTTACTGCCATATTATCATCAATATATTCCAATGATTTTATATATGTATTCAGGAGAAAATCAAAGTATTAGTGTCAAATCAAAGTCGGGGTGCATTTTGTTTTAATTACAGCTCATCTCACAGGCAACTAAAACCAATTCCTAATATGCAATAAGTAAAAGAATACCCCAAAAATGAAACGGCATACATATCAGGCAATAATTCACCACCACCCCCACTCAAAGCTCGTCTGTCTGCGTCTGTGTTTTGTCCACTGCAGTTTAGTTTATGTAACAAAAGTGCCGATGCTCTGTGTTTTATCCAAAGATTATGCTCCAATTTGTTCTGTGTGTTGTTGGCAGTTCAAGTTGCTCTATTAGAAATCATGCTAAAGCAATATTGTCTAAGTGAGATGGTCATTAATCATCAGGCTGACAAGAGCTCTGGACATTGTTGACGAGTAATGAGTGTGTTAGTAACCTTTAATACATTTGGGCTGCTGTTAGTCAGCTGGATAATTAGTACACACTGACGATGGTACAAATGTATTCTGTGTGCCATCAATTCTGGTGATTATGTGTCATTACTGAATTGAGGGGTGGAATAAAAGGCAGGAGTTTTGTTTCAGTTTTACAGTGTAGACATTTGTTGGCTTCCACGTCTTCTGAGCAGACTTTGTACCAGCAGCTACTTTCCCCCCATTAATTTCCTGTTAAATTTAAACATTTCTTGTTTAAAGAAAACACTCACTGCAACATTTTACTTTTAAAATACTTTGGGAAAAAATAGTAACGTGAGAATACATTCTCACTCAACATTGTTTTATTACTCAGTACGTTATTTATGAAGGTTTGTATCAGCTACATAAATTTATGAATGAACTGTTCTGGTCTGGCTCCCACAAATGAGACTTAAGTGGCGTGTGGGACATAACCTTTGCTTGGGGACCGTGCAGAAGGTTACTGCAGTGCGTGTGTGTGTATTTATGTGCACAGTGAGTATTGAGCAAAGGCCACTGCAATGCAACCTAACACCATCTCTTTGTCTGAGCCCCACAGGCTGCTAACCGGAGTGCCTCACTTTTTTCCACATTCAGCTCTTTAATAGTGTATACAATGTAAGTTGTAAATGGCCATAGCCTGGTAAAATTACATGAGCTTCATTTGCTTCTTTATGGTGGATAATTAAATAAAATCTAATTTGATCATTTAATTTAAATGTTTATATATTTATTTATCCGATGAGTTAATAATAATTCTTTTCCGATTCAATTACAACATATCTCGCTCAAAGTCAATTCAATGTTAATGCAAAGCAGAGCTTAAGGTGCTAAATATATTTTATCACTAACAATAAAATTCACAGGTTTAATGAGCTATACACAGTCCGTGAAAATAACAGGATATAAAGGTTAAGACCAGGAAACCTCTCACCTGTTTTGGTTTCTGCTCTGACATTTACAACGATTTTTAAACCACCTGTTGCTTGAGAGCAAAACAATAACAAAGTTATGAAATCAATAAATATAAATGGGGTGACGCACTGACACTGAAAGAATTGAAATACTGATAGTATGCCTTTTAATTTTCCCACACCGTAGTCAGGTTTGAGTTACAATATTCGCCATAAAACATTGGTGTGCGCGGCCACTAGTGTGTATGCACATGTGTTTCTATCCCTTTAGAGACATGATAATTGTTTGTTGTGATATTGTAATGAAACCCTCAGGCCCTCTTAAGCTAATCAGCCCCTCTCTCTCTCTTTGCAGATAGATCAGTTGTCAAGGCCGTGGGCAGGACAGCGCGGTGAAGCACAGCGTCTGCCTTTTGGCCTTCGGCTTGCGTGACACACATTCCCTGCCATTCTTGCCTAACACATCAGCATGCAGTCTGCTTATCAATCAGTCAGTCAGCTCCTTCATTCCAACCTCCAGCTGCTGTTTCTTGTCGCGCTGGAGGTGATGATACATGCGCAACATTTTAGGGCAATGCAGCTCAACTTTGCTGCCAACAGTTATACCGATGATATCTGAAGGGATTTTAAAAAATGATGTGCATGTCGGTTTGAGTAAACTCTAGTTAACACTTTTTTTTTATATACACCCCTGTGTGGCATTTTGGTGTAAAGAAAAACCAAAACAATTATGAATCAAAGCAATAAATGATTATTTATTTTTTAATTCAAACAAACAGCTTTGGTTTTTCATGTTGTGACAGAAAAAAAAGCCAGAAAATGGGTTAAAAAGCTGAACACAAATTATTAAATATTGACAATAAAATTAAAAATTGAGTTTCACATTATATATTTGTTTGAAGGACATTTTGATCTTTTTTTCTTTCTTCTTATCAGTACCAGAGTATACAAAACAAATGGAATTTTCCTTTTTTTTCCATTAAAAAAAAGAAAATTCCATGAAAAACGTCCATCCACCCATTCTCTTCCGCTTATCCTTATCAGGGTCTCGTTATAGGTTATAAGTTATACGCTGTTGTTCATATCTATGCACAAACTAACCTTTTGTTATTTTCAGGAAATGACTGCTTGTCCAGGATGCTGGAGGCATCCCTTGCAAATTTTACATACTTAGTTTGTTTTTGCTTCTGCATTTGTTTGCATGCAACAGTTTTTTATAGAATATAATGGAGACATTCAGTTTTATATGTCTGCCACAGACTACGTGCCTGATCTTGAACAGACAAACAAAAATGAAACTGTGACAACACAACGACAATAAGAGTCAATAAAACTCTTAAAAGACCTTTTACATGTTTAATGCAATCAGAGTATATAAATGTACATATGTAAATAATATACTAGAATGAACATGAAGTCTGGCTTCCTGAAATGCCTTAATGTTGTGTTAAAATGACACCTGCTGAGAACAGTTTAGAGATATATGGATTTACACAATGCCTTACTTACAAAACAGATGACTCTCCTGAGAATGAAGGGAAACCAAAACAAAAACAACACTAGTGTAAATTAACTCTCTGAGAGGATCTAGGTCTGAAGCATGCAGTGTAGCTTGGATAGTGTGTAGTACTCATTTGTCTGGTGATCATGCACATTATCAAGGTGATGATGACTCACTCCAGCATATGTGCACATATGTGTATACCTGTATTACTATCCAACAGTGGACAATGGGGTTGGTACACATTCACCAACAATGGTGTGCTGAAACAATCTTGTTCATTTGAATCTACAAGAGAAGTATCAGCACACGTGAGCGTTGAATATATTACTCAGCAGTGCTTCTATGGGTTGGATCACGGACCAACTCAAAAACACATTTTCACACATCCACATTGTTTGAATGGAGGCTACTTAATATTGCTCTTCAATCAGTTACACCATTTAAAAAATGTTAAAGCCTCATCACTAGTTTATGATGTAGCTAGCTTAAAATTCACATTTGCATAAACCAATGAGTCTTTGAAATATATTTTACAAATAGGAGAAAAGAGAAAAAGAGAAGAAAAGCTTGCTAGAAAAAAAAATCACTTTTATCTTCAAGCAACAGCTAAAATACAGTCATGAGACTTCTATTAAACAGCATGTTCACAGGAACAGGTGGATAATGCACTTGTGTCTTCAGTTTATGTGTGTGTTGATGCATTATGATGGAAAAATTTTAACATTTGATCTTCATGGACTGGCAAAAGGACTACCACCGTGATCAACTGGATGAATGGATGTTAACTCAATTGAACAGAACAAAGCCTAACCAATCAGTGAACACTAATCCTGAGCTAATGTTCTGCTGCCATGCTGGCTACAGTAGCGCTCAATACTGACACTGCTTTTATATTATTGTTATTGATTAATTAATTGTGAAATATCATAATTTAGCACTGATTTGACATCAACTAAGGGAAATATTGCAGTGGTTGTCTTTTTTCTGATTCTGTTGAGTGAGGTTTTCTGTCTAGCTTATTACTGTGCAGAAATATATATCCTTTTCTGCAGAGTTATTGTTTAATTTTGTGTGAATTTAGAACTTTAAAATTATATGACCTTGCCAGCAGTAATAAGGGTTCACCACTTGTCCTTGATATCAAGCTGATGTGTCATAATAAATGTCTCAATATTTTATACATTTTGTCTGCTTCCTGAATACAAGCCTGGTCATGTAACACTTTAAACAACAAAATGTTGACCAAACCGAGACAATGGTAATGGCAATATGGGCACCGGTGAAAGGAAATGTTTTGAGTTGAATGATCCAGACTCAGAAAAGATGTGTGCATTAGCACTGAAGATCATATATAGGCTGGGGTTAGTAGATAGTAGTATTTACAGTAAAATACTCTAATTTAAACTTTGTTCATTGGTACATATGCTATACCAACATTCAGCTCAAAATAAATGAATTTTATTGGAAATGGACCGGGGTTTTTTTTTTTAGTCTAATTACAGCTGCAACCATATGGATCACCATATGGACAAAATTACTTGGTCACACCTTTGAATTATCCAGGTGTTTTCAGTTCACTTCCATTGCCACATTTGCATAAAGTACTAAAGTAAAAGCCACACAGTCTGCTTTTACAAACATTTGTAAAAGAATGGATGATACTCAAAAAGGATACCACTGGTAAGTTTGTATAATCTTTTCCCTTCTAGATATTTCATGATGAACTGTAAGTGGTATTATTGGAAAGTGGAAGCATTTAGGAACCACAGGAACTCACAAAGTGACAGACCATGTAATGTTACAGTGTGGGACTTCGTGACATGGGTTTCCATGGTAGAGCAGTTATTGTAGATGTCATGTGTAGTGCTTTTGTTCACAAACTCTGTTTTTTTTCAGAAGTTTTTTTTTTTTTTTTTTTTTTTTTACAAAATTTAACCAGATTAAACTTTGACGCCTTTGATGACCGTTTACAATATTTTCTTACATTTATTAGAAAAATAAATATTTATTTCATTAAACATGAGCCTGCTGTTGTTGGCTGAAGGTTTAAAACTTCCCTTTATAATTAAATTACAATTTTTTAGACACTATTTTGGAGGTAAAAGCAAACATTTTAGCACCCATGTTGAAGATGAACCCGTACACTCTTAGTTCAGTGTGTTAGCTTATTTGATAGTCGATTCAGTATTTTTGAATCAACTACTAAACACCATAGCCCCACAGCTGAGGTTGAAGAGTCATTAGTTTTGCAGGTGTTTAGTCATAAATCAAATGTTGACCTGAGGGTACTGCTAAAAGTATTGCAGTTTATCTTCTGGTAATAATGACTGTCTCTAGAAAACTTTTTTTCATTAGTTTGAACACTTAGTTATAACCCTCCTGAAAGGAATCCAAGCATGTTTTAATGCTCTCTCTGTGTTTGTCAGGAGTGAGCCATATCCGCAGTTTCAGCTCAAGTCACTGCATGAAAAAAGCAAAAGTTGTAAAGAAGAGAACAGAGTAAAACATTATCATGTTAAAACAGCACAAAAGAAGAACGATAATAATCTTACTCGGGTGACTCACCTGTTCTCGGCTGTAAATTGTTTTTATCTTAAATCTTTTTTCGTGAAGTGGTCATGGATTAATTCCTCCAGCCAGTTAAGCATTCTTAAGCCGATGCTGATTTCATCTCATTTTTCTGCAACTTATTATACACATTTATCCATTTGTTCTCATCTCTGAAGATAGAAGGCTGCAGATGACTCAAGGCTTTCACGCTGTGCTGCCACATGTCTACCCCACGGATGACAGTTCCTGACATGTACATCTCAGAGTCTAAGATTTGATCCTTCGCTCTCTGAAGATTGGTGAACCTTGGAAAAATTCTATCTGCCGCATTCCTGATCGGGACTTCGGCTACATGCTAGATAGGGCGTAAACAACAATTTGTTATAAAGATATACCAAGTATGTCTTCAGGAAGAACCAGCAGGCTTAGAGCTGCAATAGTATGGAGGTCAGAAAGCTTGGTTTGTTGTTGTTTAATTCCAAAATAATTGTTTATTTTTGGGACTATTGTGTGTAATATGATTTTAATCTAAATGTAAATTTACCAAATTTTAGATAATTTATTTTTAGGTCAAGTCTCATGAATTATCTGTTTTCTTACAGTATTTACATTACATTAATCTGTCCTTTAAAACTGTTTATTATGTAAATTTTTATATATTTTGTGATTTTAAATAAGGTGTTTAGGTGCATTTTTTTATTGTTTCACATATTTTAGTATATATGAAACTGAAATTTCTTTTTGACATTAATTTCTATAAATCAAATGGAAACATTTTTAATTCTAGAGGTTTTAGTGCTTTCAGTATGACATAAATCACAAATTGTCAAATGTAGTAAGATCATTCCCTGTTCAAAATCAGTAAACCTGCCTAGTTATAAAAATTCATAAACATTCAGTTATTGCATTCTAGATATTGAAATTAATCAAATTTAAAATTTCCAGTTGATTTTTGCTTAGTAATTGTTCACCCTTTAAAAAGTATGACATATGACAGTCATTATTCTCATATTGTACAATATAAAAAAAATTAGAAGCTATTTTTTAAAGAATGAACTAAGCTATAAAAGTGAAATTACATTTCAGATGTGCTTAACAAAGGAGATCTTTTTTACTGTCTGGTGGTGATACAAACACTCATAGTTCTGCCATTTTGTACTACATGGATCTTTGAAGGGAGTATGTATCTTTACAGAACTGTATTTAGAAAAAAATAATCATTCCTAAATAAGATCGAGTAGTGAAATAATTAATATTCATTAATCACAACACTTAAAAGATACACTCTAGTGTAAAGCTCAAATTCTCCTAGGTCATTGTAGTGCTAGATAATTTAAACTATAACATAAAACAAACAGAAGGATGTGTATGGTATCATAATGATATCAAATGCAAGTGAGCATCAATATTTCTAATATGGTTCAGCTATATGAAAATTAGACCAGAAAGACAGAAAAGCGGAAAGAAGGTTGTGTGAGGACTATCCTGGAGCCTTTAGAGTTATTTAATGAGTAAAGGGTGTTGGCCACACTGTTGACCAAAATAGACAACACCTTGCATTCCTCGTCATGACATACTGCTCAGCAGAGGGTTTTCAGCAGCAGGCTCCTTCAAATCTATTGTAATAAGGACCCATATAGGAAATCACTCAGTTAAAGTATTGAATCACTCCCCTCTGCACGGGGAGAGGACACTTATCCTCCTTATTTGGACACTCTACTTTATTACACAGTAGTTATCTGAAACATTTCAGTTCTCTCTCTCTCTCTCTCTCTCTACACACACACACACACATACATATATATATACACACACATACATATACATATATACATATATTTGGCAATCTTATATATATATGTGTGTATATATATATATACACACACATACATATATATATATACATATACATATATACATATATTTGGCAATCTTATATATATATGTGTGTATATATATATATATATATATATATATATATATATATATATATATATATATATATATATACATACATATATATAAACCAGACCTACATTTCAACTTTTACACCTTTCGTGTGCGTTAGTTGTTCACAGGTTGTAGTGAAAATAGAGCAGTCTGCAGTGACCATGAGAGGCATGTAATGTGTTTAAATAGAGCAAAGTAGTGTTTGGAGAATTGGTAATTACTTACATCCCTCTCTGACCATTGGGACACTGTCCAGATCACCTTCTGCCACATCGATCCACACATACACAAAACATGTGCAAGCTATGATGAAATGTAGTTAGACACTTGCTACACAAACACCTAGTCAGTTCAATTGTCAATGGTTACAATGCTTATCAGACATAACCAGCATAACAGTACTTCAGTAGCAGTCACAATATGTCATGTAAGTTAGTTAGTTAGTTAGATTTCTTTAACTCTTCCTGGTTGGCCTTCTCTGAAAGGTCAAATCACCCAAGACATTCCTATTGCCCTCTACAGGACAAAACCTGAAACTCCTCCCACCAAAAACTACTACAGTAATTTATATGGAAACAACAAAAAATGATTCTTTATCAACAAGGTTTAAAATGGTTCTTTACCTAAATATTTGCATAAGGTTTAGAGTATTTAGGCACCCACATTCACATAATCCATATACAGCAATATAATCATGACCGCATAAAACAAAACGAGGTAATATTTGTCTGCAAACCCAGACACGTAGTTTCATTAGCTATAGCTATTAGCTATACAGAGAGTCGTCTACTGCAAGTTGGTTGCACCAGAAAAGCATCAAAGCTCAGTGACATAGTCAGTTGCAGGACAAGTGCAAACGTAGCTGAAGAGCTAGCTGCTAACAAGTCTGTGCAAAACTTGCACATGCAAGTGAATAATGCCTCTAATCTGTTAATTTCCCTGCATGGGTTTGCAGTTATGAACATTTATGTTTTCAAGTCTTTAGTTGACTCTATAGCTGTTTTGCACCACTGTACTGAAAACGGTGTGCAACATTTCTTGTATTTACTGAAAGAAAAGCATCACTGTGTATGACTACTATCATATGTTGAAATAAATAAACACTGTCACAGTTTTATTATTTTATGATGACTCTATTAATCAAATAACAAATTCAGAAAAGAAGTATTAAAGGAATTTGCAAATATTAGCAAACAGAAAAAAGTATCTGTTACTTATGATGAAATGTATGCAAAAACGTAAACATAAGCAATATGAATTGCTTAAGGTATTGCTGTTGCAGCCATATGCGGTTTAATATTTTGCTTGTGGGCACCTAAACAAGAGGTGGGGCTCAAACCACCAACATTCTGATTAGTAAACAACCAGCTCTACCTCCTGAACTACAGACACCCCAAGACCGAAGTTAAATATGCGTGTGTGTGCATGTGCTTATCTGTAAGTGTTTGTGTTTTGGGTAAGGAGGTCACAGGTGGCGCCAAACTCGCCTCCGGATTGAGTGTTTAACTTGAATTTCCACTCTCGCTTTTAACAGTTCTGGCACTAAGTGCAAAGGAGACATCAAGATGTGACCACAATACCACATTCTGCGTAAGTGGACCTTTTTCCCACTCATAATATTGACTCTGATAATGTTTTCATCACTGCATGGCAACACCAGATCAGATGAACTGCACTCTGCGCAGACCAAATACACGACAGCTCCTGCATGATTGAAGGACAGAACGATTTGTGTTGCTTTTACCTTTTTACCCCTGAATCAATAAAAGACACTCTTTCACCTTTTCCTGAGTTGAGAAGCACGTGTGTGCTGTTCGCTCATCAAGACGCACCCACTTGCTTTGCTCTTAGAGGCCAATCGTTTTGAGTGTTTCAAGGAAATGGACATGAAAATATACAGAATTGGCTGTAATTATATGTGAAGGTTTATTTAAGTTTGAGGGTAGCGTGAAGAAAAAAGACAGGCAGACAGAAATCCAAATGAGAGTCTTGTATGCCTCTTGAGCAGAGTGGGTTAAGCCTCTGCGAGTGTGTGTACTTATCCATGTATGTGTGTCTGTATTTCACATTGTGACTTGATGATGTTGTCTGGGCCAATCTAGCAGAGTGAATGGTTTGAATTTACGAGCTCACGACAGTCAAATTGTCCTAATCACTAAGTAAATAGATACTTCCCCAAACTATCAGGGCACACACACTGACAAAACTGCTTACAAGGACAAGGTTGGAGAGTGAAAAAAAGGAGAAAACTTTCACTGTTAATTGTTGTTTTCCTTCTTATTCCAACTTAAAAACACTCGGTGTAATTATTCATAAGTGCCACTTTGATTCGGGCAAATTTGTTTGAAAGAAGCTTAAGGTGTTTTGGTTGAGTTATTCTCTTACAGAGCTCGGGTTATGCACGAAGGGTCTTTTGCTCGCAGCGTTTTTCGTTAAATTGAAGCTGAGAGCCGGGGTTTGGATAGAATTACACACCTTGTGCCCCTTTCTGAATGACTTGCCTCTAATCTAACCCAATCTGGCTTTCTACAAACCTTATGGTGCTATATTTCTTTACATGTGTTGGGTCTTAAGATAGGATAACAACTGATGAAGATAATCCACTAAAATGAATTAGATTTGTAAAAAAAAAATGCTTTTAGCTTAAGTGAATCCACTGCCTCTTGTAAACATTTAATTAAAGTTTACAGTGGATAATGCCATGAAACTTAAGACTATCTTGATTTAAAAGCACAAACAAATGTGCACAGATAACACAGGAAATTTGCTGTAATAAGCATCTGCAACGAGGTAATTACATCAAATTAAAATTGCTGCGCAAATGCAAATAGAGAATCATAGAATTCAACAGCCGATGAAACGTTCAGGACAACCTGTTAGAGTTTCTAAGATATTTCGTGTTTTTAAATTAAAATATCTAAAGATGACTACAGACAATATGCTGTCAAACATACACCACTGTGTACTGCCTCTGCATTTATTGCACCTTAACTAAAAACACGTTCAATTTCTGCAGACAGCACAGGTAAAAGTGTGTTAAACATTCACAAAAACGTAACAACAGAAATGCTTTTAATGGTGTTGTAATTGGAAATCAAGGCATGCACCACTCTACTTGTGGTTCACCAGTGATTTGAACATTACAGTGTAGCTCAGGCCAAGTAAGCAATCCTGCACTAGAGTATAGAGTGTCTGTCATGCCTGGTTTACACTGGACCCATGTCTGGAACAGGAGCGGTGAGGATACTGTGACATACCAGGGACTGAAACTCTCAAGTGGCTCATGTCTCACACTGTGGTGAGGGAAAATAAAAAGAATAAATAAATTTAAAAACACGACTGAATTTATCTGACACAGCTCAGATGTCTGGTTGCTTTCTAGTTTGAAAATTTTTCAAATAAAATTTAGGAACTCTAGGTATACATTTTTTTCCCTATACTTTACGTGATGAGAAAAAAATAATTACATGGGGAAATACGAGCTGGAAGACAGTTACATAAACTATTTAGCTGCACTGAGGGTTGATATACAGTATAACTTAAATTAAACAATAGCCAGTTCAACTTAAGACAACAAGGAAATTAAAAAATGAATGTGCTTTTTTTTTTTTACTTCTACATTTTTCAAAATTACAAAAAAAACCCAAAACAAAACACATCAGCACAAGTTCGTCTAGACATTTACGTATCACATGTCCACATAATGTGGCTTATAGGAGCTCCCAGCCTTCTTAACCTACCTACACAGCAGCCGTTAGCTTTACAGTCTAACATTAAGGGCCACAGCAAATACCAGAGCCGGTGTTTAACCTGTAAACTGGAAATGAGGCAGCTCAGTGTATGCGTGTAATAGTAGGAATGATACTAATCGCTTTTTAGCAGTTTGCAACAGACACAGTTTATACTGCACGTGTGTACACACGTGTACAAAAGTGTCTGGCTATGTTTGAGAGTGTGTGTTTACGGGCTAATTAGGATTGCAGTTACACCATAATTAGTTTTGTGGCATTCCCACAGCACGGAATATCATGTTACATCATATGCATAATTAGGCAAAATAAACATTCAGTGCTGTAGTTGGCTGTTATGACTCTTTCATCACCTTCCTGTTTTTTTCTTCTTTTTCGACTCCCTCCCCTCTCCTTTTGTTTCTCTTGTTTTGTCTATCAGACATGCTGACATGCAAACACACCAAAAGGCAATGTGAGAAGTTGTGCCTGTAACACACATATTCAACCTGTAACACATCTAGACGCACACAGACAGAAACACACACACTTTGATTTTTAAAGGGTGTCTGTAAACGTGTGAAGACAGAGTTTCTATAAAGATCTAAAAGAGACATCAATTAGATGTTTGAGGCAGAGAAAATAAAAGAAGTTTTAAAGCCGCTTTCACACACACACACGGTGGCACTTTGGGGTACTTTCCTGCACCTTCAGTTGAATTTTGTTGTGTATGTGTTGGGTTATGCATGTGCAGTAGTTGCTAGTGTCAATACCAATTCTGGCATTGGTTTCAGATCAATACTAGGGCAATAAGATTAATACTTTTCTTCTATCCTCTAAGTTTAGCATGTAGCCACTGAACTGTGTTTTTTTTGGAAATAAATAAAATATACGTCAAACATGTACTATGAAAACCTTTTTGTATTTAAGTATCAGCACCTGTATTTGTAATACAGATAATACTCATAATAATCAGCAATACTGGTACTGTATTAACTTGTTATTGGATCGATACCAAAATTTGCAATATCGCAGAGCACTAGTGGCTCCCTGAATACAACCCCCCCCCCCCCCCCCTTCAACATTTCACACTTTCACATCTCTTTCAGGAAGATTTGAATTTTGCAGAAAATGCACCTCTAAGTTGTGTGGTGCATTGGCAGCAAGACTGCAGTTCCACCTGTGACCACTTGAGGCTGGCTCAAAAAGCAAACCAATGTCGTAGTAGACTTTGGCTCATAGTGTACATTCATACAAATCACTGAACACTGAAAACCTTTCCATCAAACTAAAGTTTGAGTGTGACTTCTCCGCCTCCTTCTTTATTGCCATAAAGTGCAACAAAGTCTCTCTTCTCCCTCCCTTTAGTTAAACGGCCCTTACATTGAACTGTCACTGACTTTCATTAAACTCTTGATAACAATGTTATGTTACCAAAGCTGTGCAGTGTCTGATGCACCTACAATATCCATAAAAGTCAGTGAGTCCACTTTGTGTGAACAAAAAGCACAAACCTGAAACACATGAATTAAACACCCATTAATTCTGGTTTACGAATGTTGGTTATAAATCCAGTTAAAAATACAACCATAAAAATAAACCATTTGCCTTTCTTTTTCTCTCAGCTCTTCCTGAATAAATCCATAGGCTTTTTTTAATATACTTTGGTGCTCCAGAGCAGACACATGATGTCAATACCACTATTTATTATGTTTATTTTGTTCTTTCTCCATACTGGAAATGTCAGGCTCAGTCTTTGCTCTGTGGCTTTTGGCTGGACCTTAGAAGAAATGACAGCAAGGCAGCAAGGAGTCTATTTTTCCTATGTGTGTGTGTGTGTGTGTGTGTGTGTGTGTGTGTGTGTGTGTGTTTCCATGTATGTTTGTGAGTGTGTGCATGTTCCTGACAGATTTTTCGTTACACTTCATGCTGACATTGACATTAGCCATTTAGACCTCTGTGTATTTGTGTTCCTCCAAAATCACAGGCGATGCTCAATTTGCTGCAGCCGACATGAATTTGTTTGTCTATCTACAAATATGTGTGGATGGTGGATGTGTCTGTGTGTTTCCCTCCATATTTACAAATCTCTCTAATGAGAAATAATTGAGGTGCAGCACTGAATTAAATTAGCCACAGTCAATTGATTTTTCTGGGAAACATGTCCATATTTTAAAACCAGCTATTGCTTAACAAATAAAATGAAATTTCTGAACAAGTAAAATGTAAGCCTCCACTGTCCACTTCTTAGAGTTGTGTTTACAAGATTAATTTTAAAATGGTTGTGACCCGGGGGTGTTTATAAGGCAGCTTTAGCTTGTGAATGTCTCAGCAGTCAGTAAACCATTCTGGCTAGAGAGAGAGAAATTACTTCCAGAGAGAAGTGGGGGAACTAGAATGAAAGCAGCAGGGACAATCGTTATCATCTTCAAAAACCTCCCACATACACACAATCACCCGAAATATGATTTAACTTGAAATCTAATTTTGTGTAGACATACATGCATACGTATTTTCAGGTTTCTGCATGACAGAGACCAAATGACCACAACATGGTAAACATAATCATGTTGAAGTGTACATGTATGTGTACACAAAAACATGAGAGCTACGTATTCGTAGCACTGGCAGAGAGGGATAACCTGCCCTTCTTTTATGGAACAAGTAGCAGTGTGCACACAGTCTCCCATTATTCCTCCATATGCCTCTGGCGTATGGGTGGCCCTAAATGTCCCATTAAAATGATGAAACGTACTCCTGGAAAACTCCTTGATAATTAGTCTGTACATATCTTGACTGCAAGATGAAAAGGTTTGAACATATGCATTCAAGCCAGCCTGTTTGATCAGCATTAATCTATCACAAAGTTGTTTTCTCTCTCAAAGAATGAACAGGCTGGGATCACGCTCTTCAGCCTCCCAAGGAAGGCGTATATCCGCGTGCTTGAAAAGAGAGTCGGTCCATTACTCAAACCTCAGATTCATGGAGAACAATGCAGTATTCATTTTGGTTGCGGAAAACTGGACAAGCTCTTTATCCTATCAAAGATACTTAAGGGTGGATTGGACTTGAAGTAGGTATTCGAATCCATCCCTGGGGGGTGATTCAGGAGTTCGGGGTATCTGGCCCGCTGTTACAGGTTATTTCATGCCAATGCAACTGTGAGTACTTGGATCACATTTCTGCCAATAAGAGACACTCATTCATGGTGGGGAATTCACCAATTCTATTCATAATTTTCTATACACAGAATTTCCGTGGATAGCTAATTGTCTGAAGTTCTCCACTGTGGTGGCATCCGGACCTCACCTCACTGTTTTTTGCAGACGATCATCATCTGGTGACCTCCTGTTTGCAACAGGGTGGTTTGAAGCTGAGAGTGGTTCTCGGCCAGAGAAGGGTAGAGTCCCCACTCTGGTTCAGGGATGAGTTCCCAACCCAAGTGGAGGAGTTTAAACATCTAATGGTCTTGTTCACAAGTCAGGAGAGAATGGAGTGGAAGACTGACAAACAGATTTACAAGGCATATTCTGATGCTGAAACCAAAGTTGTCGATCTAAGTTTTTAACCTCACCTGTGGCCTCTGACTAGTGACCAAAGGAATAAAACTTCAGATCCAAGTGCCATAAATGAGTCTCTTCTGAAGGGTGTCTGGACACGGCCTTAGCAATAGGGGAAGAATATTAGGAGGGGTTCAGAGTAGGGCCACTACCCCAGCACAATGACCTAAGACATGCTGAAGAGAAGATCTTGGTGTCCCCTTTGCAGAAAATGGAGGGATGGATGGATGGAAGTAGTTCAGGATCACAGTGCTATCACATGGTATACAGTTTTCTGACTTTATACCACTAAAATTACAAAAATCTACAAATTGATGAATATGCCATTGCTGCCATTTCCAAAAATACATTAGTATACACTGATAATTTTTGATTACTTGTGTTGATTAGCTAACTCATGGTAAAGTTATGTTACTTGTACATTTACATATAGAGACGTTTGCCACGTTGTTAGGTTAGGCATATCATAAAATAATCACTGTTTTTAATAAACTGCTTCATCAGACTCTGATAGCTAAAAAAGCTTTCTTGTCACAAAACAAATCACACGTTTGACAATATGGGCATTCGATATATACAATTTATGACATTCACTAATCTGATAATCTTTGAATCTTTTGTGCAACTTCAACAGGATGGCCTACTAATTGTTTTTCTCTTCTAGTTTGTGTGGTATCTTAACATAAGAATTATTTGGTGAGATAATCTACATAATCTACATAATTTGTATATATTATGGCATGCGACTCAAATATTCAAAGAGCACAGGACAGGGAAAGAAAGACTTTTACACATCTGTCCCTCTGGCTGCAGGGACTGAAAGTCAAGTACATACACTGCCCCACTGTGGCACATCTATATAAATCAAAGGGAATACACCTCTTATTAAAACACTGTCATTCTTAATGCTAAATTGGAGCATTTTCAGTATTACTGTTTATTTGTTTATTTTACTGTTTATTTACCACAGAGAGCTGGAAAAACCAAAGAAAGAAGGAAAGAAGGAAAGAAATTGTGCAGTCACTGTTGAGATTTTGTTCAACAGCTGCACTTCCTCATGGCTCCTACTCAGCACATTTCCATCAACCACCTCTGCCAGACCACAACACACTCAAGAAACAGCTTGCTTTTAACACACACACACACACACACACACACACACACACACACACACACACACACACACACACACACACACACACACACAGAGCTGAGTGCATTAGCTGTGTAGATTAATGAAAACGTCTCACCGAACAAGGAAGGGAATACCTTGGACTGTGGAATTACTTGCAGACTGTTTTGCGTGCATGTGTCTCAGAGGTGAGAACAGCATGTTTCATCTCAAACCTTGTTTCTCACTACTACTACTTTTTCCTTTTCCTTGTCTCACCATCCTTCATGCCCCCTTGCTGGCCATTTACACTTGTCAAGACGTAGCCATTAAACCCAAAAGCCTGTACTGAATTTTTTATTACGAAACCATTTGTATCCCTGAAAGAAAAATAAATCCAACATTCCCTTGGACTGCATTAGGACTGTGGTTTGGAGATTTGTTTAGGCTGATAACACTCTCAAATGCTGATGTGACTGGAAAAATAACTAGGCCTTCATTCTGTCTTCCTCACTCGCTTGCTTGCTTTCTTTCTTAGGACCCATAGAAGGGCCCTTGTCTGGGTGTTAACCAGCTGGCTGTAACGTAAAGTCATACTTTATTTGACTTCTATTAGGGGAACAAGATATCTAATGAAGAGGACTGTTTATGCTATGTGTAAGCCATAAGAAAGAAAGAAAGACAAGTGGGGAACTGGTCTCAATAAAGCAGTTGGATTTGCTCAGCGCTCTTGTAAAATCAAGTGGGCGCAATCAAAACGACCAGGAGAGAGAGAGGGGGCTAACAGGGCAGCTCTTTCTGGAAAAGTCTCCGACTAACTCTTCTGGTGTGTATGTGTGGGTTCATACAAGTGTATAGGCACTTTCGTACATGTGTCTTTCATCCTGGAATGAAAAATTCACTGGAGTGTTTCTCCATTCAGCGCTGCAGCCCAGAGCTACACTTTTTTCTGTCCCCTGTTCAAAAACTTGAGCCTGATTTCCAGACTATTTGTCTGGCTGCTTCATGGTCGCAGTGATTTCATGACAGTATCCATATGCAAGCGCGGGCGGATTGGGGTTTTATCTTTCTGACATAGTAGCAATTGTACAATCTGATGGCCTTGGAATGGTAATGGCTATTCACATTGAGGTGCCAAAATGAAACCCAACTCTAGATGACTGGGAGAATGTTCCCACATCTCTTGTTAAATTGTCTCTGTCTGGTCATTCATTTGTATGGTTGTTGTTTTTTTCTTTCTTTTCTTCCTTCTGTCTTTAGCTCGTGTCTTTTTCTCTTCTAGGCTTTGTTTGAAGTCTGCTTTAAGGCAGTAAAGGAACTCCCCCATCCTTCCCTTGGCAATATAAATGACAGCTAGTGAAACTTGATACACTAGCCCACCATTTAAAAAAAGAAAAGAAAAAAAGCCCGATAGCCATGGTGCTCACTCTGTTAATCAAATTTGCCATAATTGTCATCTGCAGATTTTAAAAGACGCAGAGGGGAATCCATAAGAAGAACCTCTGAACTTGGAGCCCTGGGGTCAGTGTTTGTGCGTGTCTTCGGGGATCGTCTGAGAGTTTGTATTTGGTCACGCTGAGTTAAGGAGCTCCATCTGAGTTCTGGATGGCTAGTCTCCTAAGGGAAAGCCTATCATCCACCCACTCTGTCTCTCAGTCTAGCTGTCTGTCTCCCCGGTCCTCATGTTAAATCCTCCCACCCATTGTGTCTGTTTTTACTTTCTCTCTCTCTCTCTCTTGTCCTTTCACTCTCTCTGCCCTTGGCCATAATTTTTAACTCCTGTTTAAAACTCCATTTTGTCACAGTTATCAGAACAGCTTTTTCAGCTATTTTAAAGACTAGTGAGTCATACAATATATGTATAAAAAAATACAAATTATGAAATAATGGCTCTCTTTCTCTTTTCTCAACTACTGCATCTGCTCAGGCCAACACAGCTCCACTATTGTGTAGTGTTACATTAACTGTGGCACTTTAAATCAAAATTGTCAGGAAAATATCAATTCAGTGCTCATTCTAGTTTTACATATCTCAGCTTAGAATTAAATTCCCCCATTTTGGCACCACAGCACTGGACACTTTAGAGCATTTCTCAATTCCTGCCACAAAAACGATCCCATACCAACATGTGGCTCTTGGATTTGTTCAGGCTGGACTGGTTTGACAGAGGGAAGTGTAGTGGAGACAGTCTGTCAACACTTGAGTGTTAATCCGAATGCCTGTAAATAACGTCTGATGTTTTTCTACAAGCCAAATGCCTCATCCCTTTGCTTTGAAGTGTTCATAATTCATCAGTCCTGTTAACCAGGTCACGCAAGTTATGTAGCTGCTGAGGTCTATAAATAAAAAGTTTTAATGCTGAATAATGAGTAATAGAAGTTGCATAATAATTCATTGTGACAACCACAAAAAACTGGATTTTGATCTACATTAATATGATAGGATCCAAATCTCTCATTCCACCACATCCCAAAGAGATGCTGAAAGTAGCCACTAGGTGATGGGTACTGTGGTGATAGAAGGACAGACATGTACAGCAACAGTGCTCAGGTAGGCTGAAGTGTTTAAACAACATCATATTGATACTAGGAGGCCTAAAATGTGCCAGTAAGATATCCGCCGCACCATTAAATCATTACCAGCAGCCTGAACCCTTGATAAAACGTAGGATGGATCCACATTTTTATGACGTTTACGCCAAATTCTTCTGTTCTGACAGCAGTGGCACCAGTTGTGGGCTTGTGGTCGACTGCTGTACCCCATCTGCTTGAAGGTCCAATGTGCTGTGCGTTCAGAGACGTTGTTGTGCATAGGTTGCTTATAGTAGGTGGTTACTTATTTACTGTTCAGGCAATCTTATCATTCTCCTGCGACCTCTGAAAATCCCTTAGTACCAATCAGAGAACTGATGCTCACTGGATATTTTCTCTTTTTCAGACCATTCTCTTTAAATCCTAGAGATGATTGTGTGGAAAAATCCCAGTAAACCATCATTTTCTGAAAGCAACTACAATCGGTCATTTAAATCACTTTTCTTCCGCATTCTGATGCTTGTTTAAACTTCAGCATGTTGTTTTGATCACATCTACCTGCTTAAATGCACGGAGTTACTGCCACGTAACTGGCTGATTAGAAAAGTGCTCTAATGAGCACTTGAAGAAGTGTATGGTGCAATAAAGATTTTGTAAAAGAGGGACGTCAACGACACATGTGGTTATTAAATACATCAAGGTGACAATAGATGACATGTGGTCATTCTGTTTTTGTTCCATCAGAAATTCATCAGGAAAAAAACTGAAGCTGAACTGGACAACCTGCATGATTTCACATTAGTCAGCAGGCATTTAACAGTGTAACAGACCGTATTACAGCACTGGGCAAATATGCACTTTATCGCCTACTCAAGTCTTTGATTTTCCTTTCTGCTCCATTTGGATTGACATAAATTGTGCAAAATGGTATTCTTGATTTCTGCCCCAGGCGGACAGGCAGCTGGCTGAAGAAGAGGGGAGGGGGGCACAGAGGAGAAATTTAATTCTGTTCAAGCCTTTGAATCGTGACTGTGTGTGTGTGTGTGTGTGTGTGTGTGTGTGTCAGACTGTATTCACACCTATGCACTACTGACCGCACGTTTAACAAGATGTTCCCTTGATCCTGCAGGGACAAGTGTTTACCCAAAGTCCTGACCTTCTTACACTGACACTTTCGCTGCTGATACAAATACCACATGCACACATATGCAGCTCACACAGCAGTAGCAGTGATGCAGGTAACTCAATCCTCATTGTCCTCCATTCTGTCAATTGGCTGACACCTGTCACATGTTCTCGCTTTCAACCAATCCGATTCCGTTTCCTTAATGATACAACGGATATTTTTACACCATGTACTTGTTGTTGAGAGACCTTCTGTAAAAATTGCATTAGGGTGGGAAAGGGATCATATTGGGTTGCAGTATATGCATGTGCACGCATACACGTGTGCATGCATATGTGTGTGCGGTTTGAAACTAGATAGGTGAGAGAAGCCTGTGCTAATATGTCCTAAAGAATGCTTGTGACGAGGTGCTAACTCGAAGTGATTGCAACTGCTGGTGGCAGGCAGAGAGAACACTGCAGTTTTATTTGGGTGGCTGTGGAAAGCTCCCATCATGCATCATGTTGACAGCACATTTGTCAAAGAGGAATGATGCAACTGCTCCTCTGTCACATGGAAAAGAGTCACGTATACATTCATTTCTTATTGGAAAAAATGACTTCTGAGAACGTGTAAGTTTGTATTGATGTGTCATTAGGCATTAGCCAGGTGGGTCCTATGTGTGAAAGATGCTAATGTTTCTTTCATTTTACTTAATCAGGGGTTGAGCCACGCTTCTTTCCACCACTCTTCATTATAATAATGGGCTGGTTTTACAGCTCATGAAGATATCATTATAAAGTTTAAGCCGTATGATGGTTATCATTTAATATTCATCATGTACAGGAAAGATAAACATGAATACATTTAATTTAGTTCATATCATTTGACACAGCACAGTGGTGCAGCAGTTAACGCTAGCCATTTCGCAACAACAAGGCTGTTGGTTCAAACCTTTTAATGTGGAGCTTGAACATTCTCTCTGCATGCATGTTCTTTTCTCTGGGTACTCTGGCTTCCTCTCACAGTCCAAACACAAACATGTAAAGCCTTTTGAGAGGTCTGGACAGAAAAGTGCAATATAAACACCAGCTCTTTCCATTCCACATCCTTTTCTCATAGCAGCACAGTGATGCAGTGGTTAGCATTGTCTCAGCAAGAGAGACAGGTATGTGCATTAATGGTTGTTTGTATTTCTGTCTGGGGTGGATCCCATCTCTTGTCAGTCCACTTAGATAAGCTCCAGCTCCATTTAAATAAGTGTTTAGGACAAGGAAAGATAGGTCCTCTTAGTGGTATTTTAAATAAATGCACAGCTTTAAAAGTAATTATAAGTATTACTCAAAATAAAAAATTTTGCCAGAGCTCCAAGCATATGGGTCCATCACTCCCACCTCAGCATTTTTCATGTTGCAGGGTTTATTCTTGTAAAGGGGTGTGTTTTAACTCAAACCATGATCTTGTAAAAACCCTAGCCAAGTAGTTTTTATTAAGCAAAACTAAAAAAGGGTGTAAAAATGAAACTAGTTCGTGGAAAACATTGAAGTGTAACTAAACCATCTCCAGCCCCCCGATGTGCTAATATGCCAGCGTGTCATGGCACCAATGCCAAAAGATACATTTTTACTCTTTGTGCACCTGGCAAAGTGGCATCTGTGATATCTCAGGGTGGGAATGCACTGGTGTTGCACACTTGCACATTTCACACTTCCTAGTGCTCATTTAAGACAAGCATCTAGGCTTCAATACAAGCAACCTCATCAGGTAATAGTCTAGGCATTAAAATTGAACTGTCGTCTGTTTGTTTTAGTGAAGGTCAGGAGCTTTAGCTCTGTATCCAGATACCTCTACATCTAGTAGGTCAAGAAGAAGTCTCCACATTTTTAAAAAAAAAAGACCAAGACGAAAGTTGCCTGAATACAAAATGAACAAATATCGATCGCATAGGCACAAGTCAGGTCAAACAGTACACTCTAGCATTCTGTATATAACCAGTTAAGTAACCAAGTATATTCAGAAAACATGCGTCCCTGATGCACAACATCATGACTTTAGGAAACTTTACAGTAATGTGTCTATTAAGAGTGGAATTTATGTAAAAGTTCTCATATTGAGCAGTCATTTCCTTTTAATGTTTAAGCTCACTATTTCCAGGCAGGAGTGTCTGAGCTCTAGAGAAAATAAAACACAGAGGAAGTGGAATAAAAGAAAACAGAAATTAGTAATTTCTTCACGTTGTGGAAAAGGCAAACCTTCATCATAACCACACTCTTTGTTCTTATATTTGCTCACTCTTAAATACTTGTGTTTTAAATACTGTGGATTTCTTTCATAGATGTCAGACATTGTCATTTCCAACAAGGGAGGGTGAGTTTGCATGTTTGAGCTTATCTTGTTGGTTTACTATGTAGAGAGACAAAGACGCATTGTGTGCCTGATTGATATGTGTCCCTGTTTTCTTTCTCTGTATCTGCTCCTCACGTTGTGCATGCTGGTATTTAAGGACATGCTTGTCCCCCATCTGCATTTCATTGTCTGTGTAAGTGTGTGTGTGTGTGTGTGTGTGTGTGTGTGTGTGTGTGTGTGTGTGTGTGTGTGTGAAGGCATTTGTGCGTGCGTCTGTTTGTCGATATAGCTAATGGATTTTCTGCTGGCCCAAAGTTTGTTTGTTCAGTAATCCAATATGGCAGTCGGTTTATAAGGCAAGCCTTCAGAATAGAAGCATGACTCATGACTCTGTCTGACACAGCCGTCGATGACCTGACACCCATATCAAGTAGCACCCAAAGCAGGGGAGGGAGGGGGGAGGGAGCAGGAGAGGGGGAATAAGACGAATTGTGATGATCGATAGACCATCAAGACAGGCTGACATTTTAATCTGAGGAGAGGAGGAAAAGTGTTTTGAATGGAAGAAAGAAATGCAAAAAAAAAGGAAGTAAAAAGAAGGAAACAGAGAAGAAAAAAATGAGAAAAGGAGGAAAACTACCGTGTTTCCAATCTTAAAACTGTAAGTTATTTTACACTTTAATGGAGAAAAAGTGGAGATCTTCTATATCTGACTATGAATGACTTTAAAGAACACACATTTAAACTATTAACTATCAGTAGGAGAATGCATTAGTACAATTGTCAGTAACATAGACAAACTTCAGACAAAGCATTGTTCACATAAGATTGATACTCAAGCTGGCTCACTGAGTGAAAAATTTAAGCTCAGACCAGATGATTTCCACAGAGGGAGAAACTTTCTGTCTCCTTTTTAGTACTAGTTGAGTCACTTCTCTGTCTTGGGGCCCTTCTTTTCCGTATATTACATTTTGCCACATGAAATGATCTAGTTTAGCCTACCTGTAAAATGCTGTATGCTGGAGACTGGGGGATTAAAAGGGCTTATTTGACAGCTCAAACAGTGACTGAGACAAAATGCTGAACAAAGCTGAATATGTAATGAGCTATCTATTCATATACTGTTTGTGTAGCATATTCTATAATATATAGCACAACAATAATGTTTTTAAAATATATTACATTGACAGGTTTTAATACATTGATCTTCCAGAACAATACCATACATTTATTTTTCACAGGTCTTTTACTTTGTTACCTGGCTCCTTGAATGTACTGAACAGTTTTTAACAGCAGCTTCTTGCTTTGGTTTATCTCTTCACTTTACTGGTGCTTTATGGTACACCACCTGTCTACCACAGACAGAGTTAGTGACCTACTAGTAAAGATATACATAGACCATTTAGTGAGTATAGGGCTAAATCCTACTCAAAGACTGAAGACCAAGCAGAAAGGATTAGGATAGGATTCAAAAAGAGAGTGAATTTTTTATTTCAATGTGCAAATAACATCCACACATTTATCTTCTGCAGCTTATTTGTGTCTGGGTCACGGTAGTGGCAGTCTAACCAGAGATGCCCTGATCTTCCTCTCCCAAGCAACCTCCTCCAGCTTATCCATGGGGACACTGAAGTGTTCCTAAGCAAGTCAAGAGACAACAGCCCCAGAGTCCAAGGTACCTCAACTAGTGGGTATCCAGGCAGCATCCTAGTCAGATGCCTGAACCACCTCAACTGTCTCCTTTCAATGTGGAGGAGTAGAAGCTCTACTCTGAGTCTCTCCCAAACTGATCAACCTCCTTACATTATTTCTAAGGGAGATCCTAGGCGCTCTTCGGAGGAAGCACATTTCCATTTGTGCCTATAATCTAATTTTTTCGGTCACTGCCCAGAGCTCATGACCATAGGTGAGGGTACAAGTGTAGATCAACCAGTAAATCAATGGCTTTGCTTTAATACACAGCTCTCACAACAGAAGTAGTACAGCGTCTGCATGATTGCAGATGTCGTTCTAATCTGTCTCTCATTCTTCCACCATCACTGTTGAACAAGACCCTGAGATGCTTAAGTAAGAACACACAAGACATGTGGATAATGAATATTATCCATTCCATTTATGCATTTTAGGTATGATTAGATAGCAAGAAAATGTTTGGTGTTAAGATGTAAAGCATATTTGGGATAAAGGCTGATTGCAAAATAAGTAATAATTAAAATATGCATTGCACAGTAAAAAGAAACAATGAGAACTGTAAGATACTACTTAAAGCAAGAAGAAATAAAAATCAAGAAGATTTTAAACAAAATGGTGGAAAATTAGATGGGAGAAATCAGCGAGGAAGCTTCGACCCATGAGTCAACATGGCTTGGCAAGAAACATGACACACAACACCATGCGGCGCTTCAAGATTTTCCCCCATATTTCTCTCTGTCTTTGTCTTTCACTGTTTCAAAGTCTTTTTCCCTTCGCTAGTATGACAACCGAACATCCCCCAGCATTGTTCTCAGACAAACAGAGGATGGATTGTCTTACCTTTTCAGGAAGACAGAAAAAAACAGGCAGAACATAAAACTCCCTAAAAAACACAGGGGAGAAAAGGGGGAAGTGATGGTGGCAAAGGGAGCAGGGAGATGGGATAGTGGGAGGGGGGGGGGAGGTTTTGATAAGTGTAGTGTAAAGAAGAAGTGTAGAAGGATGATCTTTGATTTTAGACACAGTTTTCAAGTCAAGCAGCTAATGTGTTCGGTATGAACCTTGGTTCTGTTTGACAAAGATACCGTATTCAAATACCAAACTAGCCACAATTCCTACGGCAACCATCAATGCTGGGCTCAGACTGCATGCTGCTTTTGTCCTTTACAATGGTCACTCTGTTAGATTAGACAGTTATACAGTCATAACATCTTGTCCTCAAGTGACTGGCAGACATTCGATACTACGCAGACGTCACGTTGTCATGTTTGCTGTTTATCACAATGTGAGCAAAGTCATCAAAAAGGAGGAGCTAGCAAATAAAAGCACGTAAGCAGATAACGCCAACAAAAGTGGTTTGAATGATACCAACTGCCCACTTTCGAGCGCCACCTAGTTACACCAAAAATATTCCTCCCTGGTGTTGCCTTGTTTCAGTTTGACAGAGGTGAGCAGTAGAAAAACTTGACATCCTCAACAAACTGAGAAATCATCATAATAACAAAATGATATTCTTCTCTCTGGATGTCGTGATGAATCCCAAAATCAGCACTGGCGTTTGTCCATTATGAAACATCTAATAAACCTAAATCAAGTTTCCAAGACATTTAAACCTTAAAAACTGCACAAAGTGCCATTTTTTGTTTTTGTCATTGTCTGTTTTATTGGAGTTGTCAATAGACAAAAGCAAATGGGAGATCTTTATTTATCTTCCATGTGAGTGCCACATAGTGCATGGTCAAATGACACTTATTTTTTCCATTGGTATAAGGTGATGCAGAGAGTAATCGTTTCCTGTTGGGAAAGCAGCTCAGACCTATTTTAATAATTACAAATCTATCTGCGTGACATTTTTTGGCATGTTGCCCTTATTCTGTGTTTCATGACAACAGCATAATTCATCATTATTACAGACATCAACATTGCAGGTCAACCTGTAAACTATTAATAACTTCTCAGATTACATCCTTCCTGTTAGTCATAGTGGAAAACTAAATACATGTAACACCACAAATATTGAACATTTTCCAATTACCTAAGCAGCCAATAAATATTTGTTGAATTACATCACTCTTTAGCAGTAGTGCAAGGACGACAGTCATTTTATGCAGTAGTGTTATGATAGACAGACAGACAGATAAATTTTTTATGTTTTGGGGTAAAAAAGTGCCAAAATAAGAGTTCAATTCCTGTCTCGCCCTGCCTGTGAGCCATAAGCTGTATCAGGGGAATTTACAGAGCTGAGACTTCTCACATATACACACAGGAACACAGGGTGGATGTTATCATTGTGATCAGGTATGTATGAGAAAAACGACACACACAGACTCACTTGCCCTCTAGATAAGGAGGTACAAGTTTCCAGCTTTCTACTGCAGCCATATCCTGTTACTAATACTCTGCCCTGGGCATGCACACCTACAAACGTACACCCACACAAGCACAGTGCTCCAGGGCACAAGGACGTCAGCTTCCACTGTTCCTCAATTTCTCACCCTTTTGCAGCGTTTCACCTCTCTATCACCTTCTAGCTCACACCGTGACCTTTTCACACCTCACAACTGAAAGCAGACACACACAAACGGGTGTGAGACTTCCTCATAAAATGGTATATACACTGTATCGTGTGTAATACATTTTGAATGATCAAACGATGCATACACTTAGAAAAATACATTGTTAATGGCAACACAAAACAGCCTTCCTGAAAAGAACAAGCATGTAGAGTGCACCAGCTGGAACAAGATAATCTGTGGAGTGATGCAGTAAACTGTGGTTTTTCTGAAGTGTTAACATGCTGCTAAGCTGGGTAATGTATCCTGATTTGCTGATGCATGTTATAGTCAAGATGCCAGACAAACACTGGTTTAAACAGTAGCTGGAGACAAGAGTGGACAATTCCCAAATATTATGGAATATAGAAAAAATATATACAGCAAATTTTAAAAACACATTTTAATGGTGTCGCTGTTTTGCAGGGAAAGTTAGGAACAAATATTATACGTAGAACTTTTCTTAAAGGTTGCATTTAAGAATTTCAACTCCAGTGAATCGCTAAAGTAAAGTGCTTGGTTTAAAGAAAACAAACAAAATAAACTGTGTTTTATTTTGTGGTATACTTAATTCTGTGATAACAAGTGAAGTTTGAGTGCATTTTAGGTCAGAAATGTAAGGAGATTCAACCCTCCCCCCCTGCACTGAAACAGGTGCGGCTCACTTCCTTAAGGCCAGGTTCAAAGGTCATGACCAGAAATGCAGTGTCATCGAACATGCGAATTTGACTCTGAAACCTTAGATTCCCTTACGTCTGCAAAATACAGTTTGCCCATCTGCATCTTTTTTACCATCACTTCAGTTTTAGGCTCACACTGCTCTGCTTTCACAATAAACAGAAGCACACTTCCAAAGATATCCATCCTTTGTGGTTTAAGAGAATTCATATGTAAACATGAGCATAAACACAACTGTTAACATACAGAGGTAGCTCTAGTTAAAACTGAATCAAGAAAATGTTCTGCAACACAATGCTGTGGGTTACTTGATTACATTTCATAGCCAGTCAGATCAATGTTAATTGGCCATTAATCAGTCTCTAAGTATTTGTCCACTGTATAAAATATCTAGAATTTAAAATATCTTATAACTTAGAAACTATGATTCAGCGTGGTGTGTGTTGTCAAAGGACCATTTAAAGACATATTAAAATATAATGTCACATTTGACCTTTGAACTTTCCTTCAAGGTCAATAGATTGATCTGAAGGAGACTGATAATAATGCTATACAGAGCTATTTAAACTATGTTTCTTACTGCCATTGTTTGTACTGACAACATTTATGCATTCAAGGAATGATATATGGGAATTCTAAATATCACATTACTTTGGACCTCTGACCTCTTCTTCAAGGTCAAATAAGGTCAAACTTCCATTGGGTCAAAGTTTGTTATTTATCTGTAAAACTGTCTTTAAAATTATACTTTGTTTGTATTGGAAATTCACTCGCTGGGCCCACATCTTTATTTGAGGTTTGACAGCATTTCAGTAGATAAAGGTGAATGGCTTGGACATGAATAAGATGTGGTCTGGGGACTGGTGGTGGCTGGCAGATCCCAAAGTACTAAATAGAAGTTAAAGAATTAAAAGGGAAGGGAGGGTGGGGCACGTAAACGAGAACGAATAGCTTGTAGAACTGGGGGAACATATATAGATGAGAACTGGAAGGAGCGTGTTTGGAGGCGTGGTCCCATACCTGACCAGATACTTTATCTCCAATTATACTGTTATATGGAGATTTTAGACAGCATATTACAGTTTGCATCCAAAAATCATGTAAAATTTCAGTCTGCATTTCTCTCAGGTCTACCCCATAATAAATTATATATTTATCAAAAAATGTATTGTCAAAAGAAAGAGAATGAATACACATGAATGAATAAAATACAAAAAAATAATTATATTCAAAATTATGGCAAGTATATTAAAATGGGTTTCAGCAGGGCAAATAACAAAGCCTGCACTTTGCACTTGTTTTTACTGCACTATAAATAACGTGATTAAAAAGACCAAAAAACCCCAAAATGAATATATACAAAGTACATTAATACTCCCTTATGAGTAAATACTGCCCAGAGAATGAGCTGCTTTGGCAGAAGTTTACATGCTCTGAGTGATTCTTGTTCCATTTGTGGTTCACTTGTAGTTTGAGTTCTATTAGCCAGTTGTGTTTGAGCAGGCCTTTTAAAAAATGTATCTGAATTTGCAAAACCTGGAGGTGAACAGGAAGACTTGACCCAGATATCTCCTGGATGTAGCAAAAACCCTGGGAATGGTCCTTTGGCCCCAGAGGCTATGTCAGAAGACTAGTCGAAGGGTTCCCAGATTATGTCAACATGAGCTTAGCAGAAGCACCTGGATAGCATGACAGAGTAACACTGTGTCTAAATCGCACAAAATAGAAATATACACACATATGCAACCAAGGTCTTGACAAGTTCACTCAAAGTCTTAAGTGTGAGATTAGATGGGTCTATCGACAGTTAACACACACTCTTACACACAGTGAGTTGCTGGGTGGACAGCTCCCACAGCACTAAATGGTAAACACCGGGTTTCAGGTGACACGTTTGGAATGTAGAAAATGCACTTTCATAATAAGCAACTCCCTAACACTGCAGGGTATTTTAATCTCCCTTTCTGCAGATGTGTGTGTGTGTGTGTTGATCAACCTTTAAGGTTAATAAACCCATCACAACTATGCTAATATGTGTTAAAGAGGTGGGTTTAGCATGATGAAGTGGTTTAAGCCAGTAGAGATTATATGCATGAACAGCTGAGCGTAAGAGCCTCACTGGCTGAATTGTGCACTTATAGTTATAAGGAAAACACTTATACTACAAAAAACAATGTGACAAGCCGATTGCATGGCACACCTTGCAAGATTAGCAAGTCTAATACAGTCTTGGTCCAAATATTTATCTAAATCTTGAGATGTATCAAAGACGCAGTTAAGATTTGTTAGGTCTATGTGTCTAGCTCTGTAATACTTGAGAGTCATTCTCAGCTCTTTAAAGCAAAAAACACTAAAAAGATCAGCGTGAAGTCATAGCAGTCATAGCAAGTGAACACAATTTTCTGTAATATTCCAGTTGATTGATTTGTAAATACATATTATAAAGTAAACAGTTGGAACTTGACGAAGGCTGTTGGTTACTGAAGCACTGAATCAACCATCACTATTCTCACATTTTCATTGTCTAATAACCACTTTAAGATGGCTTTCTTATACAGGGAACCTACTATGTGAATCTAATTGCAGCCATGAAAGACTGTGGATACTGTATGTGTGACCTGTAAGTGCCTGTATGGATGATTGTGCATTTTACACAATCACATTAGTACAACCAACTTCTACTTTACCTGACACACTGTAACAATAGTTTAATTCATGCAAGTTAATTAAATAGACTAACTGGTATGGCAACAATTGTCACTTTCAGTTGCTTACAGCGTAAGATGTCTAAATGTGTGGAAAAACCTGCAGCTACACACACACAGACACACACAAACACTGACAAAGCAGTCTTGCACACATTTCCCACACAGACACATTGTCTCATGTCCCTAATCGTGTGGTTTTCTGTCACTGCAGTGATCTACTTTGAGATCGTTACCTGTTTTTATTCAGGCAGGGCTTGTGTTTGTGTGTGTGAATGTGTATATGTGTGTCTGGGTGTGTGTCTGCTATTTGAGTAGTGATATACTCGACAAAAAGTCAAAGAGAGTTCATCCAACAAGATCAGGAGGATGTGCCAGGACTGTCATGTCCCAACAACTTTAGAGGAAAACTGAGACGCACATGCACGCATGCACACACGTACACATACACACGCACGCACATGCACTCACGCACACGAAGCTCGCATAAACACACAAGAAACAAAGTTCTCTCTAGATGTCAACAGAGACATTTATAATATTTTAAAAATGGAGTTGGAAGTTGGGATCAGGAAAGTAAATAAGATTTGCCATTGAGTAATAAAAAATAACACCTCTGAGTAAGTTTAAATATGTCTAGAAACCACATGTTACAGCCCTCATGCTATTCCAAACACTATTCTGCCAACTTCCTGTATCGGCTACAAAAAGGTGTATAAATGAGCTTAAAATTGAGGTACAAGGTTAAATATTTATCACATGAACTTATTTCCCACTTCTTCCTCATGTCCTTGGAGCTTTCTGGAAGTCCCCCTGTGAAAGCTGAGAACAGCTGGGTCTCTTGCTATGGTCAGGGCTTCATTCCCTTGGCCCATCCCCATCAAAGGCCTTCTGTTTGGGGGTAAAAGAGTCCAATTTCTGGGCCTCCCAAGACCAAACCCTATGGTGGCTTGAAGTAAAGAGCCTGGAGTGGGGTGGCGCTAAGTAAGCAGGGGCCCAGCGATAGCCCGGGATATGAGTAGACAGGCCTGCCTGACTAGTGGTTCTCTCGCTGGGGAGAAGAGGAATTTCTTGTGCGAGAAAGGAGAGGAAAAAGGGGCTAAATATAAGAGATATGTGTGGATGCGTGTATATTATTTGTAGGGGGCGCTGAGTGGGTGTGTGTGTGGACTGTATTTCCCTACAGTGCACCCATTAGGGAAACTCTGGAGAGAAATACATTCAGCACTTCATTTATTATTCTGAGCAGTCAGCTGTCATCTGTGTACTCACACACAGATAAGCAGTCACCTCTGTATGATCCATGCACACATAGCAGAAACACATAGCAGAAACACATGAAATAAATGAAGCGTGTCACTGATACAGACAGCCCGGGTGACAGGATTAATTCCCACAGGGACAACCCGAACTACAACTGTATTCACTCAAAACACTTCTAACTTTGGCTAACCAAACACACACTTTAAGAAGGAAAAACAAAGTCTATATATAGATGCTGATGGAAATATGGCATATATAAAAACTATATGACATGAGAGTCTAAATAAATGAGTTTGATTTTTATTTTAAACAATAAAAGCATTATCATATCACAACATGTATGTATGTTGGAGTTTTGAATTTGAGCAGTTTAATGTTTTTTCTTTTCTGGACTAGTTACACCGTATAATTTGAACACAGGATACGGGCCTAACCAATATTAGAAAAACAAACAGCAAGGCCACAGAAAACTACAATATTCTGCAGCAAAGCTGTATCGATTCTTCTGCATTTTTTATAAGATTTCAAAGCTCATAACAAGAACTTGGAATCTCGGTTGTTCTTTATCCTAATTTGGCAAACATCTCCTGAAGGAAAGGCACTTCTAAGAAAGGAGCTACTATGAAGAAGCAGCCATCATGAGGTGTGTTACCATCAGCTTGCCACAACAAAGAATGGAATCACAATGTCAACTTGAGAAGAATTAACAAATATTTATTAGACTTAATAGTAACAAGAGTGACATGTGTAAGTCAATATCAGTGCAGTGCTGTAGGACAGTTTATGGAGGTGTTGGCAAATGTGAGGTGTGTTACAAGTGTTTAAAGCTGGAAATCTACCTGTATGCTAATAAGAAAAGAGCTGAGTCTGAGAAAATCAAAGTTATCTCAACATTTTGAAAGGCATTGCTTCTATTAAACTTATAATTAAGACATCATTTTAGTAAAAAACTAACTAAAACTGTACAATAACAATATTTTGTTACAATATTTTGCAATAACAAACTTAAGTTTGTTTGTTTTTTCAGTACAATAAACAGTCTGTTTCATTAGATATACTATTGTCTCTGTACTATTTTCATTTACCTATAGAGTTTAAATAATGTTCAATTTATTGCACTGGCTTTTAATTTAAATTTTAAATGTGTGTTTTCTCTTTCCATGTACAGAACTGTGCATAAGTCTTGAGCTTGTTTTTTTTTTATATTTCACTAGGCAAATGGGAAAAAGCAAACATGAATAGCATCTGTTTGAACCTAGAAAACATACATGAAAATACAGTATATAAGTCAAAAACAATTCGAATGAGCTTAAAAGTCTCTTTAATCACGTTTTTCTATTCAGGTATGCTTTTAGTGCATTGACAGTGTATATGGGATTATCATGTTGAAAAATTAACACATTGCCAATCAGAGGCTGTTTATATGGTACTGAATGATTGATCATAATCAGATGGTACTTTTTTGCATTCGTAATACCATAAATTTTTCACAAGATCCCCAACACCACTGGCTGTAATGCAACCAGAGCCTCCACCATTGTTCAACATTTGGCTGTAGATACTCATTGTTGTACTTCTCTCCTGACCGCATCTATATGTACTGACAATATTTTAAACAAAACATTACAAACTTGGGTTCATCACTCCATAAGTTCCCACTGAGTTTCAGTCAATTTCCTGTGTAATATGGCATACCTCAGCTTTTTCTTCCTGTTTCCTTTCATTATAAAGGGTTTCTTGACAGTGATTCTTCCACTAAGACCATTTCTGATGATGCTTCAGCAAACAGTAGCTAGATCTACTGAAGGGCTCTCATGCCATGTGTCAGGTTTGCTGTTTTGTTTCCTATCCTTCATGAATTTCCTTGATTATCAGATACTGTTCATGTACACATTTCTTTGCTAAGATGTCTGTTATGTGTAGACAGTTCATCCCTTAAGTTAAGTCACTTTTTAAGCTTGAACGTCGTCACAACAGACTAGAACACGTGCATGTATTTCATTTTCATATTTATATTTTGATCCCCCGCTGTCCCCACCTGTCTTTACAGCTCGATGCTGCAGACAATAAAAGACGGAAGAAGGTGGAAGGATAGAGGGGAGGATGCGTGTCTCCTGTGAAAATAAACATGTGAAACAAGCACTCAGTGCTTGGGGTTTAGGTTTCGCTGCTGTGATGACACTGGGCAAGAGGTCATCGTAATCAAACCCTAAATACTGTAAGGGGATGTCTATTGAAATACGCACACTTTGTCAAAGACATTTTCCAAAATGTCTCAAATGCAGTAATTAGATTTAAACAACAGTGAAATCAAAAGTAGATGGAGGAAACACTATTAAAATGTTCCCCTAAAGTCAAATTAACAACAGTGTAGAAAAACTAGAATGAAGAAAAAAAAGATTAGTTGTGCATAAGTGCTTTACACTAGTCTAGGTCTGCAGTGTAACTTGTGATTAAAGTTACAAGATCATTTTAGTGGGGAGAAAATGCAATATTTCTCTATGAAACATGGAAGGAGTGAAATGGAAATATAATGTAACATGGAAAAGGAATAGGCTGTGTGAACAAACAGTACATGCAAATGTATACAAAATCAACACAGTAAGTTGATCACACCCAACCTCTGGATCGCCACCAACATGAGTGGAAAATGACGCTCTCAACACAGTTCTGGGAATCCCCTCACATAACAAGCCGATGCTGATGCAAATACACATCTATGCATGAGTATACCAGATTATTTCCACATTAAAATTGCTTTCCAGACTTCCTAGAACATGTGTGTGGCGAATGCATTGTCATCCACCACATACCGCACCATATACAGTTCAAGCAATGGTAGTACATTAAGTAGTATCTGAAATGGCCATGTTGAACTGACCACCAGCTTTTCCACTGACATACCACATTTACCACTGGGTTCAAATAAAATGTCCTGGAACACTCCTTCATGAAAGGAAATACAGACAGCTGAGACGGAAAGTGAAAATGTGACACAAATTGTAACACGATAGCGGATGTGATACCGGATATCAGCGAAGTACGTAAGAAAAAGCATTACTCTGTTTCTTAATGCTCCCCTCTCACACTTGTCTTCTGTCTCACCTGAGCAGAAGGGCCTGGGAACAACATCCTTACTACAGCTGTGAGTGACAGCTCATAGCCCCAAGGCAACCAGCTCCGCCTCCAGGTGAGGTCCGACCGTCTCAAGTTTCCTTCCTAACCCCCCTCATTCGTCTCCTGTCTTTGCCTCTTCTCTCTCAATTTCTCACAGACATAAAACTTTTTTTAAAAAACAGAATGACAAATGAGAGAAATGCACATATTTAATGTATTCATACAGTGGGGCAAAAAAGTATTTAGTCAGCCACCGATTGTGCAAGTTCCCCCACTTAAAATGATGACAGAGGTCAGTAATTTGCACCAGAGGTACACTTCAACTGTGAGAGACAGAATGTGAAAAAAAAATCCATGAATTCACATGGTAGGATTTGTAAAGAATTTAGTCGTAAATCAGGGTGGAAAATAAGTATTTGGTCACCTCAAACAAGGAAAATCCCTGGCTCTCACAGACCTGTAACGTCTTCTGTAAGAAGCTTTTCTGTCCCCCACTCGTTACCTGTATGAATGGCACCTGTTTGACCTCATCATCTGTATAAAAGACACCTGTCCACAGCCTCAACCAGTCAGACTCCAAACTCCGCCATGGCCAAGACCAAAGAGCTTTCGAAGGACACCAGGAAAAGAATTGTAGACCTGCACCAGACTGGGAAGAGTGAATCTACAATAGGCAAGCAGCTTGGTGTGAAAAAATCAACTGTGGGAGAAATCATCAGAAAATGGAAGACATACAAGACCACTGATAATCTCCCTCGATCTGGGGCTCCACGCAAGAAGAACGGTGAGCAAAGATCCCAGAACCACACGGGGGGACCTGGTGAATGACCTGCAGAGAGCTGGGACCAAAGTAACAAAGGTCACCATCAGTAACACACTATAACGGCAGGGAATCAAATCCCGCAGTGCCAGACGTGTTCCGCTGCTGAAGCCAGTGCATGTCCAGGCCCGTCTGAAGTTTGCCAGAGAGCACATGGATGATACAGCAGAGGATTGGGAGAATGTCATGTGGTCAGATGAAACCAAAGTAGAACTTTTTGGTATAAACTCAACTCGTCGTGTTTGGAGGAAGAAGAATACTGAGTTGCATCCCAAGAACACCATACCTACTGTGAAGCATGGGGGTGGAAACATCATGCTATGGGGCTGTTTTTCTGCCAAGGGGACAGGACGACTGATCCGTGTTAAGGACAGAATGAATGGGGCCAAGTATCGTGAGATTTTGAGCCAAAATCTCCTTCCATCAGTGAGAACTTTGAAGATGAAACGAGGCTGGGTCTTCCAACATGACAATGATCCAAAACACACCGCCCGGGCAACAAAGGAGTGGCTCCGTAAGAAGCATTTGAAAGTCCTGGAGTGGCCTAGCCAGTCTCCAGACCTCAACCCCATAGAAAATCTGTGGCGGGAGTTGAAAGTCCGTGTTGCTCGGCGACAGCCCCAAAACATCACTGCTCTTGAGAAGATCTGCATGGAGGAATGGGCCAAAATACCAGCTACTGTGTGTGCAAACCTGGTAAAGACCTATAGTAAATGTTTGACCTCTGTTTGCCAACAAAGGTTATGTTACAAAGTATTGAGTTGTATTTTTGTTATTGACCAAATACTTATTTTCCACCCTGATTTACGAATAAATTCTTTACAAATCCTACCATGTGAATTCATGGATTTTTTTTTCACATTCTGTCTCTCACAGTTGAAGTGTACCTCTGGTGCAAATTACTGACCTCTGTCATCATTTTAATTGGGGGAACTTGCACAATCGGTGGCTGACTAAATACTTTTTTGCCCCACTGTATATGCTAAAATACCCCCACATACACACACACACACACACAAACAAAGACATCTCCCCCCACCAAGTCACAAAGGTGAAGGGGTCAGAGTATGTCTTTATGTGCATCTTTATTTTAATGTGTGTGTACAGAGCCCGAGGTAATGGGGTTTCAATTACAGGTAAGCTTCCTTTCCCAGGTGAAAAGCAGAGCAGAGAGAGGCAGCTTAAAATCTCACAGCCTCAGGTGACTTCAGCACAACTCGTACATTGCCACGCCGCCACTAGTACTTTCGCACCTGTCGGTAAATCCATTTATATTCACTCTGATAATTTGATCAAAATCACTGTAAGTTACTACTGAAATTACTGACACGTAGACACATTAACCCAGTTATGTTACTTGTAATAAGATTAAAACGTGACCAAGCGAAGTTCAATTAAAGCTTAATTGCATGATTCATATTTCCTACACAGCATGTTCATCCTGTAACATCAAAGAAAAAAATAAAGAGGAACTTGTCTCCATAACCAACTCACTGGTTCACATATTCTGCTGCAGCTATACACAACCAGACAACCACGTCAACTGTTAATTGAGAGCCACATGTAGTGCCGGGTGAGCTGCATGCGCGTCACCCACTGCCTCTCTTTCATTCACACACACAAAGACGTGGATGATGGACCCTGTTCTGTATATCCCCTCATGTATGTGCACACTGAATCAAAACATGGTCATGCACAGTTGAAAGTATTGCTGGCTTTTGCCCTCACAGCAGACGCCTGGCTGAAATTCCTAAACAGATCAATCACAGAGATCAGAATCATAGACTGTATGTCCAATACAAACATAGTTAAGCCTAAGCCTGTGAGATCTTTACACTGAACTTCTAGTAGAGGCCAGCAGGGGGTGAATCCTGTGGGCATCAGCTCTGGTTTTTAAAGTCCCGTTTTGTAGCCTAAAGATTTCCACTCTCACTTTCACCATCTTGAATGAAAAAAAGGAGTTCTGGCAATGAGGGGTAGATTTATCAGTGAAACAGCACATTCATTGGCTACTGTGACTGACAAATAATTAGCCAGTGAGCATGCATCCATTTTAAAACATATGGAAGCCTGTTTCCGCCACTGAAGAAAAAAAAAGGATCCAGAACTTGACATTTCGAATTATTTTCTCAAAATTTCGAGTTATTTTCTCAAAATTTCGATTTATTAACTCAGAATTTCGACTTATTAACTCAAAATTTTGAGAAAAATATCTCGAAATTTCGAGTTAGCGCTGCCAATCAGTAATCTAAGTGAATGACGTAATTTCATTGTTACCCGGAAGCTGAGGCCCTCAGGTACAAATGCTACCGCTAAGCTACCGGTATTACATCCAGTCATGAATGGACAGATTGCTGAGTATTTTCAGCGTGGCTTCAAAAATGATAAAATCCTTGTGTTATTAGCTGAATCACATGGCGTTACTATCAGCAAAACGTACTTGAGTGCGCGTTACTCTGTGCCATATGCTTCCGGGTAACAAGAAAGTGACCTCATTCACGCAGATTACTGATTGGCAGAGCTAACTCAAAATTTTGAGTTATTAACTCAAGATTTTTAGAAAAGTAACTCGAAATTTCGAGTTATGTTTCTCCAAATTTCGAGTTAATAAGTCAAAATTTCGAGTTAATAAGTCGAAATTTTGAGTTATGGATGCTTCCATAAAAACATGCTATCACTGAGATTTATTTTTAAAATGCAGGAACCCAGGGAAATGATTTAGCCAATAAACCCAGCAAGAAAGTACATACAGAGGTCAAGTTAGCAAGATATTTTTCCATGGACTTCTATAGCTCTTAGATGACAGGTTTGAGGTACTTTGGCACAGTCTTAATTTTTCCAACCCAAAAAAAGCTACATGTTTTCTTTACCATCTGTGCTCCTGTGATTGCAAAAGAAGGTTATTTGTAAAGGCTCACTTAAATTGTGACCTTGTAAAAACACTTTTCTGATGGGTTGATGGCCTTAATTGCTAGCTTCAAGACTAAATTTACTGAGTGTTCCTCTATTTGATAGTCCAAAACTTCGTGCACTTTTTACATCTAGTTTTAAAGCTTCAAATATAGTACTCTGCAAACCAGTTGGTAAATTTATGGTAGCTTCACCCATCTTCATAAAGTCTATGGTTAAAATGCACACAGTCACTAGTCAATATCGTGCTTGACTAGGGTGATACAAATAACATTTAGAAAATTTCCAAATTTCACTCAGAGACAAAGGAGGAAGACGAGGATGAGGAGAACAGAAGTCAGTAATTGCAGCTGTAAGAAAGATGCAAAATGTGACACCAAACAGATGCTAACCTCAGCTTGGGAAATAATGACACATGAACGAAGAGAAATTTAAGGGAATAAATTATAAATACTTGCTGTAAAAATTCTAACATTGACCAAACCTGACTGGACCGGGCTTCACAACCTTGTTCAGATCATACAACTTCATCATCTTTGTGGCTCAACCCAACATGGGTCTTTCCTTGTGATTATAAAAATGTAGAGATTTCTTGGAAAAGTGATTTTTCAGTTTCAATAGAAATACACTATTTTCACCACAGCAAATGAGTGGTATGGCTTTTGGAAGAGTTAAACTTTAAGTGAAAAAGGAGATTGTCAAAACTATTAATTTTGTAAAACTATGACGTAACCCTTTGAGTTCTTCAATGAAATACCTTAATGTGGGAATTTAGATCAGTCCAGCTAGCTGCATATGTTTGACAGAGAGATAGTATTTGCTGTATTGAATACAATAAATGCAAATGCTTTTGTACAGTAGATGGAGTGAGTGTTGAGTGTGTGGAAGTCAATCACTTAGTTACTGTACTCTGGTAAAAGCATATAAAGTGGAGGCCCCAGAGTCACATAGTATGAGCAATGAGAAAATAAAACAAAGGGAGACAGGCATAATGTTCTCAGCCATTTATATGAAAGTGCCAAAAAATGAGGTCTGAAAAATGTGTAAATCGAAACGGCCAGCTTCAAGCCATTCATTTCCTGCGGTATCCGGGTAAATATTATGAACTCTACTCCAGAATTCAGAGCAGACTATCCATCACAAGTCACACAAGCCAAGTTTGAGCTCACATTTACTCTACTACCAACATAATTAGTTAGAGAATTACAGTCTCAACAATTGCGTGTGCATGTGTGTGTTTGTGTTTGATATAGCCATGCCCTGGCAAACTTCTAAGGAAGACAAACACATTGCCTCATTCCAGGATACAGGGTTCCTGAATCTACATCAAGATGGCAAAAAGCCAGGGCTGAAAATCCAGAATGAAACATACAATACATGCATACATGAATACGCAGTACATGTATATGGACATGAATGCATAAACGCGTGCAAGGCAGGTGGTGAATGACATTTTCAGATTGACAGATTAATGCAATTATTTCTCTATCCTCTTTCCTAGTTTGTCTTTGCAGAGGCGATTTGGTCATAAAACAACATTATCATATTTTCTACTGTTGCACCTGCAGGTATATGTGCCCAGGCATCAACAAGACTGTAGAAGTCCTGTGCATAACCTATAACCCTTAACACTGATACTGTCCATGTGACATGTAAATTACTTAAAATAACTTTTTTGCCCTCTTTGCTTTCTTATTCTATTACAGTACTATGTAAACTACCATCAGCTGATCAGCAATATAACAATGTAAAGTGCTCAGCCTCAAATTCTTCTGGTCTACTACATCACTTAAATCTATAACAGTCAAAAACTTGGCTTTGTACTTGTAATTATTTAAATATTTTTTTAAATTGAGTTTTGCCAAGATGTTATTCGCCAAGTGCTGCAATGCCAAAGCATGCAACACAGTAACATTTGCTTCAGTTTTGTCGTACGCTCTACAATCATGATAAAGAGCCACTGACTAGGAACACATTTCAACTTGTTCTGAACTCTTTTACACCAAACGTATGTTTATTTTGTTAAATCTATTCCGCTGTACCTACAGCATATACAGTATATGTAAGACTACTTATTTCCTGAACTCTATATTTCAACCAATCAAAACAAACCTAGAAAGGCACTGGTGGAAGCTTGAGTTTTCCTGTACCCCCCTCCAATTCAATGACATTGCAATTTTGTTACAAATTATACTTGTAGTATGAACCAGTTGATAAATCTACAACGTGGTGAAGTCAAATAATGCGAAAGGAGAATGTGGCAAAAGAAGTGAGTTGATTACACAGTTTTCTTCTTAACCAGTTTACAGGCTTCTTGGTTCTCATGTATCCACATTTGCTATCGTCACACATGCAGTTTTCCTGTGCTTGTGCGGTGGTGCTGTCACCTCGAGATACGGTGAGCTTGGCACCTTGGGAAATGAGTTCGCTCACATGTGTTTAACATTATAAAAGGGTGTGTTTTAACCCAAACCATGACAAGAGTCAAACTCCATTCTCCTGGTTAGGGTGTGTCTTTATCTCTTCAATCTTTTCTGCGTCCGAACACAGGCGTGTTCTGTCTTTATAGTTTGTGAAACGTTAATGTGGGTAATTTCAGAAACGCTTACACGGTTTGTTTAACTCAGAAGAAACAAACGACTGATACGATCGCTTAGTTGGAGGCCTTGCTGCTAGAAGAACAAATAAGCGCACACACTACAAGCAGTAAACACATGCTTCATAGGCACTATACAGCCAACTGCTTTCCCTAGGGAGAAGTTGAGTGGGGGGTTAGATGCCTTGCTAAAAGGCACATTATCTGTGGATATACTGTATGTTGAATCGAGCTGAACTGCTCATCATTACCGCCCACATTTTTCCATCCCCGTCCACTGAAGTGATCACAAGTCGCTTCTCTAGGCTAAGGCTGCCTCCCTGAGCAACCAGGCTGTAAAGCTGCAAAAATGAAACCAAGGAGAAAAATTGGGATCTTTCTCTTCGCAGGAAAACGAGGAGAGGTAATTGGATAGATTTCTCTCCTCTTTCCAGTGCCTCCAATGCTACTTGCCAGCTGGCCAGACAGAAGCAGAGACTTCTGGGATAGATTTATGTGTAGTGGTGGGTCTAAATTGGCCCCACATCAGGATGGCCTCTGACTAAAGTATTAATGATGGCTCCTGTTGAAATGTGTGTGTGGAGGATTCTGGCAGCTTTTACATGTCTGGATTGCCCCCTCTAAGCTGTTCTCCGTCAGCAATACCACACAAACACATGCAGACACATATAGAAAGAAGCATATTACCAGAAGCACCAGAAAGACTACCACGCATGAAATGCACAAGGACACACACTCTGTCCTTATCCCCACTTGGCTCTTGATGAACTGACCGCAACTCAAAGAGAAGCTGAGCAGATATAGCATGATGACTATAACTGCTTCTCATTCTCCATTCTCTTCAGCCATCGCTCTAACCCATCATAAGTACCACTGTGAGAAAACCTTCCCACATGTCCTCACATATGTACACTAAAATACTCATTTGAATAGCCACCTAAAATTTTTTTCCATCTATGAAGAATTAATTCATTTTCAGATTAAATGTACTGAGTGTGCCCAGTGCATGCCAGTGGCCTCTGAGCTTAAGTGCCTGCACTGAAAGTCTTTTTTTAACTGGCAGAAGAAGGTTGGTTTGAGGCACAATGGTGATATCCTTTTGCTACTAAAATATCTGTAAAGTTTTGAAACCACAACTCGCCATGTCAAGTGCAAAGCTGTGTTTACTGACCAGAGTTTTGACCACACTTACATTTGAAGCTTTTGAAGTTTGACAAATTAACAGTAAGTTAATTTGACAAAACAAATAAAAAGAAGCAGAATTATTCAGTTCTTAAAACATTTTACATTTATTTGTATATTACAAATACAGTGAGGTAATAAGTCAAGGTGGGAAAATGTAAATATTTACTGAAAAAATGCATAAATGTGGAAACATTTATGAGTAGCAATGTTGTTTTGTTTTTTTTTTGACTGCAAAGCAGTTTTGCCGAACAAAGCGACGTTAATGTTCAGGATTGTCTTTGAAGTCAAATAGGTTGAGTTATTAGTGAAGAATATGTTTTGAATCTGAAGCCTTGTTCTGTCTACAGTTTTTAAAAAGCGCCTTAAAGTTTGCTTACAGTTAAAAATAGCACAATTACCTGCATGCTGTCTCTCTTCAGAATAAGCGGAGGAAAGCGAGGAGAGTTCCATTTCCTCACAAATCGTATTATATCTCTTAACTACGTTACATCTTCCAAAGCTGTCTTCAACGCCAGTTTCACTGCTCTTTAAAGAACATCACAGCCGTCCACAGTGGCAGCCTGAGAACTGTCACCGAGGCCGTTAGAAAACCATTAACAACGGATCACGCTCCTCAACTGTAATCACAGCCTGTTTGCTTTGGAAATGGTGGGTGAAACAACAGTCAGTTACAGCAGCGCAACACTGCCCAAGTTCTGATTAAAAAGACTCAGATGTGAAATTCAGGCACTGTTTATGTAAATAAACAGGGAACTACCAAGGTGCACATGTGCACACTAAATAGAAAAATAGGGGGGATTAAAAAAAGACATTAAGGGAAAAAGAGAAATATCTTGTAGTTGCCAGTCTCAGAGTATCAACAAAGGCGTTCAGTGCGTGATTCTTTGGCAGGTAAACCTTTGAGGCATTTGCACATACGTAAACCTGATTCCCCCCAAAAGTGTGTCAAATACTGTAATACTGTATACTGCAACTATAGAATCAGTAAAAAAGGCAACTGACTTATGATGCATAGTCAGTATGCAGACAGAAATGCAACGTGATATAGCCTGTGTGCAAACACACAGACATTTGCAACACATACTGTTAACTGTCAAAGAATATAAAAGCCATCCTGAAGAGTCTAAAAGTGGACTTATCATTAGACACACACACACACACACAAAACACACACACGAAACACAAAGAAACTCTAGTGGTTTCCAGTGGAGCAGAAATACCATTATACCGTTAACTGTACATTACAAATGGGCTGCCAACTGTCTCTAGAGTATCACATGACCACCAATGGCTCCTCCAATTGGCTGGCAGGATGAACAGCATGGGTATCAGGTTAGCGATTGATTGGGTGATGTGTGGTGGAACAGATGGAACAGAGAGGAAGTGTATTCCCAGGAAACCACACCAAACCACTGGGTTTTTCCACAGGCAGGTGAGGATATGTATACACACACACACACACACACACACACACACTATATAACAAGACAATTTCTAAACCTGCACCGCTCTTTCTTGTTCTCTCTCTTCCTGTCTCTCTCTTTCTAGCCCTCACAGGCTATTTGGTTCTGCATATATCTTCATTATGTTTAATTACCTTCTCATGTTTCACTGGAATGAATCCACATGTGAGTGAGTTGGGAGGCGAGATTTCTTTTCCTTTCCAAATTCTGAAGCTTTTTTTTTTTAATCTGTCCAAAAGGTACAAAAAATTAACAAAAGACAAAAAGCTGAATTGACATACTTTTCCATGGCAAGATTTATACTGGAGCAAAACTGAAAAATCAGTCTGCAAATCTACTGTGTCCTGACACGATTCATGTTGTTACTGGCTGAACATGGAAAACATCAAACACAGGTGATATTGTTGAAAATCAGCCAACAAGGAATTACTTTAAAAAAAAAGAAGAAGAAAGAAAAAATCTCTTAGCATAAATCTATATAACTTTATAGTAGCCAGTGGAAACTTTAACATCCATAGTCAAAGGGGATTTTTCATATCATTAAACTGGCACTGGTTTATTTGTTTGGGGTTTTTCTTTTTTTGTTTGTCTGCATTACCTTTTTAACATGATGAGCAGATTGGTAATTGCTGATTGAGTTAACATTTTTATACAAAAGTCAAATAAGATGATGCTAGTGTGGAAGTGTCTCTTGCAGCTATGTACCCTGCTATGTTGGCACTAGAACATTTTTTCTTTTCAAATTGTGTCTAATCCCACAACAAGCAAACAACAACAAAGTGAAAACATTTAATTAAACTGGAGTTAATCTACTAATAGTTTGCTTTTTATTAATACGTTATGCAAAAAAGAAAGTTTTTACAGGACTCCATGCAGTCTTGTGGAAATAGGCACACTGTTACTGCTCACATAGGAATTAGGAGGCAGCCAGATGCTCTTATTTCACAAGCAAGTGTGACTATCTCTATAAAAGTTTCCAAAATAACTATGACACAATTTTTGGAACAAAGTCCAGTGGAGATTTTCACGCACAGCATGATGTTTGGTGAAAACTAATCAGTCAATCAGTACAAATACCTAATACCACTTGGTAAACACTTTGGTGGAGGGGTGATGATCAATAAGTCATTTTGCAGCCACAGGACTTGGGCACCTTGCAGTTGAGTTGACCATAAACTCCTCTGATTACCAGAGTATTCTAGAGTTCAGTGTGAGGCTAGCCAAGTTAAAGCTTAACTGAAACTGGTTCATGAAACAAGACAATGATGCCAAATACAGCAGCAAATCTATAATAGAATGGCTAAAACAAGAAAAGAGTACAAGTGTTTCAATGGCTCAGCCAAAATCCAGACCTCAAACCTATTGAAATGCTGTGGCATAACCGTAAGAGAGCTGCGCAAAAACGACTGTCTGCAAACGTCAGTAAACTGAAGCGATGTTGTAAGGAGGAGTGGGCCAAAGTTCCTCCATAGAAATGTGAGTGACTGGTAAAGTCATGGGGAAAACCAAGTTATCAATCTACACAAACACAGGATGTACTTAGTTTTTCATACGACTGCATAGAGTTCTGTGCAAGCTTCCTTTTTCACGAAGTCATTTCTACTCTCACTTTTATTTAAAAAACAACTTAAATAATGTTTAGGTCTGCTTATATCTATATCTCTATAGATATAGATATATAATTTATATCTACATCTCTCTCTTTATAGCTATAGACATATGTTATATATCTATGTGAAGTGGGTTTTTTTGTAGAGGCGATAGATTTTGAGTCAATCACAAGCAGCAGCTAGACCGAAAAAGTTTCCCTTGTTTACAACCGCATCATGTTTTAGAAATCAAGTAATTTCTCAATAAAATGACAGGCAACTGATTTTGTTTGCCAGAAGCAATCTGAGATGAAAACAATCTTCTGTCATTCTTCTTTGGTGATTGAAAAGGTATACATTTCATTCTTTATTTGACAAAAAAACTTGTTTTAAAAATCCATCTTTGTAGGCCTTCTCTCTGAGTTTATCCAACAATGCAATTTTTTCCCCTGAGAAAAAATAAATTGTTCAGCGTTGTTCCACCATTACACACGGACCAAAATGGGGCAAAATAAACGAAAACAACTGGAAATATCCTCAGAAGCAAACATTGGAAAAAAAGAAAAACTTTTCATGGAACACGCTTTTGCTGATAGTGCTTTTTTCTGTCTGAGAGGATGCCGGATCACTTTCTGACAAAATGGCGGGAAAAAATAATTCAATTTTTTTTAAATGTTGATATACCATGAATATGTAAATTAATTGAAATGAAAACTTTTGAAACAATGTCAAGGTTTTTAATGAATGCAAAGCAGAAGATCAAATTAAAAACAATTCATTTCATTACTCAGTTGTTGGGATTTATGAATGTATCTGAATGAGTGGACAGCTGAAATGGTGTCACTGGCTAATGACTAAAACTATATCTGCATATCCTCAAATATGGATGCAAATAAGGTCTCATATACAGTATATGAGACACGACTACAGGTTGCAACAATACATGCACTGTAAGAACCCATTATTTACCTTTTACAGCACATCTGTGAAAAATTAGCTTTTTGGAGTTTAAAAAGTGCCACCCACTGTTTTGAATTCCTTTTTTCTACACATTTCTGGGGGGTTCACAGAATGCGCTTCAAAGTCTAGCTGCTGTGAGCACAGCCATTGTTCACCAGATACAAATCAATACATCTCCTGTTGGTGTACTTTAAGCCTCACAAATAAGAGCGATTTGCACCGTGCAACGATGCAGAGGGGATGATTCTGCAGCTGTTAAGCAGTAAACTTCTCGAAAGGGGCTCATTTCACAGTGCCTGTGCAGATAAGGATAAAAAGAGAAATCAACGATGAAATAATCAAACCAAAAAATAATCATACTAAAAGAAAAACTGTTTGAGTTACACATGGCTACAGCAGAGTGACCCTTTAATCCAGAACTGTGCCAAGATATACAATTTGCTAATAAAAAAAATGAAGAGAAGATTAATTGCTAGGCTACCTGTAACTTACTGAGCTTACAAATATATTTTGCTGCACTACTAGATCTGTGAAAGGACTTGGTTTCTTTCATTCTTCATGATCTCACTTTGTGGGCTCAGGTGCTAGAGCAGGTTACCTACCAATCAGAAGGACGGTGGATTGATGCCCAGCTCCTCCTGTCTATATGTCAAGTATCCTTGGGCAAGATACAGAACCCCGAGTTGCCCTTGATGCATCCAACAGAGTGTAAGTGTACGTGTGAATATTACATAAAAGTGCTTTGGTATAGGGACAGTATTGAGACTTTCCACTTTCAGTGACCAAATTTAGTAGAAAGTTGTGAAATAAGTAAAGTCCACTTTCAGTTTCTTTGGTATGGAAAGAAATATGGACAGCACTGTCATCTTTGATTGCAATATGCTTATTGTGATTATTTACTTCCTTTTTTGCAGTTGTAAGCTGCAGCTGATTTTCTGTAGAATCAAATGTAACTGGAACATGATTTTAATAAAACTACAGAATTTACGACAGAGAGGGTGAAAATCTCCTTTCAGTGAATTTGCAAAATAATTCATTTTTAGAAATTAATTTAAAATATTTTGCAAGGTTTATCCATGTTCTTTGAAACATGGATAAACACCACACCCCTAAGATTATAACTCCAGGTTAAATCCATGTCCAGGAAGCACTAGTTTGGGAGCCAATGTCCTTGTGTAATCTGTGTCAAGGAAATTGCTCCCATGTGTGTTAATGCTACTGACAGCACTATTAGGTCTCAGTATTAATGGCTTGCTGTAACACACAGCTAAACAAACAACTGCCAAATCTAGCTAACCCTGTGTGTGCCTTAAGGGGCTCACACAGGACAGGAGATGGTTCTTAATACAGTAGCAGCTGCGCTGTAGCGGAGCGTGGTTGGAAGTGATAATGATTACGACACAACCACATTGCTTTTGTTCTTTTTTGTTTTGTTCTTTCTTTGTTTAAGACAGTTTCAAGGATTAATTTTAGTGTTACAGATTGATTTCCATAAATTAAGTCCCATAACACCTTTGTAAAATTTCACAAACTATTAAAAGCCCCAGTAGAAAATCTACATTATTTTTTTCTGTGACTAACTGTTGATTTTCCAGATTTTCCAGTGAAAGTTGCCCACAGCCCAGAACAAAATGAGACATCAGTAGCCATTAGTTTACCATTAATTTTCTTGGACATGAAAGTTCCTATTTAACCCCCCCCACACCCCACACCCCCCAAGAAAAAACCCCCAAAAAACTATGGTGTCATTACATCTCATTATTTTGTTCTTAAAAGCTGTGCTTCAGATGAGACTGCAGGCAATCCAATGTATAAAATCATATAATCACAGAGACTGGTGGATACAACAGTACATGATGCTAATTAAAATAATCAATGACTTATCCACCTCACTTCAGATAAAAACAAAAAAGAGGAGAATCGTCATAAGTTGTCAGTAACACTACATGCTGCACCTTAAGTGTGAATGAATTCCCTCTAAGTTCCCACTTCCTTCCTCCCAGTGGTCTCAGACTGAGTTCCCAGTGGGATGAACATAAGATATGTCAGTGAGATATACTTGTACACTCTCAGTATATGTGTTTGATGTGTTTGTGTGTCATATGTGGAGGAGGGATTGCCTAGACAGTCTGTCTGTATGTGTTTGTGTGAATGCACATGCTTTGACACCATAGGTCTCTATATGAGTGATGTCTTGCCTGTGTCCTACACTTGAGGCTTTGCCTTTAGTAAATCCCCAGAGATGGCAGCCTAACCCAAACATTCAGCTGTCAATCACTTTAAGCACTAACCATGGTCATGACCCGGGAACAGGAAGAGGCCTTGTTATCCCTTACTGTGCTACTCTGGAGGAAGCCATGTATATGGAGCTGTATCTGTGTTTGCCTAACTATTCACCAAAGTGTATGTTTGTGTGTGGTGAGAGTTCAGCATAAAAGGTGCACTTTTGCAACCAACTTCTATACATCCATAAACACATAAACATATTAACTCAATTAAATTTATGGCTGAAATGCAAAAAATGTTAACTGGGACTTCTTTATGTGGAATGTGCCCATTTCTATCTAACAAGAAAATAACTGTTTCAGTGTTGTTTAAACCAGCGGTCTCCAACCTTTTATGCGCCACGGACTGGTTTATGCCCGACAATATTTTCACGGACCGGCCTTTAAGGTGTCGCGGATAAATACAACAAAATAAAACTAGTACCGGTACCGAAAAAAAGAAGATTTATTCATAACACACGTGAAAAGACCCAGGAAAACCGAGTTAACAATCAAAACGATAACAAAATAATGCTGAAAACCGATAAAAACCCCCGAAAGCCATACATTTCACACCTGAGCCTCAACTCTCACGGCCCGGTACCGGTCTGAGGCCTTCAGAAGCAGTTACACCTGTATTTTTATGTAAAAAAAAAGAAAGAATAAAAAGCCGTTCAAATTCCTAGTATTATTTAACCATTTTAAACGTGTATGTTTGCCGGTGCCAGTTTATTAGATATGATTCATGCAACCAATCTAAAGCATTTGAACTGAGGTTTGAACTGGAGCCAGAAAAAAGCCTAGAGAATGGCTTTAAGGCCACTTACATCTTTTCCAGCTGGATCTAAGATGATCCAAATATGAGAAGAAGGCTGAAGCAGTAGAAGCGCCAAACCTGGTCGCATATTTAGCGCCAGTGTTTCATTTTGTTATATATTTTTTTTCATCATCTTAGAAATCATCATCTGTTCCTCTGCTGATGTCTAGGGTTCGACTAGGTGGCGCTGACTGAATTTATTGCCTTTGGAAGAAAAATTAAATGGTCCCCTTTTATGTAAGCATGAAGGAGAAAGACTGGGTTGGAAAAAGAACCGTTGTGATACGATATCATCTCTGACTGGGATTTTACGTTTTGTCAAGTTAACTAACACAAAGCAAGGCAAACTTTGTTGAACTTCCTTTGTAGTGTACCCCTAAGTCAGCTGATGGCTTACGTTAACATCTCTGAAGTTTGCAACCTTCAGTTGTATTCCCTTCAGTGTTAAGCTTCTGTAATACATTCTGTATTCATAAAACTTAAGAAACGTGTAATGTAAAATTCCCCTTCCCACCTGCCCCTCCCCTTATTCTCGCTATTATTTTTTTTGCTATGCTCTAGTTGTCTACTTTAAAGGTGCTAATTATGTACTGTGGTCACGCAAAAACAAAAGAAAGGCAATCAAAATATAATTTACTATATTCCACATATATGTGGATAATGTCAAGTGAACACCTGGCACCTATGAAAATATTTATCTAGGCTGGAATCAGCGCTAACAGGACTTTTCTTTTGGCATGCAGTACCCCGTCTGCTGGTAACCTTCCGCTACGTTTCGACTCCAAGAAGATTTAATACTGATTAAAATAAACACACAGTCTTAAGTCATTACCCACTTTATGGAGATAAGTGGTAAGGCTGTTGGAGACTAGGAAATCTAAGTGACATAGCTGTTGTTTAAAGAGCGCAGGGGTGGGAAATGAATATCAGCACGAGACGTGACCCCAAGAAAAAAGAGGAGGGTAAAGGAGGAAGCATAAAAGTGCTTTAGAGATTATTCAGAAGTTAATTTCACTTGCTGTTGGCTAATAATCAGGTGGTTACACATTCACTGCCACTTACCTTTTGACTTAGTGGATAAGCCAGCTTAAGCTCCGTTGGTGACATGAAATGCAAAAAGCCAAATCCACATCTCAGTGATGCCCACAGAGTGTGCACAGCTAATGCCGAGGCCTATGTTAATGTTTTATTTAATTTAAAGTGCCTCATACTTTCAGACATTTTCCTTCACTGTCAGTATTTGTATATCAGAGCCTCTAAGTGAATCTCAGCTTTTTGAACATCTTGGCGTGTGATTAACTATGTGAAACCTTGACAAAGAGAGTGTGAGAAAATGAACAGACAAAGAGACAAAAACACATGTACCGTGTGTTTGTCTTTGAGCCAGGGAATGAAATATAGGGCCTGAAGTGTGTGTGACTGAGTGTGTGTGTCCTGGCACGTGTGAGGTGGTGTGTGGGCGTCGAGAGGGAAAGCTCATAAAACCCATGATCACACTGATGAGGTCACAGGGAGTGAAACCGGAGAAAGCCTTTCATTTCCTGTCTCATTCCATCCCTCTCTCTCGTACTTCCATTCATCCATCTCTCCTCTGTCTATACTTTACTTCTGTTTTTCACAAGTAATGCCAAGAGCCAAAGTCTTTCTCACCCCCACGTCTATCTGGAATTTTTCACCGTGTCACTGTAAGGTTGGAAAACATGGATATAAGAGAGAGTTTTGCTGTTTAATCTGACTGACGTTTGTGTTGAGCCTTAACAAATGAGACAGGAAAATGTAATTCCTGCTTTTCACAAACTCCTTTCACATGTGCTGTGGTTTTTCACACATGATATGTTCACTGTATGGGCTTCAATGGGTAAAAACTAGGGGTGGGAGAAAAAATCGATACTGTGTGGTATCGTGATATTTTGTTTGCTAATAATGTATCAATACAGGGACAGCAGAAATCGATATTTTGTTACAAAAAAAGTTTTTTTTTCTGAGCAAGAATCCTGACACTGTCCAAATGTGTTTAACTTTTTTCTATGGCAGCAATAAACATGACAGTTTACTTATTTTAATTTAAGACATGTTTTATTTTAATTTAGTTTAAAACTTTTTTATTTAATGTAAAATTATATTTGTTTTAATTTACTTTCAAATTCTTCAGTTGCTGAATGGGATGCATAGTTTTCATATTGCATAGTTTAGAATAGCTCTAATTGTACCAGATTGTTGCATTCAGTTAAGTTGGACTAGACTGTAATACAAACCGATCAGTTTGTCAACAATATAACTGACTGAAATGAGAGAAAGACTGAGTGTGAGACTTTGTTATTAGATAAAATGAATATTGATAAAGTTTACCTTTATGTACAGAATCTGAATATCGCAAAATATTTTAAGAAATTGCAATAATATCGTATTGTGCGTTAAGTATTGTGATAATATCGTATCGTGGGATGTATGGTGATTCCCACCTCTAGTAAAAACGTCTGTCAGTTACAAAACTCTTGCACTCTTACAAACTCATTTGGTCTTTCTTAAAACTACAATCAGGAGTTAACAATAAAAAGTATATATAATCCTCCACATGCTCAATTGCCAGGTAATGTCATTTAAGAGGGTTTAATGATTTGACCTTCAGAGGATACAGACGTGTTTAATAAAGTCTACCAGCACCGAATGCACCAGAAAGTTCTGTTTTATCTACTCCAGTATTTGCATAGTCCCACAAAAATGGAGAGGTGTTAAGCAGAGCTTGATACAATTGCAAGTAACACCAAACCTATGGCACTTTTTACAACTATTATTGGTTATTGGTTGCAAACAGTGATTAGATGTCTATCAGGTGGTCTGAGAAATCTGAGATCAGCAGAGAAAGACATATTTTCTACTCAGTGTTTGCTTAGCAGGATGCATTTACTAGCTGTGAGAACTATTCTCTCTACGCTTTCGTTAAATAAAAACAAAGTTCATTTCATATCCACCTGTGCAACAAAATATGCTGAAAGAGGGCCCAACACAGCAAAATGGGCTGTTTCTCTTTGTTAATTTGACTTATGAAACCACAAATAGCCATCATGCTTTATGAGTGAAAGTGTGACACTTGTTCAGCAGCTTTCTTACAATCAATTTTCTTCACATTTCACCAAAACCTCAAGGTACACCTGAGCTCACTCCACAACGCAACAGTCGAGAACCAGTGCAGCAGTGGATAACAGAGAACTACACAACCGCTCCTGCAGATACTCTGCTTCTTATCGCAGATTCATTACTGGTCAGTGTTTGGCAAAAACTCCAAGGTGCGGGAGTAGCTGGCTGCCAGATTGACTGTCCCATCTGTGTGCTCACGTTTAGTACAGGGAGGAAAATTAACGGCAGGAAAGGCAGGAATGGTGCTGAGGGAAGCTGTGTTTACTTTCACAAATAGTTGCGTTCCCCAAGACAAAAACACTGCAACATTAAAACAAGCTACAAGATATGAGTTCAAAACAAACAAAAGCAAATAACTGACAAGAGGAGTTAACATCAAATGTAAAGAGGCACCTTGACTGGAACAAAAAATTCCTTAAAAGTAGAGCGAAGTACAGTAAAAGAGCCTAGTCTATATTTGTGTGCAGTCTTCGTATATCATCACCAAGCAAACTGCCACTACTGATTAATCTTGATCTAACATCTCTTTGTATTTGTGCGTATAGAATATATTCCATTTGTTCCCCCAAGGGGAAATAGTGAAGCAGCAGTGCTAAGAGTGATTCGGTATTCTGCATCCAGTGTAAGGTTGAGCACAGGGGACCTCAGGCTTTCTCAGAACCATATTTCATGTATTTTTAAATTTTTTTTATTTATTCTAGTTTCATAAAAACAAACAAATTAGATAATGTGGATAGGGAGTCTGGGATTAATTTTGACGCAGCTGATTAGTGTGTGTTTGGATAATTGTGTCTGGGACCAAGCCTAAAAAGCCTTCAGGCTTTACCGCAGTCTGGAATACAGAAACACTCCCACCTCCTCCTGCTATCGCTGCCTCTGCTTCAACAAACCCTCCTTCATTCTGTCTTTTCACGTTTTCCGGTGCACATGGAAGAAAAACTTGCTTCTTTTACTTGTTTTTTTCATCTCTTGATACATAAGGTCCTTGATTTCTTACACCTTCAGTTTCTCCATGCCTCATGCCAGCGTGCTTCCCACTCATCCCCCACCTTTACTCGTGCGTCTCCTCATCTCCTCAAAAAAGTGAAGCATATCATATAACACAATTTGCTGAAATTGTTCTTTTTCATCAGGAACACAATATTTATTATTTAGATATAACATATATACATATACATATATACGTATATATATACGTATATGTGCGATAGATCGATAGGTATAATATTTTAACTTCAAACCATCAACTGCAGATGAAACAACACTAAGCAGAATTTCAGTCTGTGTTTGTTCAAATGGTTTTCTTTAAGGTATCCAAAAGTCAATAACAACTGCTCAAATCAGAAGACAAAGAATATCGTGAAGAACTGATTTTTCTTTTATTCAAGTAATAATCCAAGAGAATAATGAGAATACCAAGTATTACAAACATTAGCAATAGTGGCTCAAGTATGTCGTATTCAGCACTAAATATTTGCAACTAAAGTGCAAATAATTGTGCTATCATCTCACTAAGCTATCCAATCAGAGTCTTCGTTTCATGATCAGAAAACATATTTCTGCCTTTAGTTCGGCAAACAGGTGTAGTGCTCTGTCCCGAGCAAAGCACCCCTCTAAATGACAAACAGACTGAGAACGAGTCCCAAATGAAGTGTCCTAACTGTTAAACATGACTTGAACATTTTGCTTTTATTTCTAAACTTGTAACAGCTGTTCACTGAAATGGATCATTTTAAAACTAGCCAAGTTAGGCACTAGTCACACAGGATTCGAGAGTGGTCGGCAACCATCTGGTGAACACTGGTCATGGGGGGTAAAATGTGTATTCCCTGACTGGTTGTTAAGTTGTTGCCTGAGGAATTCAATTCAAGTGTTGGTTGCAGTGGAAAGGCACAACTTTTACCTGGAAGGGGAACATTTCCCGTTTCCAGTTGTTTTGCACTTTTTCAAGTTTTACAACAACTCAAATATTAAATAGCACACATTTGCAGACAAGTTGACAAGTTGACAAGTTGACAAGTTGACATCTTCCATGTAATTTATTGTTGTACACAATAATTTCCCAGTAACCAAAGAAATAACAAGCAGTTTCCGTTGCAGCTCCCACTGCCACCAGCCTTCAGGAATTACTTGTCAGTGGGTCACAAAACAGACATTTTACCCTAAGAATCAGAGACTGCCAGGGGGGGTCACTGACCAAGGTCTGTGTATCTGAGGCCTTAGCAGCTTAAAACCTGTAATTTTCTGTCACACTTCTAGTGACAATCATAGGTATTAAGTGACTCTATTGCAAGACCCTGATCAGGTCCAGCCCAATCCGTCCCCTCTGAAGGTCAACATTCAGGACCCGGACCTCCACTCGCTCCCCAGGTCCTAGAGCCAGGCTGCGACGACGCTGGCTGACAGGCAGCTTGTCCAAGGTGATGTTGCTCTTGTGGATGAGGCCTGCACGGCCAACGCCAATATCTACAAAAGCCCCGAACAGAGCGGTGTTGTCCACACGGCCCGTCAGCACCGCACCCACCCGCAGGTCACTCATGGACACAACGCCCCGCTTAAAGTCCGCTTGTCCAAAATCTGGGAATGACAAAAAGATAGCTAGATGCAAGGTGTGGAGCGATATCAATGACAAAATAATACACAAGCGGCAGACAGTCGAAGTGTTTGGGAGTAAAAAGTGGGTAAGGGAATGCAGAAAATTTTGTTGATGAGGCAGACATAACAAACAGATAACATTTCGAGCAGTCACTCAATACTTGTATCTACATACGTTTATCAGCAGTGTATTAAACCCCACTTTCCATTTGCCTGCTCATAAGACCTGTTTCCTGTCTGTAACACTAACACAAACAAGGAAGGACTGTGCTCCAGGAAATAGTCCTGTCCAATTATCCTCCCAACAGCACTGATTTCATGCAGTAGTCTTAGCCCATCTGTTTATTCAGCTGAGCACTGGCTATGAGGCCAAGCATAGTGTACTGCAACCGAATAAGGCTAACCTGAGAATGAACTTTGAAGCTGCGTTCCTCAATTTTAAGACAAGTTAGCCAGCAATAAGTGGGTAGACTTGACTTCTTTCCTCTTCACATAAAATAGTATTTAACTATCCAGTCTGAAAATAATTACTCTTGTTTTACTCTTACTCCTGTTGGGGAAGACCATCAAAGAAAAATATGTTGCGCAAATATTAAAGTGCTCTGTGCCATTTTTAATCAGGATTTGAGAGTTGATGCTGACTTGTATTTCCTCATTAGCAATAAATAGGCTGCTTAATCAAATACAGAAGAGCAAGAGATGCGTCCTATTTTTTTTCCTTGAGAAAACAAATTTGAGCCACAGCAACTGTTTGTAACTATGGATGGGGTTTTAGTGGTATGTTTGTATGTGCCTGAACTGCAGCGTTTCAGATTAAGGAGAAAAACAGAGTTCTTTGTGCATTTTGTATGTGTGTCTCTGCAAAGAGACGCTGTCCAACAACACAGTCTGTTGGACCCATCACACCCTGTCAGAAACACACTGCTTGTATTGTGGGGCTACGGGGAGGAAGCCACAGCACTGTCAGATCCTATCAAGTTACACTGCCAAGACATGCCTATTATAGTAAAGGCAAGAAAAGTCAGTGTGTGTCATAACTAGCAAGACTCTCAAAGAGCTGGATGAATACAAGTTTGATTTTCTATCAGTCAGTGGGGACCTATAAAGGACATCATGAAGGAAAGATGAGAAGCTAAGGGAAGTTACTGTGACTGATAGGCTGCAGATACGTGCAGTCTACAACATTTTTATACGATTCAAAATACTGATAGTTTTGAGATATAAGGAAATAAAAAACATGCATGATCAAGGGTATCCATACATATGTTTCATTGGCTTTTTTCTATTTAAATACCTTTTAAATAATAAAGTCAAAGGAACATTTATGTAAACATCTTAATGTCACCGTCTCATTTTCCTATTAAAACAAAATTTTAAAAAAATGTTTACATGCATTAACATGTTTTTCCTTCAGCATTTTCAACATTGTCCTTTGTATTGTTCTTCTGATTGAATTGATATCAGTATATCAGTGAGTGGCCGGAGTCTTACTTTGTCGTATGTCAAACCCAGGGGGCTGCGTCAGGCCGTCTATAATGAGTTTGAGGGTCTCGGGTGTGGTGTCCAGAGTGCGGGCCAGCTCCTCTACACTGCTTGTCTTAACTTTGTTCTCCACACAGTGTTTCAGGGTTGTACTCCCAATTTGGTCCACACTCCCACCCACAAGAGACAGAAATCTGGACAGGAGAGACATGTGCAGAAATTTAAGCTTAGAAAAAAAAACCAACAACAAACCTACTTGACTTCATAGAGCCTTACCAATAATAGATACTCATTTTTAGGGATTTAGAAATTCAAATATCCTTATTATTTACTAGAGTTTAGTGTGCTACAGTTATACTGAAAAGGGAAAATGTTGGGATAATTTATCTATATTTCTAGCAATGTATTCCATAAACTAGCACAAAACAAATAGGAAAACGCCTCACCACAATCGCTCACATGATGCTCCATCTCAAGTTTGTATTGCTAATTGCAAAGTGTCGCTACCAGTAGGGGAGTAGTTTTTGCAGACAAGGCATTGACTGTGCAAACTACAAACAACCACCAAAGAACTTGCAAGGAGATTTTTGGTTCTGCACCAGGTAACTCTTTTCAACCAGTTTCACCTTGTGACTACCAGCAAAGTCCAGCAACCACTTGCCAACCAGTCAAGGGAATAAACACCCTTCCATTAGCAACAGAAATTTGCCAGGAAGGGTCACTGACCCATCTCTAGGCTTGCATGACTGGGGTCTAAGAGTAGATGACAAACAGTAAAGGTATAAACAGAGAAAAAAAAAAAGATGCTGGAAAAATGGAGGGGAAAAAAGGAAAAAAAAACATATTAAGCTTATGCAGGAAAAGTGAGCAGGCACTGGGGAAAAATAAGGAGAGCGGCAGAGGTGTGTGAGTAATACGCAAAAAGTTGTGAGTTGTCAAGGTGGAGTTTTCTGTGTTGGATGCAAAAACACATATTTAATTTACCCCTGGTAAATCAGGTAAATCCTCATTGGGCTGTAAACGCTCTGACACCTTGTTTAATGAAACTGCCTCCACTGTGCTAAGGCTGGACTTCGTGTCTGTCAGCCACACTTTTATCACTTGATTCCAGCACGATGTCCCACCGCATAATGTCTAGACAGTCAAGTCGCACCATTTCAAATTCACTGAGCCAGAGATATAAATCCAAACTAATTAGTTGCTCTCTGTACTCAAAACAGAAACAGTAACAAATTGGCATTAGAGCCAAAGTAGCGAGCAGGGTTTATGGAAAAAAAGTGATGTGTGTGTGTGTGTGTGTGTGTGTGTGTGTGTGTGTGTGTGTGCGTGTGCGTAGTATACATACTGTAAATATTATTTACAACAGGCACTTGGCATATTTGGTGATAGATGTGACTGCATTTGTTTCTATGCATGTGTTCATGTGTGGACCAGCTGGGTAACATCCGTGATAGATGTCGCTCACTGGCAGGCTGACGCCAAACAGACTCAGCAGCTGTCCACAACATGATGGACAGAACAGGTGGACACACACCAGAACACACACACACACAAACCTGATTCATACACTGTGTTGTTCAGATATGTTCATTTGGCAATAGGAGGGACAGTACCGATAGTAACACAAAACAGCTTGTGTACAAAATATGTTTGTGACAGCTGTGAGTCGAGAGGCCCCTGCCATCGAAGTCCCTGTCTAACGCCCAAAAGAGGGAAACAAGCGGACTCGATCCCTCAACACCAGTAAGCTTGATCGGTACAAAATAGTAGCTAAGTATGTGCCAGATATGACTTAGTGGTAAGGAAACAACACCTTCGGACCAAACTGGATATCTGTATAACAATAAGGTCTTCTCTCCTGTGCCTCTTTAATCTTCTTAACTTTCCAACCACATGTCTTTTAACAGGAAAAGAAATAGTTGTGTCTTGATTGCTTAGACACATATCATGTAGACCCCCAGTTGGACTAAAGCCAGGAAAAGGCGGCTGACATATAATTTTTTACAGAAAGCAAGCAGGATCATGTGTAAAGCTTTTCTTTGCACAATGCAACCAAGTTTAATTATATCATTAAGTACAATTTCTGATATTTTAACTCTTTATATATATTATAGAGTTATTTAAGTCATGCAATTAATATACATTCATATAAGTTTTTTTCCTGCTCCTTAATTCATATACACTGTGGTAGAAGTTCAAAATCCAAACTTTAAATGTATGAGCACACTGGTTGACTAGCAGGAATACTAAAATCTTAAAACCTAAATAAAAGCAAATAGAAGAGCACAGGAGAGATATCTTAGAATAGATTAAGTGGGTGGAGGGCCCTACTTGTAGGTGTGTGTTTCACATTTCATTTTTCAGTGGTGTATGTTAGTATTTAAGGGGTACCGGGAGTCCAGAGGCCTCCAACACCGTTGGGTTCATACTTATATAATTACTACCAACACTGTGCATGTAAATTGGTATGTGTGTGTGAATGTAGTGTTGGGTGGGCTTTAATACAGATTTTATCCAGGCATGCAATCAAGGACCCACTCTGTCTTCAGTTATAGAAATAGTAGGCCCTGATTGTTACTTATGAGAACAATATTCATCACACAGTGGAGGCTCGCTGTCTCAAACCAGATTACAATTAAATATTTCACATAATGCACTCACAGAATTAGGCTTTACTGTTTTTGGTTTTTTTTTAAAGGTGGACAAATCATGTGTGTGCTCTTGTGTTTCTGGTTTTGTGCGCGTGTGTATATGGTTACAAAAAGGGGTGGATGTGTAGGCTGTGAGCAGTAATGGAGGATCCAGTTCCACTAATGCGATGAACATGATATTCCTTATACAGCATAAAGACACACACAAACACACATACACTAACACACACAAGCATTCCTTTACAATTCTCCCTCTAAACCTTGTTTTCACCATTTGTAGGTGAGGAGGAGAGAAAATCTATGGGGGATCTCAGTGATGCTCTCACAGCTAATAATCTAATCAATTCAAGTTGATTCGATTAGTAGTGATTAGTAGCGATTATTAGAGTTCTGATTTTGAGTCAGTATACTAATTAGTGATTTTCAAAGTAACTCTTTGAATATGAATATAACTCACCAAGACTTTTACAGCTATAATCTAAAGGTTTATGTAAAAAGACATTCAAACTAGCCCAATGAGTGATACACTCATCAAGTAGTAGTCACTGTCATACCCTGTGACTTTAAGTTTAGTGGAAGGTTACTTATTTTCTGGTTTGTCGAAATAAAAGAGCAAGAACTGACATGGCTTTTCATGTACTGAAAATCTTTACAGAGACAGGTGATGTGCTGGAAACCACAACACACTTTGGGATACTTTCAGAACCCATACTGAATAGAGTACATTCCCAGACTTGGATTATAATACAGCCATAACACCGGATAATGCATTTGCCAACACAGGTTTAAGAATTCTGAACAGCAAGAGAAATAGAAAAGCAGAGAACGATTAGATGTCCAGTGAGAAATTTCAATTGTGGAATTAAATTCTGTGGGAAAAATGCTAAAGATATCTTTAAACGGTTGGTAATTCTGGTTAAAAGAAGTTTTAATGTGAGGCACCATTGAGAAAGTGAAAGGGAGGGGCAGTGAGAGAGCTGAAAGTATGGACGAGAAACGTGTCTGCCAAATAAATAAATAAAAATAAAAGCATGCAGCTCAGAAAGGAGTGCAGAGGGTATTAATAGAAGAGTAATGTGTGCTCTTATATTTTAAGATGTTTTTTAAGACCTCTGATCCCCAATACTTCTTTGATGAACTACTCTCTAGTGCAGTGTGTATTGAACACACAGACACTGAAGTAGGAAGTTTCATACAAGCAACGTCAATCTATCTGCACGTGTGTGCACAGAGATACATCTCCCCACATATATGTACAGACACCATCAACAAGAGGAGAGCAATGCTTAAAACCACTAGTGTCAGAACTTATATAGACTAAACACAGTTGAGTGACTACAGCTGGAGGAGAGAGGGCCCCCTCTCTCTCCCTCCGTTTTGTGTGTCCATCTGTTACACACACACAGATGCTCAATGTGCTTCTGATATCAGCATCAGCAGCGCTAACAATCATCTCTCACACAAGGACACACACATCACAGCCAACGCCTCCTCTCTTGTATCCCATGTCTGCGTAAATCAAATCAGAGCCCTCCACCACTATAACCAACCCCATGTGAGATGGTGTCAAAATCAACTCCATCATAGCCTGAACATGCTTTAGCCAGTGGGGTGGGCTGCTGTTCAAGTGTCCGTGTGTGTTTGTGCGCACTGTACCTTTGTGCTACATGGTAGGACTCCGGGTGTATACAGGTCTGATCGAGGGGGTTAAATGAGGTTGAGACGCTGACACCGGTTTTTCCCTTGCCTTTCTTAGCTGCAGGTTTCTCGGGCACTTCTGGTGCCTGGTTAGATGATGATCTGACACTGTTTTGGCAAGAAAGAAATGCATTTTAAATCACCCCAGTATTCCTGCTCTAAGACTATATATTGTTTTATATAAACATTAAAGGAAAAGAAAATCTATCAAGCCATGGAAACATGCTGCATTTTGCTTTACTGAGCCCCGTGAATTTTGCTTCCATCCAAATATAACAGCGGTACAAGTGCTTCAGGCACATCCCACTGGGAGGAGATCCTGCCGCAGACCTGTGGCAACCTGGAAACATTATATCTCTAAGTTGGCTTGAAAACGCACCGGTGGTTGGGAAGTGGGAGGTCTGAGTTGCTAGACTGCTTAGACTGCTGCCCCCATCATCTCGGAGGGAAAAATGTCAGAAATACTGAATGGATGAATATTTGAAATAATCCAAGTACACTGTCAGTATTTCCCAACACATTTGACACTATTATCTAGAGTAACTAAAACATTTTTTCTTTAGAATAATTTCTGCATCACCTCACACTCCTCATAAATCATAAATAACTTTTTCAACCCATCTCTGTTTTACATGATATACACGATACACACTCTTGGATGGTAATTCAACTGTAATTTTTACTGCTTTGAACACTACGAACTGAGCCTCACTGTGAAATTTTCAGAACGTGGGTGCAAGTTTATCTAAACTACTTGCATGGCTAAATAACACAAAATGTCTAAACATTTTAAACAGGGCATTTTTGCAGTTTGTTCCAAAAGACCATTGCATGAAAAAAGACAACATTGTGAAACAGAATTTGAGTGTTTGTCTGCTTGCTTTTAGGTCTATCTATGTGGATATACTGTGTATATGAGTGCGTACCTGGATAGAGTTTGTGGGTTTATTCTAATGAAGCCAGCACACTGCTGGTAGGACTTGGGCCCCATGCCTTTGACCAGCTTCAGCTGCTCCCTGTTGATGAAGGGACCGTGCTGCTCTCTCCATTCTGTGATACTCCGTGCCCTTCCCGCATTTAAGCCTGCTACATGCCTAGGAGATAAAACAACAGATTGAAGGGAGAAAAATTACTCATCTCACAATATATTCAAACAACTTCTTAAAATTATTCTACACTAGATGCTAAAACAACAAAACAGAACAGGTAGGATAAGTAGGATCTCAAGCTTGGTTGATATCCATCTAGGTTGTATACTTATGGGATCACCTATAATAACTCTACAGTATTAGGCTTAGACACACACACCCACACCAAACAAACAGCAGATTCTGCAACCGTGACCTGGCATTTAAGCAAGCACTGGAAACACAAGTGACACACATAAGCCAATATTAAGCATGTATATTTGTCCAGTTCAGGCTGAGCAAAGACGAGAGGTGATTTGAAACTCAATTAGGTCTGCTCTGTTAATGCCCACAGTGACTCACTCATGCTAAAGCATGTGGCTATGTCAACACTCCGCATAATACCTCAGTCATCAACACGTCTGTGTGTGTTTCATGTGCGTTTGTGCATAGCTTAACTTTGTGGAGGAATGGAAAAAGCTCACTTGCAGAGCAGACAGGTAAACAGATGACCTGATGCCTGCCTTGCAGCTAATGCCAGCTCAATTCATACTGTTTGTCTCCACTGCAAAAAGTGTGCATATGAAATTTCTGCACTTCCTACTTTTGACTCATGTTTATACTGCACAAGTTGTAACAAATAAGCACATGTGTGCACGGTGTTCTTGCATGTTTCTTCTTCAGCATGTATGTTTCTGTGAGTTTAATTGTGTCCACTGTTCCTAATCCTCTTTGTTAATTCCAGTCAGCCCAGTAAGTGGGCCAAGGTGTGAAGCATTAGTCTAAACAGAAAACTGGCAGGCCATCTGTGTGTTTGTGTGTGTAGATCATGCAATGGCCTGTGCATGAGTGTGAAGGAAGCCTTGCCATGTTGTGACTGCTAAGGGAAAGTATGCCAGAGGTCTGAGCCCGTCTTCATCTCGTTTTCAGAATTTTGTCTCTGTCTGCATGTATTTGTGCAGCACACAGTGGTTGAGTGCAAACATGCACTTGCTTGTGAGGACATGTATTCAATGTTTTTAGGTATGTTTGATGTTTTCATTCTTAATTATCATCTAACATTAACAAGACAGCTCACTGGTCCCAAACGAGCTATTTTAATGCATCCCTAGTCTGAGTCTACAGCCACGCTCAGTAAGAACCCTCTTCTGTGACAACATAGGCAAAGAATCTTGCAAACATAAACTGTGTGTAAAAGACGGACACAAGCAATGTGAGTCCCACAGTTCAGTCTAAACTGAGTATAATCCCCATTTTAGTGTTTAGAAACTGTACACGGTGAAACTGAGGGGCACTGCAACATTATTGGCTAGTGACTTGTCAATCAAATCATATCAAATCCCGTCATACTACAACTTTTGTTTCCACTACGAATTGGGTGCAGAGGTTTGAATTTAATTTGGATTTTCTTTAATCAACACAGGCTCAAAAGCATACATACAGGTTCAAATGTGTACATGCATTCACTTATATTTTTTTCTACAATGTCCTAACTTCACAAGATGATCCTGACCAAGAAAGAAGCCCTGCTCCAAAATTAACACCTTTGTACCAGCTGTCAAGCATGGTGGTGACAGCATCATGATGGTATATTGCACAGTATATGGAATAATCAAGGAGGACTACTCTGAAATTCTTCCTTCAATTTATCAACAGCTCAAATAAACAGCTGTCCCCAAATCAACAGGTAGATGGTTAAAACTTGGACACAGTTGGGTGTCCCAACAGGAGAAACTGGTTTTGGAATAGTTAAGGCGGGGCTAAAGCAGGCTGTCGCCAAGTGCATACTTGTTGTTTGATTATTGGGGTTCTCTCTGTGTTATTGGAGCGTCTCTACCTTACAATTTAAAGCATCTTGAGGTAAGTGCTGTTGTGGTTTGTCGCTATATAAATAAAACTGAATTGATTTTTAGAAATTATGCGATATGTCATTTTGGGTACTCTACCTCATCAGTATCTCAGAGCAGATGTTAATGTCCACACCAACAAAGCTCACACACTCCTGCACCACGCCATCCAATGCTGTCTTCAAAGCTCCAGCTGACACGTCATGCTAAGAGAAAAAAGAAACATATTAACAAAACCAGGGAATTTGTAAAGTACAGACAAACACAGAGACAGAAAGACACATGGCAAAAACTGGTTAAGCAAAGAAAACACCTTTAAATCACTGTTTTTATCTGTGTGTGAGAGCAAATACAGGAATTCTTAGTATTTTTCAAACCTCTTTGGGACAGATGAACACTAAAAAAGTAGTACAAAATCTGGATTTATTCTAAGGCTAACACAGCTGCATGTAGCTGTGCTTTCTTTTTTCCCATCCAAATCTGTTTATCAAAATATTTTAATGGAAGATTTTAACAGACTTTACTTGAGCGTGTTCAGGTTAATTCCCATATATTATATTCCATTTTCACCACATACTGCTACTTGATCTTGTGCTGACAGCAATACAGCAAATATGAGGCAAATTTTAAACAAAAAAGGGAGTGAGAAAACTGATTGACAGGTGAAGTACAGAAGTGAAAGGAAAATGTTTCATTAGGCCTTTCTGTGATTTTTCCCAGTAATACAGTGCTCTTGTCATTGTAGCTCTCAGTCTATAAAAGTACCTCCAAATGAAACTTTCACATTTCTCATCGACCAGCCAATCAAACATTAAACAGGAGATATTTTTCAAAAGGAGTGGAGCCTGTTTTTTTTAAAAAAATAAGGTTGACAGCAAGAAAGGAAAGGAAAGAAAATTATTGTCAACAAACTATTTAAGTACACAACCAAATAATCTTAAAGAAATATAAGGTCTGGCAGTGAGAAACACGAAGCCCTGTGTTGTGGCACAAGGTTAAAATCCAGGAGTTCAGCTTTACACTGATGTCTCAGCAACTGCTTGAGGATTAGCTGACACTCTAAACTAGACTACTGTTGGTCTTTGAATGTGTTTGTGTGCATGTGTATGTCTGTCATGTGCATGAACATGACTGAGACTAGCATGGGCTGTCCTGTAACATGATCAAGCTTTTAACAAACACTGACTTGTAAACAGATAACAACAAGAGCAGCTGGCAAACACACTCTCTGTCAGCAATAACAAGATAGGAGGACAGATGAGGATAGAGGAGGGAGAGCGCGGCAGACAGAGAACACATGGGGCTTTGCTTGGCTGTTGAGAACTACAATATGTAATTTCAGCACAGAACCTCCAATACTTATCACACATTTTTATGCTATATAGTTACAACAATATTTCTATCTTGTTATTTTAAGCTGCTTAACATGATGGTAGCGTGTTAACCTTTAACTTTAAATAAGTCTGAGACTGCTATATTTGCTATATTTACTAAGTTACTATAACTTCAGCAAAAGTTAGCACTTAGCCTACAATAGATGTATCTTTGCTCAGCGGACAGAGGATGACATACAGCGAAAAGACAAAGTAGTACTGGAGAAAAACAGCATCTACAATCTGTTCTTTGTAAGTATAACCAGAGGCCTTTTGGAGACAATAATTTAAAAAAATTCCAAACAGGAACAAATAAAACCACGAATGATTTATGATTTCTGCTGAGTGGCTCTAGAAGCAGAAGCTCACATGAGAAAGAGAAGACAAGGAGGAGGAAATCACCTGTCACACCAGAAAAGAATTTTCTCACGTGAGAAAGTTGGAGGTGTGTAAGGTAGTGTGAGTTTTAACCTGCAGGAAAAATCCACTGAATGTGTTCTTAGATTCTTGCTGAAACCTTATACAGGCGTGAGAAACAGTAGAACACTTTAGGTACTGCTTGGTTAGGGATGGGAACACTAAAAATGTAGCTTAATAAGTATTTATAGTAACTTCCCAAAAGTAAACAATAATCATAATAATCACATTTACACTTGAAACATTGTGACACTGCTCAATAATAATAGATATTTGCATAACAAATAAGGGACTGCTACACAGAAAAGGATATGCAAATATGTAGTAAGGAAGAAAGTAACGAGAAAATACAGGTGAAGAAAAACAACTGTACAACTGTGATTTCAGAGCTGGAGTGAAAGAGTTCTGCTCTATTAAACATCCACAATCCAGTCCGTGTGTTTCCGCTTTAACACCCAGGCAGCAGAGGCCCGCATGGCTCTGTGTCACAGTTTACAGTGGCGCTAACAGCACCAGTGAAGCATGTCATGCTGTATCTCTTTATCTATCAATCCACGTGTCACACTTTGTGAGGTATGTTTTCTATCTGATTATGCAATAGACGAGTCAAATAAAATGGCACGATCGCTATTTTTAAGCTGCAAATTCTAGCTTTAGAGGGATGCACTGACCTAGTGTTCTTCTATTTTCATTTTATATTCAACTCACCTCGAGGTACACACTAACTAAAGAACATTAGAAATCACATACGGAACTTAATGCAGATTTTCAATCTGAGCCATCTAGATCATTGCTAAATGTTCTTCGTAGTATTTAGATTAGAGCTGTAAGGTGATGTGGAAGCATAGAGATGGTTTGCCAGACAAAGCTATATATGCTACTATCTCTTTGAAAATCACCTCCACTCCCTCATTCCTTCGTCCCAACTCCCAGCACCCAAACCTCAAATTCATACAGAAGCAATGGAGTGGATCCCTATGTGCGAAGGTTATGTTTGGATTGGTATGAAACCAGCCAAAGCCAGCCAACCAATACAAAGGAACAAAGTGCTTCTGTCTGCACCTCAAGTACTAAAACACTGTTGAGTTACCACATGTCAATCAGAGACAGTGAGAGAAGCACATTGGTGAAAACTACAAAAAAAGACCAAAAAAAAAGGGGGTTTTGAGAGGTACTTCACTGATAAAACCTAGAATACCTTGTCATTTCGACATTTAGAAAATTGCAGTGAACCAGAAGTTGAGTAAACCAGAGAGGGAAAGGGGACTGACAGTAATGAATGAATGTCTTTGGACAGCATGCTGATCGTTTATATGAATGAAGAAGAGCCTGAGGGATGTAAATGACAGAAGGTTAACTGTGAGACTAGAAAAAGTTGCATTTCCTGCGAAAATGCAGTGTGAATGCTGTGTAGTGGAATCTGCTGAAAACAGCAGAAGAAGCAAAACTATCAGCTGAAGAGAATTGTAGAAGCTGAAGTGCTTGCTGAAAAATGACTGTATTTGAAAGGGTACAGTGAAGAGTGTCAAGAAAGCTGAGTGCATGCAAGCAGGGGAACATGTGCGGCAACCGCCACAGGCAGGATTTGAACCTTCGCCACCAGATCTCACGGCAGCTGATCATCCCACTGAGCCAAACCACTTTCGGTCTCAACCAGAGATATGATGAGAGGAAAAATGTGCACTGTGCAGAAGAAGCTGAATTGTGCTGAAAAGAGGTGAAGAAGCTGAATGTTAAGCAAAAAGAGACAAAGAACCTGAAAATTGTGCTGAAGAGGCTGAAAATTCTGCTAAAAAGAGCTGAAGAAACTGAAATTTGTGCTCAAAAGAGGTGAAAAGCCTAAAATTCTACTGAAAAGAGCAGAACAGACAGAAAATTCTGCTAAAAAGAGCAAAAGAGAATGAAAATTATGCCGAAAAGGGGTGAAGAAGCTGAAATTTGTGTTGAAAAGAGTGAAAAAAAGTTGAACTGTTAACTGAAAAAAATGTTGCCATAAGCGGGATTCGA